>NW_020954551.1:32273494-32392110 GCF_900497805.2 Vombatus ursinus | reverse complement strand
ACACACACACACACACACACACACACACACACACACACACACACACAATTCGATTCTTCTGGAACACAAGATCTGAGAGAGTATAGGCCGTTTTGTTTTCATGTTTTCTAGAATAGTAAGAGGAACTCAATAAAGTCTTGTTGAATTAAATTGAATCTAAAATGATCTGACAGATTCACTTTTCCTTTTCCATGCCATTCCCCCTGAGATTAACTCTCATCGACACTGCATATATCATATGTGTCTATAGCTATTTTCATTTTGTCTCCTCATTCAAAATGGGTGAACTCTTTGAGGCCAGGGACCCATGCTTTTGCCTTTCTATATATCCCCAACCTCACACAGTGACTAGCATACCATAAGCACTTAATAACTGCTTGTTGACTAGCCGAGTGGCTGCCTCCAAGAATCACTACCCATCAAAAGATGCTTGAAGCAGAACCATAGCTAAAATGGGTCAGTAGAGCCTTTATCCGAGAGCACTGACATTTATAGGGCCCAGCTCTGGAACCTGCTTCCTTCTCCCCTCTCCCCCATCTTGCAGCAGTGACTAATTTTTCCGCAACATAGAAACTTCACAGTTTCCAAAGGCATGCTTCTTTTGCCTGGCTGGCTCTTTCCAGGTGAGCTCCTCTGCCCTACTCTTGACCAAGACAACATAACTCTTAGTTATGTATGATTATGGATGGAAGTAAAAGTAGGGGAAGAGGAAGAGCCAGGGGTAGGGCTAGACATGGTAGGAAGTCATTTAATGAAGACAGGGGCAGGTCTTTCGTGATTCCCCTAGTTGTAATTGCTCCCCCACCCCCACTAAAATTCCTTTGTATTTACTCTGTATAAATTTTGAAAATGGTTATCAGTCTACATATTGTCTCCTCCCCTACCCTCTCCCTACACTTCTATTAGGATGTAAGCTTCTTAAAGAGATTTCTTTCTTTCTTTCTTTCTTTCTTTCTTTCTTTCTTTCTTTCTTTCTTTCTTTCTTTCTTTCTTTCTTTCTTTCTTTCTTTCTTTCTTTCTTTCTTCCTTCCTTCCTTCCTTCCTTCCTTCCTTCCTTCCTTCCTTCCTTCCTTCCTTCCGTCCTTCCTTCCTTCCTTCCTTTCTTTCTTTCTTACCTAACGGAAGTGCTTGGTACATAATTAGTCAATTAAGAAATATCTGTTGAACTGAATTGAATAGAATTGAACTAGGCAATAGCTAGGCAATATGAAGCCTTTAAAAGGGTTATAAAGAGTTAATCTCAGTCTTTATGCTTCCTCTCATTTGCCAAATATTTCTTTCTTCCTTTTTTTTTATTCCAAATTGACAAGGCCTCATGGTGAATAAGATAAATTTCAGAAAAGGAAGAAGTGTATTCACTTTGGACTCAGTACAGGCCATTTTGAACTGTTTCTACTTAGTGTGGCATGTAAGCTAAGTAGGCTTGGCATAGAAGAATGACCAACATTATTAAAGAGGACAGTTAGGAAATCAGGGAAGGCAAGGGCCTTTCCTACAGCTGCTCCATTACCTCCAAGGATGTGGCTCGAAGCCTGCACACGTCCCCTTGCATCTCAAACAAGGCACACCTCTGGCTGATTGCTGTTGGCCTAGGGACATCTGGAAAAAAGAGACAAAAAGAGGGTGTTTTCCTTCAAAACATCTTGGACTGGGATGCTTGACCTCAAAAAAAAAAAAAAAACTTGGCAAGGGGGCCAAAGGATTGTGTAGAGTATAGAGATGAATAAGCCATCACTTATTGTTTACCAAGGCTACATCAGGGGCCAACTAAGGAAGTGGGTCTCCTGGAGGTAAATCTGAAAGGGTGGGGTTCTTCAGGATGAAATATAGGGGTGCTAATTCCCAGGGCCTCTGCTGTTGTTGTGAATCACCAAGGCAACATTTCAAATGCTCAGATGTGAATTACAATTCTTGCTCCATTTCCCATCCCCTTCCACCCCCCCCCCCCCCCCCTTACTGCAATGGAATCTTTGGGCTCATTCTCTCTGCTTCATCTATCTGTGATTTATGGACAGAGCGTGATTAAATCAGAGTGGCAAACACAAACAGATGTTTACTCCACCACATATTTATGATTTGAAATAGAACTTCAATATTTCTGTTGAAATGTTTAATGTGTGAGGGCTAGATCCAAGTAGGCCTCCATTTCTGATGAGGGGAAGGTATTCTGTATTCATAATAGGGCAAAGGGATAACTAGCCACAGTACTTACTGTATATAGAACCCAATCTGTGTAAAGTGCATAGAGTCCCCTGATGTCTATCCGTAGATTCTAGCCATGATTCCTTCCCAAAGAGGTACTTGGGAAAATTATTCTTAACAATGAATACTCTTTTTCTCGTTCTAAAAGTCCAAATGATAATGACTAATCGGATTTGGCCAATGTAGTGTCTTCTGTTTATACCCTCTTTGTACTTTCTGCATCTATCTATTCAATGTGGATAGCAAGCTCAAAGGAAGAAAAAGCAATATCATATGTATTTGAAGAAAAACTTGAACGTACTTGAACATGCTTAGAACCAAGCTGATGCTGGAATTGAAAAACATGTTGAAATGTCTTTATCAACTTTCCAGGCAAAGATTTGGGTGTTTGATGAAGTCGGTGGGTAGAACTTGCTACTCTGTAAAATGGATAATTCCTGTCCCTTAGATGAGAATGCTTAAATTTCACCAGTGGAGATAATATTGCACATCTACAGTTGGTGTTTAAATGATTTTCTGTGTTTTCAAAATAAACAAACAGTAAAGCACATTTAGCTCACAGGATGTTAAATCTTGGAATGTCTTTAGAAGGCACCTAATGCAATTCCATCATTTTACAAGTGGGAACACTGAGGCAAGTCCAAAGAAATGAAATGACTTGTTCAGGGGGGTCAATGATGGCAAAGGGGGGAACAGAAATGAGGTTTCCTGATTTCCAGCTGATTACCAAGATAACCCATTACCTTATTAGATAGGATCATAGGTTCATAGATTTAGAATTGGAGGAGATCTTAGGAGTCAAATCACCTAACCCTTTTCATCTTGCAGATGAGGAAATGGAGGCCTAGGGAGCTGAAGTAATTTGCCCATGGTCACACAGCTAGGAGTGGTAGAGATGGGTATTGAGCACAAGTCATCTGACTCCAAATAGAGTATTTGAGTGTTGAAAGTGGGATTTGAACTCAGGTCTCCCTGACCCCAAGCTCAACACTCTATCCATTCTTAGTCATGATTCCTGTAAAATCCAGGGAGATTTCATCTCAATCTCAATCTTCAATCTCAACCACCAATAGGTTGGAAGACTAGAGGGCAAATGAAAAGAGTGGTCAAACTAAAAGGAAAAGGACTTTATTCTTATGTAAGTAGCAGCCTCAACTTTTCAGAAAATGGTACTTTGTTATGTAGCTGTATAACAGCGCAGGGTTTGATTACACATCCAAGACATAACTTTCTGTGTCCTTTAACTGGACTGTTGGAGTGTTTTCTGTCATACAAGGAAAGTAGTTTACTAGACATAATAGGTTCCCATAATCAGAGAGTCAACAATTTGTTTTATCACCTACACATTCAATTAGACTCTTAAGGTGCTCTTTTTGGCTTGTAGCTTTGTGGTTTTTGCAGATAGTCAACTGGAAAGCCTTTCCCAGAGTAGAAAAGGTCGCTATTCTGGTCACTTTATATTTCTAAAACGATATGTCTTTTTTTCCCTTCACTATAGCTATATCTAAAAAATGGAGCCTTAGGAGGTAAATCCTAATATAGTTATCCTATAAAGAAGTATCTATGGAGAACTTATGTAAGGATCATCAACTTAGAGCTGGAAGGGGTGGTACAGTTGTCTAACCTAATGCCTTAATTTTATACGTTAAGGAAACTGATGCCCTAAAGTTAAATGACTTGCTCAAGGTCACCCAGTAGTAAGTGGCAGAGTTGGGATTTGGAAAATCCTTTGACTCCAAATTCAGCCCTCTTCCCTTTGTAACACTTTGTATTCCCTAACATAGAACAATTGGAGTCTTCCCTAGGTTAGATTAAACATTCCCAGGAGGAAAAGAAGGAAGAGAAAGAGGAGAAAAAGGAAGAAGAGGAGGAGGAGATAGAGTAAGAAGCAAAGGAGGAGAAGAAAAGACAAGCAGGAGAAGAAATGTCCTCTTGTTATTTTGAAGCATTTATTCAAATGTACGTCCAGAAGACAGAAAACTCAGTCTTGATGCATTTCCCTGTGTACTTGCTTTGTGGATGGTTTCCATAGTGACAGAGGCCCCTAAGGGAGGAAAAAAAAATGTGTCCCTACCAGGGAAGAAACACATTTTGGCAATCTGGCCATACTTGCAGCAGACCACTGGCAAAAGGTTGAAAATAATAAATTCTTATTTGTTTGCTCCCTGCCATTCATCCAGAAACCAGCACACAATGCAAGCTTTGGACAAACCATAGTATTGTGAGATCTTGAAGAAGGAACTCAGAGAAAATGATGATTTATTTATTGGGGGGAGATCAATCAGAAACAATGTTTAAAATCACATATTATTGTCTATAAACTCTAGGTTTATTAAAATGGGGACTGTCTTGATCAAAAGAATGTATAATTTCTCACAGATGCCAAGAATAGAATAGCTTAAAAGAAAAGATTAAAAGAATTACTTGGAAGGAAGGCAATGTCTGCTTTGGAGTTTTTCCTTGGGATGGGGGACAGCCACAGCAAATTGCAAAATAGTTTTCTTCTATTTGTGATATATTGGTGCATCTGATTTTATCATGTGAAACACAGTTATGTCAGGGACTCCAAAAGTGCTAGGCAGGCCTGAGCCCACCCTAGGGGATTCAGGATCAGGCCAAATAATGCCCCATATGCCCCCTTCCCTTAGACCATACCATTGTCTATTTTTGTGGAATTAGTTGCAAATAACTATCAAGGGCAGTTCTGAAAGGGTAAAGAAATAAGATCTATCTATCATGTAGGCTAGGTGGAATGGGCCGGAGCAGGTAGATCAGCAAAATGGACTCTTCTCTGAGCCTCCGTTTCGTCAGTTGGAAAACTGAGATGATAATAATACATAGGAAGATCAGTATGTCCTATTGGATAGAGGGCTGGCTTTGGGGTCAGAAATTACACCTTAGATAGACATTAACTTTGTGACCATGGGAAACTCATTCAATGTCTCAGTGTCCCTGGCAAAACTCTAGGATGATTAAGTTACAAATAAAGTACCAGTCGTCATGAACAAAGGCAATTTACACACTGAGAATTTCCTAAATTGGTGAAATTACAGGTCCTGACCACCTTCACTCTCTGAAATAATCCTAATAGTAATAATAATTATGTAACCAACTCCACAAGGTTGTTATAAGGATATTGCCTTGCAAGCCTTGGAGCACTAGGCCAGTGGAAGCTATTATCATACATATATGACTGCCAGAAAATTGAGCAATCTCCCCTTCCTGAGTTTTGGTTCTTTCTTCTGTCTCCATTTGAGGCCTTTAGAATTGACTGCTTGGGACACCAACCTTCCTGGCTCTTTATGCCCTGGGATAGCTTGCAGGCACACAGTCCTTGCCCAGTAATTGGGGTTTTCTCAACCCCCAGGGTCCAGGTGTTGACAAGGACCAGAACTGTAATCTACTGAAATAAGAGAGGGTGGGAAGGAAGGAAGGAGGGGGAGGTAGAAAGTGGGGAGGGAGAGAGAGAGTTGAATAGAAAGAGGAGGGGGGAGGTAGAGAGAGGGAGGGAAAGAGAAAAAGGATGGGAAAGAAAGAGGGAGGGAAGGGTGGGAAAGAGAGAAGAAGGAAAGGAGAGAGGGATGGAACATTCCTTATGTTCCTGTTCGACCGCCTTGGTTTCTCCATGCTACCCTTAGAAATAAATTTATTTCTTTTGGTCTAGTACCAGTTGAGTCCATAGTGTGGTAGGGTTAGAAATGAATCTCCTTCCCCAGGATTATGACCTTTGCCTTCCATCTACTTTATTTACCTTTCTTTTTTGCTTCTCCTGTCTCCTAGATGATTCTCTCTCTTTGATTTAATTTAATGCAGCAAACATGGAAAAGACAGGACAAAACAGGCTCTGTGTTCTAGTAACTTACACTGTTGTTTCTAATATTTCCCTGCTCACCTGGGGACTTCACACCCCAGTGCCTTCACTGTGCATCCTGGTTACTCAATGCTCATGTGAACCAGTTCTCCACAGACATCACCTCCGTGCTCTCAAGTTTCCTGTACTCCCTACTACCTCCATCCTCAGAAAAGATGAGCAAATCCCTCATAGTCTTATGGGTGTTGTCTCTACCAATTAGAATGTGAGATCTTTGACAGCAGGGACTGTCACAATTTTCTATTTGTATCTTCAGCAATTGTTACAGTGTTTGGTATATAATAAATGACAAATAAATGCTTTTTCATTCATTCATTCATTCATTCATTCATTCATCTGTTCATTCATTCATTCATTCATTCAGTAAGATAGTGCCCTCCCTTAGGTTCCTAGAACTTGGTTAATTAGAGCATCTATGATTTAATGGATGGGTAACAATGGAATTTACCTTTACTGGAAATTTCCTAGCCTAGGCTATGAGAGAAAAAAAAGAAAAGGAAAGGAAAGACCTTTGGTTGCTTTCCAAGCAACAATTCCATAATAAGCCATGAACTTGCTCCAATGTCCCCTGATTCCAACTATGCCCATTAGGGGACTAGCAAATCATAACAATGAAAGAGAAGGTCCAGGTAAATAGATTTAAAATGAGAAACATTGCTGAGATTCAGTGTACCCACTCTGCAAACTATAATGCTTCTGTGAGCCCACAGAGCTAAGTTTATCACAAAGGCCAGGAGAAGGTGGAGCCTTGGAACTGCGGTGGTGGTGGGGGAACCAATGCCTCTTGGCAAGAGAGGAAAGGGGCCTTCCATCAGAAAACCTCTGGGCAGGAGCTACCCCAGGGGAGGGATCTCTGTGTAGTTTATCCCAGGAGACATGCGCTTGGCTATGGCTCTTGGCCCAGTCCAAGACCTACAATAGCAGGCTGTCAAGATGTCATTCTTTAATAGCTGCCGGGCTATCTATGTCAGCCGGTGGAGGGAGCAAGAAACTCCCTCTGACTCCACAGACCCTCTCACGGTCTTTAGTCTTGACTTCTCACAGCAGGCCAGCTGGGGCCAAAGATGGCGAAATCCTCTGTCTGACTGTCATTGCAGTGACTCGGTAACTTGGTTTAAAGGATACAGGGCACAACTTGGTTATTCTCATCCCGGGTCCTGAATTTCCCAAAGCCAACCCTGTTCCTTGAAATAAACTTAAGTGTTTACTTTTGGAAATATTCAGGGCAACACAGAGATGGACATTTCTAATGGACAAGTGGTAACTGTCAAAGGGCAATGGACCAGAATGATGGCTTTCCTTGGAGGGAAATGGGGACAACAGCCCTGGCTTTGCATAGTTTTCCCATGAAAGGCCAGTCTGAAAATTCACTCCTCTAACTTGTGCCCCTTAAGAGAAAGGCAGACTTGCCTGCTGGATACATTTTGTACCAGTGAAGATTCAGAGAAATATCACATTTGGGTTCTGGAAGTGGGTGGAGGAGGGAGGAGGGTAGGGAGGTGTGCGCACCTTGAAGACAAGTTTTCCAGAAACCACCATCACAGAAAACACAATCAGGCAATAGGAGTCAACTAGCACATTTCTGATTCTTAAGTAGGTTCCCTTATTGTTCATCTAATTTTCAGGATGTATTAAATCAGAGGTTCTCAACTTGGGACCTAGGAGCTTGGTTTGAAAAAAAAAAAACATTTTCATAGCTAGAGTTCAATATAATTGCTTTCCTTTAGAATCATATGTATTTTATTTTATACATTTAAAACATTATTCTGAAAAGGGATCCATAGGCTCTATCAGCCTAAAATAGGGATCCATGACACATAAAAAGGTTAAGAATCCCTGAATTAAATGCTCCTGATATACTGGACTAAGGGGTTTGGAGGATAGGAAAGTACTTGGATTTCCCAAAGTAGAGCATCAGACTTGCCCAATCTGCCTCCACCTTACTTATCCAGGCTTATCTCCTTCTAGCCCCCACCATGAACCTTCTGCATCAGACAGGCACTTCCGTCCCCTCAATAGACCCCAGTCATTCCCATTTCTATGATGTTACTTTTTAAACTTCACTGATGAACCCTGTTCACCTTTCATCTCCTAATCCAATGCTACCCATTCATAGAATTGTCCAATTTTGGAGTACATAGAACATCTTACTAGTCTGACTTCTCATTTTGCAAATGAAGAAACAGGTTCACAGATTAAGAAAAAAATCTCAGTTAGATGGGGAACTCAGAGGCCGCCTAGCTTAATCATCCCAAAACAGCGTTGGTTTTAGCTTTAGAAAACAGAAATTTGAGTCCCAGCTCAAACCCATGGCCCTGGGTAAGTCATCTGAGTCCTTTCTGTCTCAATTTTCTCATCTTTAAAATGGGGATATTAATACTTGCATTTTATGTCTATATTTATATCTATGTCTGTCTGTCTGTCTGGCTATCTATCTATCTATCTATCACTTAGTTGCGAGGAAAGTATTTTGGAGACTCCAAAGAGCTATGGACATGTTGGCTATTATTATTGTTGTCCTAAGAATGCTCTTGTTGGTGGCAGGGCTCCAAATGGAACCAAATTCCCTGATTTCTAGTATGGGATTCTTTCTATTCTTCAGGGACCAGTTCTTGTCCTACTTCCCCTGAGAATTTTTTCCTACTACTTAAACCCACAGTGATATCACCCTTTCTTTCCCTCCACAGAGGCAGTTAGGTGGCAGGAAATCTCTCCTCTACTCCCAATATTTGGTTGGTATTGATCTGTGGCACAGATCTGAGACAAGAAGGCAGGGATGCAAATGGGGTTTTATTTTGCAAAGCAGATGACAAATCATTAGCTCAGATTTGTCACTTGGATTACACCTTGTTATGAAACCTCACATCTGTGGAAATAACCAGATTTACTTTTGTTCCCTAAGTATCCTGAGTTATTTTCATTTATAGTTTTCTGTCTACTTTTTGCTTTCTTGTACTAAAACCCAGACAGCTCAATGTGATGGCGGGAAATGCAGTGTGAATAGCACAAGCACCCTCCAGTCCTAGCTGAGAAGACCTTCCAATAATTCCATCTGCAAGGTCCTGTCAGTGTTGGCAGAATAATGGCTTTAAGTTCCATTTATCTAGCAATGTAAATTCTCCTAAGTGATTTACATCTGATATCTCATCAAAACTTCCCAACAACCTTGTGAGGCAGGTACTATAGGGTATTATTATTTCCATTTTACAGATGGGGAAAGTGAAATTGAGTGAGAATGTGACTTCCAGTCACACAGCTGATAGCAACAGGTGAGTCCCTTGGACCTAGGTCTTCTGACTCTAAGGCCAGTCTACCATCCATTTTTTTTAGTTCTGCCAAGGCACAAGACACTTGCTTCTTGGAACAAATAGCTTAGAAGTCAGAAGTGCTTTAGTAGGAGTAGGGGGAAAGGAGCAAGCATTTATTAAGCACCTACTACGTGCCAGGCACTTATGATAAGCATTTAAAAAATATCTTATTTTGTCCTCACAACAACTCTGGGAGGTAGATGCTGTTATTACCATTTTACAGTTGAAGAAACTGAGGCAGGCTGTAGTGAAGTGACTTGCCCACGGTCACACAGCTAAATTTGAACTTAGATCTTCCTGACTCCAGGCCTAATGCTTTATCCACTGTGTCATATGGCTGCCTAATTATTAGTTTAAAAGAGGTAAAATAGATTTGGTCCTTTAAATGCATAATCAGGCAAATTGCCTATCTTAAAGATAGTTATCTATCTTAAAAGTCAGTGGAGAAAGTAGGCTAGCTTTGTGAAATATATGGGAAATTTGACTACTTCCCACCCACTCCCCACCCAGTGTTGACATTGAGTGTAAATGAAGGGTTAATATGGTTAAGAAATTTAAGCAAGAGCAAGTGGTAGTTACACTTAGCAAAGCAACTCCATATGGAGAGAGGGAAACATTATAAAGTGAAAGATTTCTCTGTCTAAAATGCAGAGCCGGTTTTCTGTGCCCTGGGACTGGTTCCAGGAATCACCCAACAGTCAGAGCCATGGTATTAAGCAGCAAGTACATATGGGTGTCTAATCTCACTCAAAAGTTTTAACAACATTGGTGGGGTCCTAGCCTTGGGCATAAAAACAATGACCACAAACTTATAAGACTTTGAACTACAGGGAATTTTTAAGATTATCTGTTCTAATCCCTTCATTTGACAGATGGGGAAACTGAGGTTTAGAGAGAAGAAAATGACTTGTTCAGGGTTACAAGTGGCAGAGCAGAGAGTTGAAGTCATCTTCAAACTCCACATCCATTAGTTTCATGCATAAACAAACATGCATGGAGGAACAGATCCCAAAGTATTGACCCCTGTTTTCCAGAATAGTACCCCTCAGCCCCCTCTTTTTTTGATAAGTCTATATGTCTTATGAACTTGGGAGAAAATTCCAGGATTTACTTTATCCAGTACACCCGTACCCCCAGCACCTTACTTACCCACATTCATAAACACAAACCATTCTCCTTCCCAATCTCCAATGCCACTAGTACAAATAGGGAGTATGGTAGTATAGCAAATTATCAGGTCACACTTTTGGAAAATGGTCCTCCTGGGAATGAGAATGTTCCCAAAGAGTCTTCCTTATAGTGATTCTCCTTATAAAAACTGTGCATCACTAGACATGGAAGCTATGCATAACTGGCTCCATGCTACCTAGAACAGAGGAGGATGGTGGCTACCTGATAAGGGAAGGATGTGGAGCCAGGTGTCTTGTCCTTCCTTCCTCTGCTGAAGGTGACTTGGAAACCTGAAATATATTTGGAGATTTCTCTTGTATTGTTACCTTATTTCATTGCTTTCCTATGTCACATACTAACCTCTTCCAAGCATCCTTCTAAGAAGGAGAAGGGTTCTCATAAGACCTTCAAAGAATAGATTCATCATAAGCTACTCCCTACTTGGCTATACCTGGGCCTGACCCCTGACCCCTGGCCTCAAGATAATTTAGCAAGATCTATGTGGTGCCCTGAGTTACATCTTGCTAATCCCCATTTTGGAAAGGGAGGAATTCCAGAAGAAAACAAGGGAAAAACACACATAGGGAGAAATGTTCCCCAGGATTCCCAATCACTACTAAGTTATTGCTTTTTGGTGCAAAGGTCCCACCTGACTGCCTCCTGCTTTTCCCCTGATACTTTATTATTCCAAGTTGGCTAAGTTGTTAAGGAACCATTCCAGAGGTCTACAGCGGCAACCTTGCCTCTCTTGTTTTATGCCAATGGCTCCCTTGTTCTGTCTGTGTGGTTTGAGGGTCTTGATACTTTCACTGGGCTAACTCCCCTTGTGGGATGAATTTTGTATTTCCTACCTTTTTAAAATAAAAATCTAATGCAGCATAATCTTGGGATTTGGAATAATTTGGGGTTGAAGTTCTGTCTGAATTTCTGAAAACTTCTTTATGCTTTTTTGTTAAATGAAGTTTATTAAGTTCAAGTATATCCATCTAATAACTTGAACTATGGAGCTATCAAAGAGAGGTCTCACTAGACTTGTTTTAGTGAATAGGTATGAATTATTTAAATCTAACATATTAATTATATGCAAATGAGTGACTAAAGTGCTTGAACAGAATTTTTCTTTGTGTATCTAAACATTCCATCTGTAATCTGCCTCCATTCATTTCTCTTTTACACAAAGATGAACTTTAGAACTACCTATATGTGAGTGTAGGGATCTGACAAATGTCTTCCCAGGGGTACCTTAGTATTCCAAACATAGTGGAGGTTTTTTTCTTTTGAAGGCTAGATAATTTAGGGTGGTTGTTGATTCATTTCTGACATATGGTAAGAGTAATTCAATTTGCCAAAGTAGCCATTCAATTAGCTCAGGCCTTTAAACAATGAGATGAGGAAAAAACAAATCAAGAATGGGGCCAACTACATAAGGGAGGGGGACTTTGGGAAATGTAGATGATGTAAAAACAGACAAACAAAAATCAATAAAAAGTTATCGTAAAAAAATGTACTATTGTTGTATAAAATAAAACCTGGAAGTTTCCATGTCTGAAATTGTTTTTTCTTCATAACATTGAACTCAGACTAGAGTTAGGAACGTCTGTGTTATTGGGGATAATTATGTTGCTGCTCAGTTGTTTTTTTAGTTGCGTCTGTCTCTTTGTGACTCCCTTTTGGGTTTTCTTGGTGCCGATACAAGAATGGCTTGCCATTTCCTTTTGCAGGTCATTTTATAGATGAAGAAACTTGGGCAAGCAGGGTTAAGTGACTTGCCTAGGGTCACACAGCTAGTAAGTGTCTGAGGCCAGATTTGATCTTAGGAAAATGAATTTTCTCACTTCAGGCCCAGCACTCTATCCACTGTGCCACCTAGCTATACAGAATGGACATAGAAAGGTTATGTAATGGAACATTTTAGTTAATCTGGTACTTAGGTTATATAAACCCTACTTGAACGGACCAAGTACAAGGAATTGAAATACAATAAAATACATTCAATAATAAAATTGTTTTGAACATTGTTTGAATGTGATCCAGAGGCAGAAGTCTCTAACACAGACAAACTATGTGAGCATAGGCAAATCACTGAATATCTCAATTTCCTCATCTGTAAAATGGGGTAATGACATTTCTGAAGATTGGTGTAAAGAAAGTACTGTGCAAACAGTAAAGGGTTATGAAAATGTGAGTGATTAGTGTTTGTTTTACATCATTCTGGGGATGTTATGTGGCCATGAGTCGTGGAACACTACCATTTCCAAATAATTGAAGTTCAGGGTCGCCCAAAAGGCACTGCAGAGGTCATTGTGGGTATGAACAGATAGCAACACATCACAAACAAAGAATTATGAAGGAGATACAAAGATGTCATTAAAGGTGAGCATGGTCAAAAAAGAAGGTGGTCTCTGGTAGTAAGGTGAATATGAGGGATAAATAATTTATGGGTAGTCTCTGTGCTTTATGGCTCTCCTTGGGATGTCAAGACATTTCAAGAGAGGTCCCTAGTACTCTGGGGAAATGTCCTGGACTAAACTTCCAGGAGGATATAAATGAGCTTCACACAGGACAAGCAGGCATAGATGTATGGGATGGAAGACCCACGTCAATGAGAACATAGATCTGTTTATTGCAATAGCTGAGTCATCATGTAGGGATTCAGAAGGCACAGGTAGCTCTTTTAGTGCTTGGGGTCATCCTCATAAATGCCAATTACTACTTTAATGCCAATATTTGGAAGTAGCAGTTGTTGTTCATCTTTTATTTTCAAACAAGACCAATGATGTCATGGGGTAATGTCTTAACTTGTGTATGAATTGGATTTAAGTGAGGCAGAGTTATTCAAAGTCATCAGCCCCACTCTCTTTTCCAGAGTCATTGAAATTCAATGGCAATGCAAAAGTTAGGACCACTGGTGATGGCCCAGGATGCAGTGGATGACCTTGGTGTCTTTGATGTCTTACCAAGCTCCAAGTGCTCCACAACTCCTGCTGCAGCTGCAAATAACAGTTAACAGAGCCTCTGGAAGGCTGACTACTTGTTGGGTATGTTATAGAAGGAATTATTATTTAGGTGTTGATTGGAATTGAAGAATATGAAGGTTACTTCTAGTTCTGAAATTCTGTCATTCTGATTCACAGATTGACATGAAAATAACTCTTCTTTTATTACTAATTTGCAAGATATACAGATGGACAAAATAGGTTCAACTCTCAGTAGGGAACTGAATATTTCAGTTTATGGATTTTCCCGGCCTCTCTAATTTTATCACAAAACAAAACGAAAAACCTTTCACTGATTTTTAAAAATCACTTCACACAGAGACAAACAAGTTGAGAAGAAATGAAAAGGTCATCTTGAATGACTGGAATAGCTGGATACTAGAGAAGGTTGAACAAAAGAGATACAGTAGTTCTGCGTAATTTTAACTTATCGACATTGTCTCTCCTGACTGGAATGTATCCTTGGAGGTTGTCTAGACTTTACCTGATAGTTAACAGCTTGTTCTCTTTTCAAAGTTAGAAGACTAGGACCACCTTGTTTTGAAAAGGCAAAATAACTCCAAGAGGCCCATGGGTGAGGCAAAGTTGCTTATGGACCAAGTCTTCCTCAATTTAGCATTTGGCAGCCAGATGCCAGGACCAGCTTTGGGCAATGGATTCAGCATGGAAAAACTAGGAAGTCTCCATGAGCAAGCCCGCCTGCAGTACCAGCTAAGTACTCTGGTTCCTTTTCAGTCTGCCAGCGGAATGTTAAACAAAGTGATTATGACTAGCCAACGAAAGGAAACCAGTCCTTCTCCTGCCAGTTTCTTGCTGATAGTTGATGTTTACACGTACTTGTGGCCAAAGTTGTCCCACAAAATCCTATGTGTACAAAGACCCCAACTGGACAGCACTGATAGGATTTTACGGCTATGCTAATATTTTCCTTTGACACCAGTTCCCTTGGAACTAGACAGAGAGACATTGCCCCTGGTGAAGACAAATGCAGACTGGCAGAATCAGTGGAATTATCAAAAGCCTGTCTCTGATGTGTCTGCAAACTGCCTGCCTTTCCAAACAAATTGATTGGGCCTTTATTTGAAGGCCTTGTGGCTTATTTTGGTAGCCAGGGAGGGAAAGCTTTTCTCCTTGCTCCCTAACAATTTTTAAATTTTAGGAGAACTTTTGAGATGACTAAATGCCTCTCATCCCAAATACAGCCTTTGTGTTTTATAACTGATGAAAAAGATTAGTATGGAATGACAGCTGACTTGACTTGGTCCCAAGAGTCAAACTGAAACTGAATGGATCAGAAGGCTCCCCGAAGTTCTCTTTTCTTTTAGGATTTGTGTTCCTTCTGAGGAAGCCAATGCCTTTTATGACAAGCAATCAGTAACTCAAGTCTCCTGGGAATCATTTGTGCAGGGATTTCCCATCCAACTTTAGAGATTCAAGATCAAGGAAACACCAAGGCTAAATGTTACTGTTGTAATGTTTCTTCTACTTTTAAAAAAAAAGTATTTTTCCATTTCCTAATTCCCCATCCTGACCATCAAATGATACCTTAAGGTTATCTTTGGGATTTTAAAAAAAATGAATTGTCTTCATGCTTTTCTTTTTTTTCCTACTCTTAACAGGCTGGTTCATAAGTAAACATCTGGAATCCCATGTTATGCAACACTTCCCACTACCTCTCTGGGTTTACAAATGTCCCCTATTTTACAAGGCACTCCTGTCTTCTCAATATGTTTTTTAAAAGATGTTTTCTAGGGATATAATTCGGGCAAAAAGGAAAGAAACACATTTCCCTAATTCAATATGACTGACTATTCCAAGGATAATATACTTTTATTAGATTTCATTTTGGCAATGTATTTGCCTCAGGAAAACAAAATTGGTAGACTTATCTTGTTTGATATCTTTAATTTTTAAATCATTTTTTAAAAAGTAAGTGCTTTACAAATGCATATTTTAAAAATAATTCTAAAATGTTTGCTTATGTAAATGCATTTTTGTAGTCTCATTCTTAATTTCTTAAGTATACTTATCAGACAGTGGGAGGATTGAGGGAGAGACAGACAGGAAGGGGATTTCCTTAAACACACCATGGTACCCTATACAGTAAAAGCCATAGTTTGGCTTTAGAAGACAAGCAAATAAAAAGTTAGCCCAGGCTTAAAATGAACCTTGTTTTCAAATGTACCTTATGTTCCTCCTCTCTAGTAAGAGTTTCTTTCAAGTGATGTGAAATTGAGTTTTCTTTCTTTCTTTCTTAGGCAAATGGGGTTAAGTGACTTGCCCAGGATCACACAGCTAATAAGTGTCAAGTATTTGGTCTGAGGCTGGATTTTAACTCAGGTCCTCTTGACTTCAGGGTTGGTGCTCTATCCACTGTGCCACTAGCTGCTCTGAAATTGTGTTTTCAATGAATACATTTCCTCTTTTTCTTGATTTTTGCCCAGTAATGCTCATTTTATTGACTGTATAGAGGGGCTTCCATGATTAGGAAAGACAAACTGATGAAGTAGAGGATGCAGTGTTGTCCAGATAGGCTCTCTTCCTCCAGAAGGAGTCAGTGAAAGAGATCAAAATGGCTAGAATGACTGAGGAGTCCTGAGATGCAATCTTTGCACACCAATATCATTTTTTTCTTTACCAACCATATGCTTATCCTTATCCACATTACTGAGGATTGGTGTATTTAAAGGTAACTAAAGTCTGCCTATTTTAGGTTCATGCATTCCTAAAGGGCTCCAGTCCATATCTCCTTACAACTTTTTCCTGCGTATCACCAATAGTTTAGGTTTAAAGAATCCTTGACTTCAAGCTGGAAGAAATCATAGATGTCATTTAATCTAATTCTCTCGTTTTATAGAAGAGAAAATTGAAGCCCCAAGTTGCTGAAGTTATTTGGTTGAATTTAAACAGTTGAAATTACCTGGTTGAGTTTACACAGGTAGCAGCAGAGCCAATATATGAATTCACACCTGTGTATATACTATATATAAGTCCTGTAGTTACACGATCTGAATAAAGAGTTCTGTCTTTGTCTTTTGAAATCCAAAATTGGCCTGACAAAATTGACGTCAATAGATAGATTATTCCCTTTACAAAAAAGGAAGGGGAGACAGGGGCAAGCATTTATTAAGCACCTACTATGTGCCAGACACTCTGCTAAGTGCTTTACAAATATTATCTCATTTGATCCTCACAATAACACTGGGAGGTACTTGCTATTACAACTCCCATTTTACAGCTGAGGAAATTGAGGCAGAGAAGGGTTAAGTGACTTGCCCAGGGTCACATATCTAGTAAGTGTGTGAGGCTTGATTTGAACTCAGGTCTTTCTGACTCTATACCCAGTGCTCTATCCATTGCACCACCTGGCTGCCTTAAAGTTTTCAAAACAGTGGGGCCCATCCCGTGAAAATAAGGACTTGACTAGAATTACAAAGCAGCAATAGGTGATGAGAGCTTGGCCTTGTTTTAAGAATGTGATTGCCAACACTCAGCCTTCAGCGCAGAAGGACATAGGGTGGTTCCAGGGCCTCCAGTCTCTTGCATGTTGAAGAGCACGTATTTGGCAAAGGGGGAATTTTGGAAAAGAAAAGGGGGTGGAGGCAGGGGAGAGGACAACCAGCAATGTGAAAGGATCTTTTCCAGTTGTCTTAAGCTGGGCTTTGAAAACCCAACAAACTTCAGAAACTGAAAATAAGGAACTGATGTAAACTCCAGTAACTTCAAACAGATTTTGGGCAAACTTTAAAGCTGTCACTCTGGATCACATGCTCAGGCTCATTTGATGTAGATAAGACAACCTATGGCCAAGATGATGACTGTGGGCTAATAGAAACCCTCAACTGAAGAACTCTTTGAAAAGTCTATTCTCTTGGGACTCCCAGGAAAGTGGGGAGGCTTAACTAAAGTTCAAGGCATAGGTCTTGAAACAACTGAGGAAGCAGGACATAGTTGCTAGAGAACACTGGACCTGGAGTCAGGAAGACTGGAGATCCTGTCTCAGACATTTGCTAGCTCTGTGATCCTGGCTAAGTGACTTAGCCTCCTGACTTATTTCCTTATCTCTAAAATGAAGATAGGGTGTTCAATGTAAAGTGCTTTGTAAACCTTAAAGCACCATATAAATGCTAGCTATTTTTATTACCTTTAGAGCTTTAAAATTCCTCCTACATCTAAATCTATAATCACAATTAAAGTGGACCAAATTCTGACTAATCCATGTATCCACAAAACAAATATCTGTGCAAATAAGTTAGGAGAAGAGTGAAGCTGGCCAAACTCAGTGGATACTATATTTAAAGTCTAGGGGCCTTAATAAGAAAAGAACCTCATTTTCATTCCTTCCACCTCCTCCTGTACCCCCAACTGCTCTATTTCTCCTCTGACTATGGTTTCTATAATCAGAACCCTAACGAGGTCAGAAATACAGTCCTTTGCTCCCAGGTACTGACAGACCATGTATTCTGTCTATAGGTAGAAACAATTGAGCTTAGCACCTCATTAGCAATAATAATTAGCTAAAATAGAAAGGTGCCAGATTGTGAATGTCTTCCCTCCTAAATGAGGCTGCAGCCTAAGTTAGCTCCTCCCTGGCCCAGCCCTGTCCTGCTTTTTGGGTGCATGGCTATCTTCCTAGAAATGGACTCTTCCAGTGTCCTAGAAGAGACAAGCGGGACATGGTCACTATGTTCAAATATTTAAAGACCTCTTATCATTATTTTACATTGTATTGAAATAATGTTTTATTACTTTCAATGGATTGCAAATCAGGAAGACCTAGGTTCACATCCCACCTCAGATATTTGCTAGGCATCATTAGACTTGTTCTATTTTGCCCCATGACCCAAGAGTAATGGGTGGATGTTGCAAAGAGGTCAATTTAGGCTGATGTTGAGGGGGAAAAGAATTGAAAATTTCCTAATAATGAGAGTTGTTCAAAAGTGGGATGAGTTGCCTTGAGAAGTGATAGATTTCCCTCTCCTCAGAGCTCTTCAAGTAGTGGATGGATAGCTACTTGGTGAGTATGTTAGATAGAAGATTCCTTTGTGAATGGGGTGGTCTTTTCCAGCTCTCCAATTCTGTGATTCTGTCTCCATCCACGTCTTCCCTTGGATGGCATCCCAGAATCTCTATGGTTATTGGGCCGTGTGTCCCAAGGCCTAATATCTCTTCCCCACTCTACGGTATTTGTCTCTATTTGTCAAATATGATTTGAATGTACCCATCACATCTCTTGCCCTGGGCACACTTGGCAATGTTTGTCTCAGGCACCAGGATTCCTAATGCTGGCTCTTCTTTCATCTCCCTGTGCCCCTTTGGATTAAATTTGGGGTAAGGAAACAAAGAGTGAATTGTTTAAAACAAAGATCACAGCCTGTAGTACCAGTGATGCTGATGGAATTGGGGCTATCTTTTACCTTTCTTTGTATCCCCAGTTGTGCATAGTCAGGCACTTAAATAATACTTATTGATTGAATTAACAGGCAACTAAGGCAATATGTAATTTTTCTACCACTCTCTACCATTAGCACCATCATTCTCTATGCCAGAGGTGTAGAATAAGAAGTTTGGATTCAGTAAAGGGCCACACTTGAGGACCTAGAGGGCCACATGGGGCCTCAAGGCCACAGGTTCCCCACCCCTGCTCTACGCCCTTCAAATTCCTGTTCAAATCCTTCTATTTCATAAAACTTGCCCAGCTCTCATCTTTTCTTCTAATATTTTTTCACCTTCTTTTCTTTTTTATCAAACAACTGACATAACCCCTACTTTATGCCAGGCATTGTGTTAGGGCCTGGGAAGAATAAAAAAAAAAGTTCCTGTCATCAAAGATCTTATAATTCAGCTGCAGGAAAGGGAGAATGGAAGGAAATAAGCACCTGCCATGTTCCAGGCACTGTGCTAAGTGTATTTTTACAAATACTATCTCATTTATCTTCTCAACAACTCTTGTGAACTAGCTGTTTTTTATTATTCTCATTTTATAGTTGAGGAAACTGAGGCAAACAACAGTTTAAGTAACTTGCCCAGGGTCACAGCTAGTCAATGTCTAAGGTCAATTTTGAATTCAGGTCTGACTCTAGGCCTAGCACTCTATTCACTGCAGTATCAACTGCCTTAGGAAAAGACATAAATACACAAAAAAGTACCATAAAAGGTAAGCAAATATATCATTTAATTCTTGACCCTCAATACCATAATATTAACAATGAAATACACACATTATTAATTACTCAAAGAAGGCAAGATAATGAACACTGTGAGTTAGCAGAGAGTTATTCCTATTGGCTACTTCAGTCTAAAAAATCTTTATAAATAATGGGGATTGAGCTAGAAGAACAGGCAGGATTTGGTCCAGAGAAGATGAGGAGGAGAGGGCATTCTAGGTGGGTGGTGCACCTTGAGCAAAAATGTACCCTTGGCACTATGAAAAATATGAAGGAAGTGTAAAGTAAGACATTACAAGTAGAAGTACAAGATGAAGGAGGCATATTTAGGTGTCAGTTCATCTGAAAAACATCTGGGGGTGTTAGTGGACTGCAAGGTAAATATGAGACAACGCTGAATATGACAGCCACAAAAACTAATATGGTTTTGAACTGCATTTTGAGAGACTTAGTTTCCAGGAGTAAGGAAGGCATAGTCCTACTACGATGCATCCTGGTCAGACCACATCTGGAGTAATGCATTAAGTTAGAACATGACACTTTAGGAAGGACAGTAATATACTGAATAGAGTCCTGAGGAGGGCAAACAGAATAGTGGAGGGCTTTCAGCTCATGTTGTATGAAAATTGATTCTGTGTTTAGTCTAGAGAAGAGAAGACTGAAGGGGAAAATAATAGTTATCTTCACATGTTTGAAGAGAGTTTTGACTTGTTCAGCTTATTCCCAGAGGGCTGACATAGCCACAATGGATAGAAACTTCAAAAAGGTAGCACTAACATATAGAGCTATCCCTAAATAGAGAAGATTGCTTTGGAACGTAACAAATGGATTCCTCTTTACTGGAGTCCTTGATGTAGAGACTGGATGACCACTTGTCTAGCACATTGTAGAGGGGATTCTTTTTCAGGAATGTGCTGGATTTATTGATCACTCAGCTCCCTTTCAACTTTGCAATTTTACATTTCTGTGTCATCTAGACCAGTTTTCTCTGACAGTACCAAGAGGGATAGGAGGGCATTGTTATCTGTCAGATGGTCCCTTTGAAAAGGTTAGAGATATAGTCTGCACATTCTTGTTTCCCTTCACAGCCCAGAATGGGTCTGTCACCCATGAATTTATCTCAACAAGTTGAAGCCTATCATAACTTTAGCTTGAACCACCTCTTGAGACCATGACCATAAAGCCCCCTAAGCTCCCTACCAGTTGTATAAAAGGAAAAACTTCTTCTTATTTCTCCCAAAGTAACCTCTTTTCTGCAGGGGTTACTTTAGGACAGGAAGCTTTGAGGGAGGCCCCAGAACTCTTGGCACTCCTGGACTCTAGGATTTGGTGAACCCTCAAAACCCTGTGCACTCTCTCCCTCCCCTTCAAGTTTTTAGAGATTTGGATGAATTCCCATTTCATCCTTTCCTTTTAAGACTAAAAAGGCCTAGTCTGCTTACTCCATCCTTTAAAAAAAAAGCATGGCCCCATCCCCTTGTTCCTTCTATCTAGCTCCAAGTTACTTCAATGGAATTATTTTTCACCATTTGTTTAATTCTGATGGCTGTTTAGGGAGGTAAGGATGAGGTGGGATACCTTTCCCATCCACCCCTGTTTATTCTCTGGGCCCCTATAAACAGAAGGATGATCCCTCTAATTTCATTCTCCAGATAACTGGCAGAGAACCATGCAGGCTGTCTGGTTCTTTCTAATGTAACCATAAGCAACTGTCAAAAGTCAAGAACAATCACCCAAGTGGCATTTTGATATCAAAACCATGTGTTCAGCATTTCAGTGCAGGACAGGCTCTCCAAGGCTCCAGAATATCACAAGGAAAAATATACATTATGGTCTGACAAAAATCTGCAATGAGAATGCAGCGAGAAAACTGCCTCTAACTGGAGACTTTGGAACTTGTTAACTGAGTTTCCACATTTCGGAAGGATTTGTTTTCTTCTTCACAGCTCATCAAAGATTCCTATTCAACTTTTCTTTCCTCTAATTATTTAAATGTTTTCAAAGCTAAAGGTGAAGCACCGAGCACACCCTTTCCACATGGTGCCTTAAATGGTATTTTGTCTTTTGCCAGGACATAGTGTACTATGTTTGGCAGGTGGGTGGTTATATAGGTCATCACCCCTGGACTGAGCTGGCGGGTACATTTTTTTTGCTCCCTCCTCTACTCATATATGTCCTCTGACTTCTCAGGGCCTTTGATCACTGTGCAAAGCTAAGGCTTAGAAAAATGAGGCTCACTAGGAATGAGGACATTAGGAAATTGTTCCTGGGCCTCCCTTCAGAATGTTGGCCTCTCAAGTGACTGCCTTCTCAGGTTCTCACTGTGCCAGGCTGGCAGGCTCTTTCTGCCACCTCATTGTCGTGGAATGGATTTATACTAGAAGGAAAGGAGGATATGGGCTCAGAGGAAAAGAAGGGAGTGCAGTTCATATATAGATGGGTAAATTAAAACATGTTGCCTCAGGCCACAAAACTGGAGTGAATGAGAGGGCAAAGATATTCATTTCTCAATTAGTATTCAGATTGATGGGACTGAAAATGAAGGTGTAATTTAGTTGTACACAACATTGCACTGATGCATGCTTTTTCTAATCATACTATCAGATTACCAAAGCTTGCTCAAATGGGTAAAAGATCAATCTAAGATTCAGTCAATTCCAAAAGCATTTATTATATACCTGCAAGGTATAGAGAACTCTGTTAGGGTGATAGGATATAGAAAGGAGATGTAGTTCTTACATGTTGTTGTTTTGTTGTTCAGTCATTTCTGACTCTTTGTCAGAGCCCACTTGAGGCTTTCTTGGCAAAGGTAGTGGGGTGGTTTACCATATCCTTCTCCAGCTCATTTTACAGATGAGAAAACTGAGGCAAACAGGGTTAAATGACTTGTCTAGGGTCATACAACTAGTGTCTGAGGCCAGATTTGAACTCAGGAAGATGAGTCTTCCTGAGTATAGTATAGTTTAAGGCATATTGGAGTCAGAATCAGGGAACCACAGGTTAGAATCTTGGCCCAGTTCTATGTTACCTGTGTGACCTCAGACCAGGCACCTCACCCTCTGGGCTTCAGTTTTCCCATCTGCATAATTAGGAAGTTGAACTAGAAGGTGTGTAGTGCTATGTAGCTCTAAACCATATACCCTTCCATGAAATGTATATTCTTGTAAGTCCTCCAATAGGGGACAGAGGCACCAGAAGCAGTATGACATAGTGGGAAGGAAGCAGGCCTAGGTCTGAGTTCACCCTCAGCAAGTCATTTAACTTCCCAGTGATACAGGCATCTGTATGTGGCTATCAGTTGAAGAGCAGGTGCTGATCTGATTGGGAAGAGGGCTTTTATTCACCTTCATTTTCTTATATCAAAGAAATCACAACAATGGTCCAAATTGTTTCAAAAGAAAAAAAAATAACCAACCTGGCCCATAATCAGCTTTAAAAATCCATCTGTTTACTCATGGGGGATAGCAGAGGGAAGAACACTGAATCCGGAGTCAGAAGACCTGGGTTTGAATCGTAGCTCGGCTATTTACTGCCTGCAGCGTGACCTTGGGTAAGTTAACTACAAAGGGCTTCCATTTTATGTGTAACATGAAAGGACTGGATTCTAAGGTCACTTCTGGTTCTACATCCATAATCCTATGAGCCCATTCTCTGTTGAGCAAGACAACTGCTGAGTATAATTTTGCTTTTTATAAAAGTTTAAACAAGCCAGAGATAAGAAAACAAAACAGGATTGTACAATCACATATTTAGAGAGACAGATGACAGACACTATGTCTTTAAGGAAACCAGGGCAAGGGGGGACAGGGATCTCCATAAGTCACTTTCCTAATAAGGGACCTGGACATGAGGCAGATCCTATTCCCTTTGGCCTCTTATGGATTCATGTGTTTCATTGACCTCTGTCGGGAACCTTGTGAATTAGTACCTGGAAAAAGCTATTAGTCATACTGTCCAAATAGATGGGAACATCTTAAGGGCAGGTTGCTTCCTGGGGGGGATAAGAGGTGAGAATTTGCTCTTCCTGGAATAGCCTTCTAAAATTATGGCTCACTCTGGTCCCATTGACATTGATAACATATAACAAAGTTTTCAGTGTTCACAAAAGAACTATATGTGTTCTATAAAAAAAAAATAATTTAGGTTGACAATGGCCCAACACATAGGTAGAAAAAGTAGCTACTTCAAGTATATGATTTAAAAGCTGCTAAAAAGCTAGCCCAGTCCAAAAATGGTATGATCCTACCTATGGCATCTTTGTCATTTGCTCCAAAAAAAGCCCATTAAAATGAAAATGTGATACCTGGGACGGAATAAAACATCAATCTTCTAGTAGTCATAACTATATTGGGACCAGAGATCAAAGTAGGCTTATGAAGGCCTGGAAGACAGGACTGGTTAGTTTGGGGAGGGAGGCAGTTGCCAAGGCTCTGATTTAAATACTGCATTTTAGGAAGGACATTGAAAAACTAGAGAATATTAAGAGGAGGATAATAAAGATGATGAGGAGTCTTGAGTTTATATTAGGATTGGGGAAAGGAACTGGAATCCTATCTTCCACAAGGAGCCTTTCCCAATACCCACTAATGTTTGTGTTTTCCCTCTGAGGTTATCTTCAATTTACCCTGTATATATCTTATTGGCACATATTTTTTTTTTAGTTGTCTCCCCCATTAGACTGTAAGCTCCTTGAGAGAAATGACAGTCTTTGGCCTTTCTTGGTACCCCTAGTGCTTAGCACATTGCTTGGTACATAGTAGATACTTAATAAATAATTATTGACTTGAATTGGCCTTTTTGTGGGGGCAGGGCATAATAGCTGTCTGGCAGGTGGAAGAGAAATTAGTCTTGTTTAGCTTGACCCTGCTGGACAGAACCAAGGTCATTGGAAGGAGTGTCAAAGAGCAATATTTGATCTTAATGTAAGGATAATTGTCTTAATAAGTTGAGCTCTTCAAAAGCTCTTCTCCTTTGGGAGGGAATGAGATCCCCTTTATGAGATATCTTCAAGCCAAGCCCAGATGATCACTTGTGGGAGATTTTATAAAGGAAACTCTTCAGGGTTGGGTTAGACCAAAGAGCATTTAGGGCCACTTCTAGCTTAGAGAGTCTGTGATTTTGTAAGCATGGAGACCTTGGACAAGAAAGTATGCCCAAGTGGATCTTTGACCCAGGGGTCAATGGGAGTAGCTACTGAAAGGGAAAAAGTGCGAATCACAAGTAAGGAGAGAGCAGCATCGAGCACTCACCCACTTCAAAATTTTGCCCAAGGCCTGATATGGATCTCTTTAGGGTTCAATGTCCATAGTAACTAAGAGTTCTTCAGTGACAGCCTGATGTGGAGGCATAGAATTTGGGGATCCCTGGGTGAATCCTGCCCTTACTACTTGCTAGCTATGGAAACTTGATCAAATCACTTCTCTCAGTTCCACCTTCAATGATTGATCAATCCTATGAATTAAGGATGATAATCCCTGATCTGTTTTCCTCTCAAGGCTTTTGAGGGGGAAAAAAATTCTAGTGAATGATGAATTTCCACTTCTATTGCTCCTTAGGATTTAAAAAAGCCACTTTCTTCACCATAACTCCTGGTGGTAGGATAGTGCAGGTACTGAAGTAGATAGTAGTGCAGTGGATAGAGCACTGGGCCTGGAGTTAGGAAGACCCTGGTCAAGTCATTTAACCTTTGTTTGTCTCAGTTTCCTTGACTGTAAGGTGGGGAAAATAATAGCACCTACTTTACAAGATTGTGGTGAGGATCAAATGAGATAATATTAATTTAAAAAGTGCTTAGAATTCTGCTTGATACACAGTAGGTGCTACATAAATGCTTATTCCATTCCTCTTTCCTTCCCTTATTATTAGACCTAATTTTTTGGTAAAGAAACTAAGTCTCAGAGAGTGAAGTGATGTGCCCCATGTTTATGCAACTAGGAAGAGCCAAAATTTGAACTCTGGTCTCCTGACTCTAAGTCCAATATGAAAACACTTAGAAAATGAAAAAGTATAAGAGGTATGTTAGATTTATATAGTTCCTTATATCTTTATGCATAGTAATATGATAACAACCAATGAGGTTATGACTGATTTTTGTAGGATACAGAAGACTCAAATTTAATCTAGACATCTGGTGATAGGGAGGATGAGGGACAACATGTCCCTCCTGGCCAACATGTGGAGAAGACATATCTGTCTTTTACCTTATCATTCAAGACAGTGTGGTATAGAGGAGTGGACACTGGATCGGTAGTGTAGAGACCTTAGCTTTGCTTTTTGGCTCATGACAACAAGTAGTGATGTGACCTTGGCCAAGTCTTTGTCATCCTTTGACAAAAGAAGGGATTGTACCCAATGATAAAGAACCAATGGAGGTGGAGAGAGGACTAAACTTTCCTGCTGAATTTGGACTCATAGCACTTGAGGTCAAATCCCAACTCAGGAAAATACTATCCATGTGACTTTAGGCCAACCATTTTTAACCTCTATGGGCTTCAGCATCCTTATCTATAAAGTTAGTGGTTTAGATTCTGGCATTTCAGCTCTCAATCTATGATCTTACCATCTCAGAGGGTCCTTGTCCTGAGAGAACCCCTCTTTGAAGACTTCTGGTCTCTCCCAGCAGTCAGCCTATTGCACTTTGGGACAGTACTGTTTGCTAAGAAGCTCTTCCCTACCTGGAAATCTGCTTCTATCATTTTCACCTACTGTCCTTATTTATGAGCCCCTGGACCAAAGAGAACAAGTCTAATCTCTCTTTCAGGAGACAGGCCAAATACTTGAAAAGAGTTATCAGGACTCCTTTCTTCTTAAAATAAATTTGCTTAATTTTGTCTGTTCTTTGTACTTACTCCTCTGTCAGTCAGTCTAACTATCTGTCTTGATTGCATATTTAATCCCCAGTAGAATGTAAGCTTCTTGAGGGTAGGAAACTGTTTTGTTTACTAACACTATCCCCAACACCTTTGTATTTCTTTATCTGTTTACTATAGTTTCCCCTCCCCCTCCACCCACCCAGATTAAAATGTTTGTAAACTCAGGGAGGCTAAGCACCATTTTGTTCTGTGTCAATATCTTCAATTCCAAGTATGACCTAGATCGTAGTAGCCGCTTAAATTTTTGTTGAATTTCATTACCAGCCTATGCTTAGTTCGTACTCTATCCTCAAAGGGAATTTTAATAAAAAAATCCAATGTTGAAGTACAGAAAACCAAGATCAGTCCATGAACAAACAGGCGGGATTGGAAACAGCTGCCATCTAACCAGAGTGTTCAGCTCTTTCTCTTCAGATTGAAGGATTTACTAACGGGTTCCTCAGTGTTCATAGGCCTATGAAATCGAAATAGCATTTCCTTTTAAAGTATGTCCGAGTGGGGGCTTGGGCCCGGTGTTTTGTTTGGTTCTGATTCACATGTTACAAGGCAGACCATGAGTCAGACCAATTAGGCAAGCAATGATACACATCCCAGAGGCCAAGTACGTGCCCTGGACTTGTATTTCCTGGAAGCTCCAAGACAGCAGATCTCTAGGATTCTTTTGAAGGCCAAATCTAGACATAGGAAGTAAGTGGACCATATTTACATGTGGTAAACATACTTTGAGTGTGTCAGCATCATTTGTCATCTTTTCTTGAGAGGTTTTCTGGTTTAAAATCGTATTCTTGGTTCCTTTAAATTCATCGCCTTTACTTCTCCCCACTTGCCTCCAGGGTTTAGCAGTCCAAGGGGATGCAGGGGACATCGCTAAAGCATAGAGGGTGACAGCAACAGCTGCCTCGGGCAGCCATCAAGTGGCTAGCCCCTGGGGCTGGCATTAGCTTGTTGTTAATATGCATCTGGCCTGGACCAACGGAGATCAGTGCAAAGTGGGTGGTCAGAGGAAGAAGGAGTTTCTGTCTGACATCTGGGGAGTTGTTTGGTGAAGCCCGGATCAAACTTTTTTTCATAATCTATAGTCCGCACATACAGTCTATAACAATAACCATCAACCTCCAGAATCCTGGTTTTAGCAGAATGTCTTCCTGGACCTCTGCCTGCCCCCATATTTAGTCCTGAAGGGTAAGGCAAGTTGGCTAGAGCTTCCATCTTATTGTGGTTGTACACACTAGTAGTCTAGAGACACTAGGCTGCTTGGAGAAAAGCAAGTGTTTTGAGAGTGTGTGTGTGTGTGTGTGTGTGTGTGTGTGTGTGTGTGTTCATGTGCATGCTGCACACAAGTCATGTTTCTTTCCTTTTTTTTTTTTTTTGGTGAGGCAATTGGGTTAAGTGACTTGCCCAGAGTCACACAGCTAGTGAGTGTTATGTGTCTGAGGCCACATTTGAACTCAGGTCTGACTGACTCCAGGACTCTATCCGCTAAGCTGCCTAGCTGCCGCTTGAGTCATGTTTCTTATAAAGCCATCTACTTTTGCTGCTTAAATAATAATAAAAAATGAGAATTTTGAGTAAATTATACATTTCCATTATGGACTTGAATGAGGTAAGAGTGCTGATACAAATTCAGTGATTAGAAAAGGCATTGTGCATATATAAGATGAGATTGATAGCTCAATGCTGTCATTCAGTTGTTTTTTCAATGGTATCTGACTCTTTGTGACCCCATTTGGGGTTTTCTTGGCAAAGAGTGATTTACCATTTCTCTTTCCAGCTCATTTAACAGATGAGGAAACTGAGGCAAATAAGTTAAGTGACTTGCCCAGAGTCACATAGCTAGTAAATGTCTGAGGCTGGATTTGGACTCAAATCTTCCTGACTCTAGGCCCACACTCCGTGCACCATAGAGCCCCCGCCTCCAGTTGCCCTTGTTAGCTCATACATTTTGAAAATGTTGTAAATTGCCAACAGATGCTCTAGAAAATTCCAGAGCTAAGGGTCGTATACATATTATCACCTTAGAGGCTAGTTTAAGAATTCTCCTTATAAAGTCAAGCCCATTTAATCATCTTAATGGAGCCCTGACATCTGTCAGGAATAGAAAATGAAGGTCTTTTAAAAATAAAGATTTTATTTTGAAGAACAGCAGTTTTCTCACATTGGCTTTCCTGTGTTTAGAAATACGTATGCACAGGAACTTGGGTTAAAATCTTGCATCAGGTACTTAATATCTATGTGACATTGGGCAGGTCCTTTAAAGTCCTTGGGTCTCCACCGTGATATGAAAGAGTTGTACTACGTAGCTTCTGAGGCCCTGTGTAGCTCTTGAGCTAATATCCTCCAAAGAATCATCGTCTTGCCTCTGGCAGAGATACATTTTTGGACCAGCCTAACAACAAGATCTGAGTTCAAATTTTACCTGTCACTAGTTTTGTGGTGATGGGCAAAGCACTTCCTTTCTTGGTCCAGTAAGAAACATAGGAAAGGGCCAGGTTGTGAAGGGTTTTGAATGCCAAATAGACCACTTTGTATTTGATTCTGGTAGGAATAGGGAGCCATTGGAATATACTGAGTAGTGGGAGACATGGTCAGACTTGTGTTGTAAATTACTTTGACTGTTGAGTGGAGGATGTATGGGAGTTGGGGAGAGAATGGAGGCAACTAGTTAAGAGAAACCAGTTAAAAAAGTCATTACAGCTATCATGATGCCCCTAAAGCCTTTTCTTTCGCAGGCTAACAATTTCTTTATATTCGTCTTAATAATGGTGAGGGGCTTGGGGCGCCTTGGTGGCTCAGTAGATAGAGCACAGGCCCTTGAGTCAGGAGGACCTGAGTTCAATTTCTGCATCAGACATATAACATTCACTAGCTGTGTGACTCTGGGCAAGTCACTTAACCCCAATTGCCCTCACCAAAACCAAAACAAACAAAAAAAAAATAAAAAAAGATTTGCAAATGGCTTTAAAAAAAAGCAAAAACAACAACAACAAAAGACAATGGTGAGGGGCTCATATTCTCTTCATCATTTGATGAGGCTGTCAATCAAGGGAAGGCTAAACTCCAATCAATGAATATGTTTACATGCTAATAGAATCAGGTAAGTGGGCTCTCTCTCTCTCTCTCTCCTTCCACAAACTAAATACTAATTTCCTTATCTATATATGTGTTGAATCCACTACCCCCACCCCACCCCACCTCCAACCATGTAAGCCCCTAGGGGGCAGGAGCCAAGTTGTTTTTGCTTTGTGATCCCAGTACCTATAATCTGCACATACAGCCTACAATAATAACCATCGACCTCTAGAATCCTGGTTTTAGCAGAATGTATTCCTGGACCTCTGCCTGCCCCCATATTTAGCCCTGAAGGGTAAGGCAAGTTGGCTAGAGGTTCCATTTTATTATGGGTTGCACACACTAGCAGTCCAGAGACACTAGTTCCTTGAATACAGTAGGCCCCTAAAAGATGTTTGCTACATTGGTAAATTCTGTGCTGATTCTGGAAATGAAGACTTAAAAGTTGAGGTTGCTGGCTATACTCTGGCTTTTAATGATCCCCATTCTCACCATAGCCACAGGTAACCTAAAGTTGGCTGTCTTTGCAATTGTCAGTTGCAAATCTTCGACCCATCTGGGAATTGAAGTGTATCCACATAATACCATAAAAATCCTCAATTTTAAAAGTCACATCTTCAGTGTTAACTTTCTAAGGCACTAACACAGGGACTGTTCTCCTCTAGCTTATTCTGGGCCTAAGGAGCTGTACCTTTGGGCATCCTTCCAATGTCATAGTAATTAAAGTCTTTAAGGGGTGGCTTAGTATGTTTTGAAGACAGAAGGAGCCAATGTCAATTCCCCAGGAGCCATGTTTATGTTGGATCGCTTGCCTGGAGACCATGCCAAGAAGCACAGTGCAGGAATGAGAGGTGAAATCAGGGAAGGTCCACTGAGTACCAGGGGGAGATCGAGTCTGGAGCAAGATAAGAGGAAGAAAGATGTGATGGAGAAAAGTCCAGAGACACCCAACAAGATCTGGGAAGCCACTTAGGATCAAAGATTTCAAGCTGGACGGGAACTTAGAGGTCATTTCTAACATGCCTGCATTTTACTTGATGAAGAAATCAAGGCTGAAAGAAATTAAGTGACTTGGCCAGGAGATGCTTATGGGGGAATCAGTCCAAAAGACAGTTGGTGATACATGAGTGTGGCTCTACACAGAGACTCAGGCTGGACAGATATAGAAGAAAATCTTCTGGTGCTCTCTCTACTCCGCCCCACAGCCTCTCCTTTTGACAATATGCTTTTATACAAAAGGGGGAAAACATAAAGAATCCTGTTAGAGGGGAGTAAGAAGAAAGCCAGATCTGGAGTCAGATGGCTTCAGTTTCAAATCCAGCTCAGTTACTACCTATAATTCTGTTCTAAAAGTCTTAATGCAGTTGTAAACCAGCGAAGCTCAAGCATCTTGTAATTACTCACAGCTTCTCCCTGGATCTCAGTTTTCTCAACAATAAAATGAGAGAATCCGACCATGTGACTCTGAGGTCTCTTCTAGCCCCAAATCTAGGGTCATGTGATTGTATAGGGATAACAGTGATCAGGGCAGGTAGGTGGTGCAGTGAATAGAGCAGTGGGCCTGGAGTTAGGAAGATGAGAGTTCAGATTTGGCCCCCAACATATATTAGCTGTGTGGCTCTGAGCAAGTCACTTAATCCTATTTGCCTCATTTTCCTCATCTGTAAAACAAGTTAAAGAAATGTTAAAACCACTCTAATATCTTTGCCAAAAAATCTCCAAATGGGGTCACAAAGAGTCAGATACAATGAAAACAACACAATAACCACAAAATTGATAAGGTGCTTGCTGGTACAGACTCGCAAAATTCCTTAGCAAATGCTTTGGATCAGTGCTATTCTTGCAAGGACTATATAATAACATGTCAAAGTGGTTAGTAGGGCAGCATAGTGGAAATAACCTTGGATTTGGTGTTAGGAGACACCAGGACCCAGCTCCTGATGCTGGCATTCACTAGCTGTATGAACACAGGTAAATCATTTTGTCTCAGTTGCAAAAAAGAATAACACCAGTAATCCTCAAAGGGTTGTGGTAAGGCTCAAATATGATCCAAGTGCTTCTCAAACCTCAAAGGAAATCAAAAGACATCACTACAAATTTGCTTACAAAACAAACAAACAAACAAACACCTTCATGGGCAGTATAAACATCAGCTCTTGCAGTCTGTTGTCTATTTTCAGAGGGTGTTAGTAATTCTGTATCAATTCTTTTGGAATTGTGTGCACAAGAAAAAGCCCTGTTTAGACCACAACTGGAGTATTGTGTTCAGTCCTGAGTGGTCTATTTTAGGGGCTGCATCCATACCTCTGAAGGAGTCCAGAGGAGGACAACCAGCTTGGGGAAATGCCTGAACCTCATGATGTATGAAGACCAATTTAATTAATGGATCAAAAGAGACTTTAGTATTAAAAGAGCAACCACAGAGTGTAGAGATTGCTTTTATTCTCTGTGGCCCCAGAGGACAGTTAAGAACAATGAGACAACGTTGAAAAAGGCAAGTTTAAGCTTGACCTAAAGAAACATGCTTAATGATTCCAGCCATCCCAAAGCAGAGTGAGTCTCCTCTGGAGGTGCTGGTTTCCCCCTTATTGAAGATTTTCAGGTAAAGGTTAGATAGGCCTTTATAAGTTTTATTGTAGAGGGATTTCTTGTTCAAATATGGTTTACACGTGATGGCTTCTGAGAGTCTGTGCCTAGCAGAACGACCCAGAACCAGAATTTCTAATGTGTGATGTCCAAAAGAAAGAGCAATGGGTCTGGGGCCCAAGGATCAGGATTAGAATTCAAGCTCTGCCATTTTCTACTTGTGTGACCCTGGACAAGCTGACTGACCTTTCTAGGCCTCACTATCCTCATCAGTAAAATCAGGGGGGTAAATTTGGTGTTCTCTATGGTTCCTTCCAACTTTCAATCTATGATTCCAGAATCTCCCCATTTTGTAGGAAGCTCTCTCCATATGGACACCCCTCTCTCTGAGTAGTGAATATAATGACTTCTCAAGTGCAGCTGTCAGCTTTACTCCACTAAGTAAAAATCAAATCATCAAGGCAAGGCCCCTGAGGCACTTTGGTGTCATTACATTTTTTGGGGGGGGGAGGAGGGGGATTATTTTGTGATCTTTCGTAAATTCATTGAAATAAATCCATCTGTAAGCATATCCTCTTCAAATTTAAATTCTTATGAAAGTATTTTAAAATGTCTGTGATTATGCATCTACCAGGCAAATGGTATAAGGCAACCCAGTTGTGAATTTAATAAGTAGAAAGGTAATAAAGCATTCTGACATGCATTTGAAGAGACTTGAAACTTCATGACTGCTATTCTTTTCAGCACAGCCAAACCCGCTCACCCCCCAACCCCCACATTTTTCCTTCCTTTTTGTACGTAAGACACCCGGTAACCTCTAAAGCTATACTCATCTTTTTGATTGTCACAATCCCAAAAGGCATAAAATATCTTTCCTTTCATCTTAGCACCATCACATACCTTTTCTAAGCCTGTAATTGGATCCTAATGGAAAATCCACCCTGTGTAGGCCAGGGAAGTTGGCATTTGAGGGTGGCAAGGAGGAGAAAATGTTCTTCTTCTAAGCCAGATAATCCTGTTTTCCCGTGCAAAAGAAAACAAAATTTCCATACAGAAAACAAAATGGGGCTGCACCAGGGCTGTCTGCATGCTGCTGGAGCAGGCTTGGGCCTGTCACCCTTAGGAGCAATTAATTGGCTTGGGCCAAAAGATAAAATTACAAAATTTCTAGAGCAATGTGCTCTTCCTCTTAAATTGCTATTTTCACTAGGTCTAGGGAGGAAGTTTGGGCAGAAAACATCCACTGGTGGAACAATCTTTCTTGATTCCCTACCCCCCAAAACAAAAACGAAAAGATGATTACTACATCACTACTTGGACTATGTATTTTCCCCCACAGGTTGGGCATACGTGCTCTAATTTGGGGTCTTTAGACATTTATCGAAGTAATGTGGCAAGCTGCATCCCACTGCTGACACTAGCTCTGTGAGCATGGCAAAGTAACTTTACCTCTTTAAGTCTCGATTTCCTCATCTGTAAAATGGGGCTAAGAACTCTATTTCAGAGAGCTATTGGAAAGGTCAAAGAGATAAGTAAGGTGCTTTGTAGACCTCAAAGTGCTCCATGTCAATGCCTTATGATGATTTACCAACATCTATTATTATTTGTCCAATTCTCTTTTTGAGGAGTTCAAACAGATTTGATCTTTGGACAGCTATCCTGCTGTTCTATGTGATGTTTTGTAGATTTTTGAGCAGGTGGATAAAATGCCTGCTATTCTGTAATGGAATCAAGGTTTTGTCATATCAGATAATAATGATTCTTGTTGTTGGCATTCCAGATCATGAGTGTTCCCAGTATAATTCATAGATTCTGTATAATTTGTATGGATTATAGGTCTATAGGTCCCAGTATAATTTATAGAGTCTGGTCTATAAGTTTTGGAGAAGCCTTTAAGCAGCACACAATCAGGTAGAGGGGCTGCAGCGGCTGTTGGCCCATAAATGGGATTCTTCAGTGAGCCATCTCCGGGAAACTTGCCTCCTTATGGATCTTTGAAATCTGTGGATCGTTCCCTTTGCAGGGTCCATAGCAAGGAGGTGCATTGACTAATTGGGGGGAGGTAATTTCTTTTACACATAATACCTTACACTCTTGCTCTAGAGATTAAGAAAAAAATTTTTTTTTTAATTTGGTACCTATTAAGCTTCCACCTTCTCTCGTTGCCCAAGTTCCCTAGTGAATTCTACGCTTTCCAGTTTTAGTGAGGAGCATTGGAAAGAACACTAGTTTTAGAGTCAGAAGGCCAGAGTTCAAATCCTGCCGTTTGAAAGATGGTGACAAGTTGTCACTTCTCTCTCTGGCTCCCAGTTTTGTCTTCTAAAAATGAAGGGTTAGAGCAGGTGAACTGTTAGGCTCCTTCCAGTGCTTGACCTTACATGGTGTCACATAGAACATGGGTGTCCACAGTTCAGAGTTCTAGTCTCTAGCTGGTTCTAGTCATCTAGCAATGTGACCTTGGGTAAGTCATATTTTGTCTTAGAGTCTCAAAATCCTCAGCTGGGAAATAAGAGGGTTCAACTAGACGCTTCCTATGGCCCCTTCCTTTTCTCCCTAGCATTTTGTGATTTTCAAACTTTTCCTTTTCCTTTGACCGTGGTCCAGGTAAACAGCATATTTTTGAACCACAGGAACAAGCAAAGCCCTCTTCCTCAGCTTGATTTCCTGTGACCTGTGATTCTTTACACACTGCCTGCTGGGCTTCTGGCCAGCCTTTCTCAAGAGGGAAATGTGCAGACCCCGGGGACAGAAGTGAGTTCCCTTGTGCTTGAATTGCTGCTCCAGCTGCCAATGTCAGCCACTGAAGAAGCAGTTTTGGCCATGACTGGAGTGAGTGAAGGAGAAACCCCAAGGATGAAAGCAAAGGGAGAATTTCCCTTTTGGCAAAACACACTTTCAGTTTGAAAAATGAAAAATCTGTTCCTGCCTCCCCAGTGCTGGAGAGTAGGAGAACAGACAAGTTTCATTTATCAGATTAAGAGCTTCTGTTTAAACTTTCATGAGGGTAGTGATGGGAATCAGATCACCTACAATGACCTAGTAGTTTGGTTTTCAGTGACTGAGAACTCCTAGATTTGGGAGCCCATCACCTCGGTGCCCAGAGGGAGCTGGGACTTTTCAAGGTGGCATCGGGTTTGGTGAGAATCAGAGAGGGGAAAAAAAAATCAAATACTTGATCATCCTGAGAATTCCAGGTAAGCTTCAGGAAAGTGGAAAGGTAGGAAAAGAAAGTTAACCAGGGAAAATAAAATCTCGACTCACCTTTTGGACTGCAGGGTTCAGCTCCATCGCCAGCTTTGTCTTTTCTTCTTGAACAGAGGCAGGTTCAGGTTTTTCAGTGCGATGGATTGAGAGCGCTGGGAGCTGTGAGGAGCTCTTGTGACAGCTCTTCTTTGAATGACTGATGTCTGGGAGATGTTGAGAGATGGATAATAATACTCCAGTTCCAGTTGTGAGCTCTGCACCCAGCCAGTCTGATTCAGTCGGCTTTAATTGGAGAACAGGACTCCCTCTAAAACCTTGCCAGCCAATCGCTGAGGACTTGCCAACTTTTCCGGCCAATCCCAGGGTGAGGCTTTGCTCCTACTGTCACTTTGCCTGGGAGGCAGAGAGGAGAGGGGAGAGGTGTCACCCAATCTGACGTCAGGCTCAGGAAACTGAGCCAGCTGCCTGAGGCTTGATTCACATCTGTCCCACTGGACTGGGAGCTGCCGTGTGTGGAGAGAGACGGGAATTCACACTAAAACATACCCAGCTCTCCCCTCCACCCTCAGCCCCACCCCACCCTCTGCCATTGCCTTTAAAGGAAAAGAGAGGGGAGGAGCAGTGGTTTTAGTAATTCATTCAGGTCAAAAGGGAGTGTGATTTGACCAGGAAAACACGGGTATATTTAGTTAAGTCGATCCAAAAATAAACTCTGAGCCAAGCCCCCCTTCCCACCATTTCTGACTTATAGAAGAGGGGTAAGGTTTGCAATCTTAGGGTTGACTCAAAATCTACTAATTTTTTCCAAGGCCTGGTAACATTTTCTGGTAATCTGGGAGATACAGCCCTGGAGGTGATTTACAATTTGTTGGAAAAAGAATGAGGAGCAAGTAATTACAAGACTTGGCAGGGATGACAGATCTCCTACAGATAATGTCACTATGTGAGCCAGTTCCTTGGTTCATGGATTCCACCGGCAGGCATCCCATTCATGAGAACGGTGGAAGGGCTCGATTCAATTCAGTTCAATAATTCACCTCCACAAGCAGGCACCGAGCCCCCACTACATGCAGGGCTCTGGACTAGTGGTAGGGATGTAAAGACAAGAATGGGACGCTTCCTACCTGTGTGTTCACATGACATGAGACAAAAATGTTCACAGATCGAGTTGGCACCTCCGAGGACATTGAGTTCAACCCCTGAATTTTACATATGAGGAAACTGAGGCCCACGGAGGTGAAATAACTTTCCCAAAGTCACAGAGGCAGTCATCGTTGGAAACAGGATTTGAACCTAGGTCCTCTGACTCCAGTGCTCACATCATCATACCTTCCTGCCTCCCTTACATGCATACTCTATTAAAATCACTTCAAGGGGGCAGCCTGGTGTTACAGTGGATAGAACACCGGCCCTGGAGTCAGGAGAACTTGAGTTCAAATCTTGCCTCAGACACTTGACACTTAATAGCTGTGTGACCCCGAGCAAGTCACTTAACCCCATTGCCTAGCAAAAACAAACAAACAAACAAAAATCATTTCAAGAGGGAGCAAACACTAATAATGGGATGTAACAGGAAAAGTCTCCTGGAGGCAGTGGCAGCTGAGCTGTGTTTTGAATGAAGCAAGGGAGCCTGCAAAGAAGATGAGAGAACGGGGAGTAGTTCAAGCTGATTCAACACAATCATTATTTTTTGCCATAGGAAATGTTTTTCACTTTAGGAAATACCGCTGAGTAGATTGAGAGGAAAAGTCATGGAGAATGGAGAAGGGTGTGGTGGAGGAGGGAAGAAAAATATTATTTTGAATTGGTCTGCTATAGGTGGCACAACTAGGACCTTGTATAAGGGGGCGTTTCTCTAATTCTTGGGATGAGACTTGCCTGTTGCTATTGGGTTAGCTGCTTCTGTAAAATAAAGCCAGCAAACCCTTGTCTTTTTATGCCTCCTTGTGCAGTGATGGGTCATCATTTTGCTTTTAATGAGTATCACAGATACAGGCCCCTGTATTTTTTTTTCCCTTCCCAGACAGAGGATTAAACCCAGACCCCTTTAATCCTGGTGAGGGAGAACATTTCTGTCTATCTTCCTTCCCTAGTCCTGATTGGAACCTGGCACTGCCACCTGTCTGCCTCACTCCCTTGCCTGAAATTAGTGATTCTCAAGGGGCAAAACACCTAGGATATGAAACCTGCTGTTTAACTGCTCTCCGAGATGAGTTGTTCATTAGAAGAAGAAGAAGAGGAGAGGTTGGGGTGGGGGGTGCAGGGGATGGAGAGAACTAGTTTTGATAAATGCATTTTCTTTAGAATCCTAGATTCCTTGCATGTATCATTCCTTCTCTCTAAAAAAAAAGTTTTATTGATGCTTTAAAAACAACAACATAGTATTCACTTCTCAATATTCATTATCCTATAAAACCCTTCCTTGTTACAAAGTATATTAATGCAATGGTACATGATCCTATGTGATATTATATGTTTCATTCTATAATTGTGCCCTTCTCTCTGAGAGAAGACTAAATAATAATCGATAGCATTTATACAGCACTTTAATGCATGCTGTCTCATTTGATTCTCAAAATAACCTTGGGAGGTGGGTGCTATTCTTATTCACATTTTACAGATGACAAAACTGAGGCCAAAGGAGGTTAAAAATGACTTCACCAGGTTCACACAGCTAGGATTTGCCTCCTGCAGGATTCTTCTGACTCCAGGTTCAGTACTCTATCCACTGAGCCTCCTAGCTGCCCATACATTAACAGTGTTTTATGGTCAAGGTTGGTCATTCCATTGGGCAGTGTCTTTTAGGGTTCTTTACCTTTATTCTGTGGACACATTCTTGAAAGACGCTTTCAACAGTTGATCACCTTCTCTCAAAATTGGCAATGGTTGGGTCAATGGTTAGGCCACCTTTCCCTTTTTTTCATAGGTCATCCCTAATGATTCTTTTGATGGCACTGTTTTTTTGGTAGGTGGAATTTTAAAAGCAGGTTGTTAATGACACCCATTCCTAAGTCAGAATGGCACAGTAGAAAGAGTTCTGGGTTCAGATCAGAGTATCTGGACTTCAGTGTTCTCTTCTTTAAAATGAAGAGGCAATTGAGCTAACTGACTTTATTTTTTTTTAAGGCAGTTGGGGTTAAATGACTTGCCCAGGGTCACACAGCTAATAAGTGTCAAGTGTTTGGTCTGAGGCCAGATTTGAACTCAGGTCGTGCTGACTCCAGGGCTGGTGCTCTATCCACTGTGCCACCTAGCTGTCCTGCTCACTGACTTTAAAACCAAGCAGCATTATTGTAGATTATTTTATTCCAATCAGTGAGCTAATAAATATTTAAGCAGAAGAAAACCCTGTTGCTTTGGTTCTATACTTTACTCAATGAAGAACTTTCCTGTCTTCTTATGTTGAAGTAAATTACTCTATTAGTAAAAGAGAGGGCTCACTGTAGAGCCAAGAAGGCCTACCTCTGACACATAGTAATTATGTGACCTTGGGTAAATCAATGAATCTCTCATTACCCTACCTAAGTCTCTAAGACCAGAAATCTTAGAAATTCACATAGATAATTTTTCTATCACTAACCAAAGTTTCTGTGGAAGGAGTTTCTATCATGGGTGCTCCTTATACTGATGAAATCACGGGTCTGGACTACTTCTCCCTTTCCCCCACCCCCCACCAAATGGGGTCTTATTAAATGGAATGCATATAGCTGAGCCAAGACAAGCATTGACTAATGAGGACAACTTCACCATGAATAGCCCTTTCAATAGCAGGGCCTAGGAACAGTGGCATCACACAGGCTAGAAGCCAGGAGCCCTTATATTTGGATCTGTCTTAAATGAATCAAAGAGAACATTAAAGTGACATTTTTCTCTGGTATCTTTACAAAATGAAAAACAAACAAGCTCTCAAATAAAGTTATTTTCCATCACCTCTCCAGCAATATTTCTTGCTCCACATCTCAGTTAATCATGATAGTAATAAAGACTGACCTTCATATAACAGTTTAGGTTTTAATAATACTAATAATGTTTACATAGAGAGCTAAGATTTTCAAAGTGCTTTCCCCATGTTATCCCATTTGATTTCAACAACCCTGTAAAGTATTATTATCCTCAATTTACAGATAAAGAAACAGAGGCAGACAGAAGTTAAGTGACTTGTCTAGGGATACACAGTAATTATCTGAGGCAGGATTTGAATTCAGATTTTCCTAAATCTAAGCCTAATATTCTAACCAATGAGCCACCTAGCTGCTTTACAACCAACTTTAGTTCATTATCCAGTTTGAGTTTCATAGTAGGTAGTTTTATTGTTGTTCATTTGTTTAAGTCACGTCTGACTCTTAGTGAATTTTCTTGGCAAAGATATTGGAGTGGTTTGCCATTTCCTTCTCTAGCTCATTTTATAGATGAGGAAACTGAGGCAAACAGGGTTAAGTGACTTGCTTGTCTGAGACCAAATTTGAACTCAGGTCTTCTTGACTCCAGACCCATTGCTCTATCTATTGTGCAACCTAACTTCCCAAGATAAGTAGTACAGAAATTATCATCTCTTATAATGGTAAAATGACACATAGCTAGAATGTGGGAGAGTCTGGGTTTGAACACTGATCATCTGACTATGTAACTGGAAGGAGCCTAAGAGGTCATTGAGTTCAATTTCCTAAATTAACCAGTGAGAAAACTGAGGCTGAGTGGGTGAAGTGAGTGAGTTAAGAGTCACAAAGCTACTACATGTCTGGGGAAGTATTTGAACTAAAGTTTTCCTGACTCCAACCTCAACAATCTACTTACCATACCATCTAGTTGCCCAAGATAAGAAAACTGGGGCACACAAAGGTTAAGTGCCTTGCCCAGGGTCACACAGCAAGCCTGTGTTAGAATTTCAACTCTTCCCAAACCTGACCAATTGCTTTTCCAGTACACCATGCAAGCTTGTCAATAACCCTATTCCCACATCTTAAATTCCTTTACCACACATGTACACAATCCTCCTTTAATCTATAAATCCCCCAGACTCATTAGATTAGGAAGACAAGTATTACTGTTCTCATTTTCCAAGGTGAGGTGCAAGCAAATGAATATGCATGGCATATAGTAAGTACTTACTAAATGCTAGTTTTCTGACTGCTATTGTTTCAAAAAGACCATTGGTTTTAAATCCTAACTTCTCTATATTATCACAATCCATTATGACACCATTTGAAATAATTCACATTTATATAGTGTTTTAAGATTCATAAAATGTTTTTTCTCATAATTACCATATATGATAGGGAGTATAAATCTTATTCTCTCCACTTTACAGATGAGTCAACAAGACTTAGAGCAGTCAAGAACCTTGTCCAAGATCACATAGCTGGTAGAAGCAGAGCCAGGACTAGAATGTTTAGTCTTCTAGCTCTTAGCTGAAGCATCTTTTCACTGCCTACAGCATAATACCTCACTGGAGTGTGAAAGGTACACTATGAACCCTAATACATCTCCAGAAACTTGAAATTCTTTCATCAATATATTTCATAATGGTTTAATATAAGTAAGTTTCAATTAAGTTCCATTAGTCTAGCCCAGGAAGATTGAGCTAGAATTCTAATCACTTAGACTCCTAGTGCTAAATGAGCTAAGGTCCTAACTTTAGAGATCATCCTGTCCAAATCTTTCATTTTTTTTCATAAAAGAAACAGACCCTAAAGAGTAGGATTTCTTCCAGTTCACACATATATGCCAAAGTCAAGATTCAACTGTGGGTTGTTTGATTCCAACTTCAGTCTCCTTTCCATTACACTTTGGAGCCTATTGCTCTGTCAACAGTCAAGACAGTTACCTATCCTCTTATTTAAGATCTCCAGACAGGGACTCTTGGAATATAACCAGGCTGAATTAAACATCCGTAGTGATTGTTATCTCTTGCCTAGAAGTCTATTACTACAACTTGTAGGAGCTGATGTCAACTGGTCACCCTGGGAGAAGGACTAAAATCATAATGTCATAGAAAGAAAGGCTTTCAGGTTGACATCTTGGCTCAATTTCTCCGTAACATTGGTCCCAAGTTCGCGTTCAAAGGCATGTTCACTGCCAGGTGAATCTTCTTCTGAGTCAGTGCTGGGATAGGGTCCTAAAGTGCACTCTTAAAGTTCTCTTCTTGATCCTCAGGGCACTGATGTTGCGTCGGCTGCAAAACCTAGCCTAGACTCCTGCAGTTTGTTCTCAAAAAATTCTCTTGCTGAGACATCTGCCTGAATGTTATATTCTCACTATGAAGGAAGGGGTATGATTGAGGGGAGAGTTTGTGGTCCCTAAATCATTATCTGAGAACTCCTTTGAATCCCTTGGTGAGAGGCAATGGACAAACTCAGCACTAAATGTAAAGGACTTTCCAGGTGAGGAGATTATAGGTCTTTTATACCAAGTTTCATCCTGGTTCTAAATGACTTGAAATGGAGGGACTATACAGTTTTGAAAGAAGCTGCATTGGCTGTGAAGGATGAGGCAGCTAGTTATTACAGCAGAGCGAGGGGCTATACTTGGAGACAGAAAGACCTGAGTTCAAATCATGCCTCAGATACTCACTAGCTGTGTGACCCTGGGCAAGTCACTACATCTTGTTGAGTCTTTGTTTCCTCATTTACAAAAGGAGGGGGTTGGGCTTGATAGAGTCTAATGTTCCTTCTCCCTCTAAATCCCTGATCCTATATAGGTATCCTGTCATAGGACCTTAAAATTGAGAAAGCCATAAGAGGTCTTCTAATTAACCTCTTAATTTTTCAGATGAAGAAACTGAGACTCAGAGAGCAACTTACCCAAAGTCAATGAAGTAGTGGATGGCAAACCCAAGATTTGTGCCTGAATCATAGGATCATAGATCTACCCCTGAAATGAAACTTAGAGGCCATCTTGTCCTTTTTGTAGATGAGGAAACTGAGGCCCTGTGAGGTTAAGTAACTTGTCTAAAATCTCACTTTCAACTCCAAATCCCATGTTCTTTCCACTGTCTCCTGCCATCTGTGGCATAGAAATTTTTGAAAATTATCGAGTCATATCACAAACAGTTTCTCCCCTATCACTACTATAATAAATAGTATGATAGATAGAAGGTTGTTAATATGGAAATTGAACTTAAGTGGAACTTTTGTGTATCCAGTTAATCTGAGAATAAAATTAAAATGACAAAAAAAAAGAGAAAATTATTGAGTCACATCTGTCCCCAGAGGCCTTATATCTTGATCTTTCTCAATCACCTTTACTAATAGACTAGTGAATAAAACATTTATTAAGGGCCTACGATAGGTCAAATACTGTGCTAGGAGATAAGCATAGAAAAACAAAAAGTGAGGCCTTTCCTCCATTAGAGGAGATTACCTTCTGTTGTGTTATACATAGTCCCAGACACACTTACAGAATAAATACAAAATATATACAAGGTGGTTACATGCAGGGTAAAGCTATAGCCTCTCTATGTGTGATGTTAGTTCTCAACTGCATTATTAGAAAACTCCCCACAAATGCAAAAGCCCTATCTATCCTGTGCTTCCTGTAGAAAGGACCTTAAAGAGGAAACCAGGCTTGTTCCTCTAGTCGTAACTGTTTTGGGCAAACTAAGCACAGTGAGATCATTGTTTCTTAGGTTGAAGACAGTTCCTTGCAAAGCCTAGATAACATCATTATGATTAAAACCTTCATTAGTGTTTTTTTTTCCATTCAAACTCTTGTAAAATTTTTTTACTGTAATACTTTCCCCCATGGAATATTGGGTTTCTACAGTTATCTGTAAAAGATGATGAGGATTATATATTGACTTAGGTACAAAGGTAACATGTTGACCCAGTTTAGATTGAAGGTTTCTGAAGTCACAACTACACCCTTAAGACTGGAGAAGTCAGTTCTATGGTTTGTTAGTGAGAGAAACACCTCAAGCACAGTAGAGTGAAATTTATCTTTTTCTTTCCTCTTTCATTTTTTTCCTGTGTTCTTTCTCTGTCCTTCTCTCTAAACATACTTATCAATAGCTGTCCTCTTGTGCATGGTAATGTTGGTTCAACAGAACATTTATTATTATTGTACCTTGCTATGTGCATGGTACAAAGTACTCTGGGGTTGGTGTACAGATAAGCACAATCTCTACCCTCATGTGGCTTACAAATTAGGAATTTGTAATTAATAAATAAATAAATAGATAGATAAATAAATAAATAAATAAATTCCTACAAAGTAGGAATTTAGAATGTTGCAGATATCCTTTTCCAGTTATGTTTAGAACTGGGTAGCCTTTGGGGTTGTCCTTTCTAGTTCTGTGATTTGTGATTCCAATCTTTTTTTTCTTTCTACTTCTTTCTTCAAAATTGACCTGTCCTAGCTCCCCTTACTTCAGGACCTTTTATTTTAAGTGAAAAGGCTAGCTAATCTGATCAGATCTAGCTAATTTAAGAGAAGCTAATTTGACCCAAACTGTTAAAAGTGATAAAGGTGGAGTGTATTTCTCCTACAAGATACTTGTATTTTAACAGGGGACTTCAAAGTTTTAACCCAATGGTGTGAATAGTGTGGTTATATCAGGGACTATAATACCAAATCCTAATCCTCTTCATTCCTCCCATGGTTTTGTGGTGCTTAGGAGAGAGGCCAGGAGGATCTGCAGATCTAGGTTGGAGCAGTCAATAAAAAAAATATTTATTAGGCACCTACCATTGAATGGTTTGTAATGTAAAAAACAAATGCATCAATAATACTTTTTAATAAAAATTATAAGTGGTAAAAATGTTATGATCCCATTATTATTATGGCAATCAAGGTTAAGTGATTTGCTCAGGGACACACAGCTAGCCAAAGTCTGAGGCTAGATTTGAACTCAGGTCCTTCTGACTCCAGGGTCAATGCTCTATCCACTGCACCACCTATCTGTCCCATTATTATCACATTTTGAAGATGAGAAACATTGAGGATGAAAGTTGTTAGACTCAAGAAGGTTAAGTTACTTGTCTAGGAGTCACAAAGATAGCAAGGTTTGGGGCAGGATTCTAATTCCTGTCTTCCTAACACTAAGTAGCAGCTCAGCATTGGGCAGTTGTGTTAGAAAAATAAATGAAAGTTTGTCTCATCTATTATTAAGAGTCTGATTCTCATTATTATGTTGACTTCAAATCTGTGTTTTTCCACAGTAACTTGCCCTACTGTTACTTTTTTTTTTCCCTTGGGGATATGCAAAATACTTTTTCCTTGCTCACATAAAACACCTTCAAATATTTGAAGACACCTGAGTTTCCTCTTCCCTATTCCATACATTTCTCATATGATATTTTCCAGACCTTTTGCCATCTAGGCCACACTATTATTGAACTGTTTGACTTTAAAAGTCTGGGCACTTTGGAAATCTAATATTAAGTCTTAGGAAAATGACTGGAAAAATACATAGAAAATGATGAAAATAATACTAATAAGGCGGTAGGACAGTGGAGAATACATGTCACTATTTGATCTGTATACTGTAAGATTGCATTACCTACTTGTGCCAGACAATATGGTACAGAAGAAAGAACATTGGACTTGAGGTCAGAGGACCTGGGTTCAAATCTCACTTTTGTTCTTTACTACCTTTGTGACTTTGGGCAAGGCAAGCTCCTTAACTTTTCTGCATCTCAATTCCTTATCAGTAAAATTTGGGGATTATACTAAATGACTTCTGAGGTCCCTCTTAGCTTTAAAACTTCAATCCTGTGATATTCAGCTAGTTTATGGGACAAGATCTATTTTGGACGCTTCTCCAGGGAAAGAAGGGAATGATCAGGGCTTCTCTCTTGGACATTCTGCCTGTTGCTAATGAGGGATTTGCCTGGTTTGCATTGTGGGCTACAGCTCACTGTGGTGTCTGGACATAGAGGCACTGAACAGAGATTTTGTTGATCACTTCCATGGGTCCCATGGGGAGAAGACAGACTGGTAAAAACATTATTGGCTGGTCAGTTTTAGAATTTGCTTTCTTAATGTGAGGATTTTCAGCATGGTTGCCACACCACACCACATCCTGAGAAATGGCTCTCTGGGAACCAGTGAGATGCTCAGATTGTTAAGGGGAAGAATTCCAAAGCAAGCTGATCACAGAGTGCTGCTGAATGACGAGTCTGTGCTATACTTGGCTAACAAGACATGAAGGCAGCAAATCCCCTTGACAAAGGCCAGCCATACCTCTCCAGTGACTGTCTCTGGAAGTGTACAATGAACTCAGCTCATCAAGGGTGGGGGCGGAGAGAGGGAATCTGGGGGAAGATGTTCAGTTTATCAAAATGAAATCCCATGTTTCCGGTTTCTTCAGTCATTTTCATAAGACCAGAACATTGCTGACCTGAGATATCATTCCAATATTCAGGATGGAGGTGGAGAGGGAAAGAGTTTTAAGATGGAGAAAGGGGAAGGAAAAATGTTGAGAGCAGTGATCACCCAAAATTGAACTGGCATCACAATGTGGAAGGAGATTATACTCATACAGATGATCATATGGTTTTGAAATTACCAATAATTTTCATAATAATTTAATTCTGCTCTTCTAATGATTTAAATGGGCACCACAGTATAGTAAAAAAAAGCGAAAACAAACAAATAAACAAAAAGCCAGGCTGGAATTTAGAGACAGGAGATACCTGTATTCAAATCCTATTTCTGACAATTACCAGTCACATGGCCATAGATTAGTTATTTAACCTGTTCACCCTCAGTTTCTTCATCTTTAAAACAGGGATATTAATATACACAGTACCTAACTCACTAGATTTTTTGTATCAGATGAGCTAATACATGTGTCACCTATCTTTTAAGCTTCATCAAAAGGATTGGACATGGAGCAAAGCAGGATGGTTAAGGCTGTCTGTTGGGGCACAGATTTTTGCCCAGCATTTCCTAAGCTCCAAGAGAGGCTGAACCTTGACCTGGGAGCAGATTCTCCAGAGAGCGGCTGAAAGGAAAGACTCTTGGACCCTAGGAAAGAGGTTAACGGGTAGGGGAATGGAGAAGTCAGAATATCTGGCCAAGCAAGCAAGAAGAAAGAGTAAACCCATGCCATCACAAGCAATAGCATGAAATGCAGGGCCAAAGAGAGGGGGCAAAAGGTTGTGAAGGAGTCCTGAGCTGAGGGCAATGAGGATACTTCAAGTATGAGCCCTGTCCTGGGTGAAACCTACAATGTGGCTCTGAATCAGGCTAGGGAGAGAAACTGGTGATACTCCTCTCTCCTCTTTCTTCTTGGAGTTCTTTACTCATTTGAAACTCCAGGCTTCCTTCAGGGATTGGGAAACAGTATGCCTTTGTTCTATATGTTGTTACTTTGTTTCTTAATCTGGTAAAACAACGATAACAACAACAACAACAAACAACTGTTGATCAATGGGAAATCAGTATGTTATTATGTTTTACTCCATGTTTAAGTATGTAGATGAAAAAAGAGAGAGAGGGTAGATAGACCTCCTCTCTATAGATAAGCAATTTTGCCTGAGTTAGGATAGGGGCGTGGATGGCATACTTTGGAAAAAAAGTGTGGGTGTCTATGTTGTTGTTCATCTTATGTTCTCGAGGAGGGTTAATGACATCATGAGGGTGATGTCTTGACTTGCACATAAATTGGGTTTGAGGGAGGCAGAGCTGTGCAGTCATCTGCCTCACTCTCTCCTCTGGAGTCATCGGAGCCCAATGGCAAGACAAAGGTCAAGACAATTGGTGATGGCCCAGGATGTAATGGGTGACCTCGGCCTTTCTAAATTAAGGACTTTCCCAAGTCTCAGTTTGTCTGAGGCCATGCCCATTCCATGGAGCTATTAGCTACTTCACAAGGGGTCTAAAATCCGGATATCAATGTGAACATGCAATGACCATGAGGGAGCAAAATACAAGCATTTTTACTTTCCCATTTCCCTGGTAGCTACCATTTTTGTTTTTCTCATGCGGTTAGAAAACCAATGAACAACGTCTGCAAAGGGAGTGGATTTGAAGAGGAGAAGCCACAACTCCGAAGCAGAGTTCACTGACAGGGAAGCTTCATCCACATGAAGGGAGGGGGGAGCAAGTTTGAGAGCTCAACCTTCCTTGGTTATCAGCACCACCTATTGTTTACATATGCACAATGCTTTATAAACCTTGGGATACTACAGAAATGCCAGCTATTAAAAGGACAAAATCAAGTCGACAGGCATTTATCAAGTGCCTGTTGTCAGCTAGCTAGTTCTAAAAGTTAGTGATACAAACAAAGAGGAAAAAAATCCTTGTTCTCCAGGAGCTCACAGTCTGATGGGGTAGACAGCATGCCAACCAGTATGCATAAACAAGAGATGTAGAAGGTAAATTGGAGATAATTTCAAAGGAAAGGCAGTAAGATTAAAAAGGACTGCGGAAGTGTTCTTTTGGAAGGTGGGACTTTAGCTGAGACATAAAGGAAGCCAGGGAAGCTAGCAGGAAGATAGGGAAGAGAGGGTTCCAAGCATTGGGAACAACCAGTGAAAATGCCTGGAGTTGGGAGAAGGAGTGTTATGTGTAAGAAACAGCAAGGAAGGCAGTGTTACTGGACAGTCAAGTACTTGGAGGGGAATAAGGTATATAAATACTAGAAGGTAGGAGGGGACAGTGTTATGAAGGCTTTAAAAGATAAATAGGATTTTATGTTTGATTCTGGAAGTGATAGGGAAAAACTGGACCTTATTGACTGGGGTGTGTGTGTGTGTGTGTGTGTGACATGATCAGACCCCTACGTTACGGAGAAAAATTTGATGGGGATTGGAGGATGAACTGAGTGAAGAGAGACTTGAATCTTTGCAATAATCTAGGTGGAAGTTCATGAGGCCTTGTCCAGGGTGATGGCAGTACCTAAGGAGCAAGGAGTATGTAGACAAAGGATATCATGAAGATAGGAATGATAAGATTTGGTAGATTTAAGGGGAATGAGCCTAGTTGGAGACTTGACTTCCTTCCTGCCAGGAGAATGATTTCTCTTTCATCATATTATTTCACCACAACTCCTGAGAAAGATTGTTACTAAGTCTGGTAACTATTACCTAAAATCTATTCATTCACATTTTAGCAGCTTAGCATTTCAGAGTTTCAGTGATATCTACTCATAAGGGTAGGGTTGAAACTACCCTTGCAGAATATAAAGTAAGGTAGAGAAAGGGCTCCGCCATGTTGGGTGTACCCTATCTATTGTAAGTAGGCTTGTTTAGATGGATTGTAGGGTTTCCTATCTGGAAAATGAGGAGGTGGGATTTAAGGTCACTTTTTGGCTCTAAATCTATAATCCTATGGCAGATTAAGGGCTGGTTAGGTGGTGCCATAGTGGATAGAGTACCAGACCTGGAGTCAGGAAGACTAAATTTCCTGAGTTCAAATCTGGCCTCAGACTCTTACTAGCTGTATAACCCTGGGCAAGTCACTTAACCCTATTTGCCTCAGTTTCCTCATGTGTCAAATGAGCTGGAGAAGGAAATGGCAAACTACTCCAGTATCTTTGCCAAGAAAACCCCATATGGGGTCACAAAGAATTGAACATGGGGGTGGGGGAGACCAGTAAAGAACACCCTAGTGGCAGAAGCTGATTTTTTATTGAAACCAAGGAAGCTAAGAAGCAGAAGGAAGGGGGCTGAGCCTTGCATGCATGAAGGACATCTAGTGAAAAGGCACTGAGATGAGAGGAATATCCTATTTGAAGAACTATAAGTAAGCCAGTTTAGATGGATTGTAGAATTTTCTCATCTGTAAAATGAGAGGGCCAAACTCAGTGGTCTCTAAGGTCATCTTCTAGGTCTAAATCTATGATCTTAGGACTATATGACCTCCAAAGCTGCTTCCAATTCTACAGCTCCAATCCTCTGAATTTCATGCAATGGGAATGCTCATTCATCCCAGATTAATGCAAGAAGTGCATTTTCCGAAGTCTTCAGGTCTGGAGAGTTTCTAACAATAGTCACTGTGCACTTTTGACAAGGGATATCCTTGAGGCTTTCCCTAGCTTATATAACAGGAGCCAAAACTCTGGGAAGACCAGGGGAGAGCCAAGAAGGCTATTGAGAGGCAAATGGCTTTTGAGAAACCAGATGAAGCAAAGTACCAACTTGCAAGAGGTGACTGGGATTAGAAGTTCTAGGCTGGGGAAGTCGCATTTGTACATTCCAGAATTTAGGAGAAGGATCCATTGGAAGCCACTTCTTAGAATAGAGAGAAGTCCTCACTTTTAGCAAGAATGAAAGCCTTGGACAACTGAAGTCAGAAATAACAGCCACACATCGATGTGGACTTTGAATGTGGATCGAAGAAAAGAAACTAAAATAGAAAAGATTGTATCCAAACAGTACCTCTCATCTGCTACATCCTAACATAGATTTAAAGTAATTCATTATACACATTATTTTTTCCAGGAGCAAAAAAAAAGTGAGTCATGTACTTGATTATGAAAATAGGCTAAACTTCACATGAAAATAAATTGCATCTTCAGAGAACATAGAGTACCCCATTCCCTTTTGACCCTCCTCTGTCAGGATTAGCCATCCTTAATCCAAATAGAAAGTCAGGGGATTTTCAGCTAGTTTGGAGATGTTTAGGCATAATTTAGAAATGATTCATATACAAATAAAATATTACCTAAGTTTGGCCTAGAGTAGTACAATTACTATCGACATCAGTGAGTCAGATTTCATGGTAGGTGATCAGTTAGCCTAGTAAATTTTTGTCACTTGGGAGGTTTATAAGTTGTTCATATTAGGTTAGGTAGATAGTACAAGAAGTAAGAATGTAAACTTCTCCAGAGCAGGGATCCAGATGTTGGCTTCTTAGGGACAGTGCTGGGGCCATGGCCATTACTCAGTAACTGCTGGTTGAGCATTGAAAAAACAATCAATTAAATAGTAAACATTTTAAAGTTTATGATAATGCCAAAGTTTACCTTTCCACCTTTGACCTTTCACTGAACTCCGATATCATATTCCCAACTCTCTATGGGGTATCTTCATTTGCCATCGATCACACACTCAAATTATATTACCTGATCCATTCTCTCTTTTCCCAAACTATCTCCTTCCCCACTGCCTTACTTTTGTCTTTGTTGCCACCACTTTTTTTCAGGTGTATTTTGGAGGTTGGAAACTTTGAATTCATTTGTAAATTCCTCCTTCTGTTCAGAACAATAACTATCAATTACGGTGCGAGCACTTATTATGGGAAAAGAGATCTCAGAGGAAAATCCTGGTCCTCAGCTCACAAGGCCGTATGGGAGTAGAGCTCTCTGGATACTACTCTGTGAGGTAAAGCAGAGACCCTACTATAAGAATCCTGTCACTCTATTCCCAATCCATGAGAAACTCTGGAACTCATGAAAGGAAATCTACAGTGAAGGTAGCAGGGCTGGGACCACGGGACTGGTAAGACTTCATTTAGGGTATGACCAGTGGCTGAAAGTGGAAGAAGGATACCTGCCTATTTGAGCTAATTATTCTTGTTTTTTAGGTGCCAAGTTCAATCGTTTCTCTTTAATGGAGTATAAATATTGTTAGTGCCCTCTAAATTTTTATGTGTTAGAGAAAATCCTTCCTGTGGAAACTGGTTCAATATTTGCCCTTCTAAAATCCTGTAGTAACTCCTCCCTGATTTTCCAATAAATGCTTTTTGACTTACTGATTGATTCCAACCTTAGGTACAGCTCTGCCTCCCCTTCATTCCTAAATCCAAATCAATAGTTTGGCAACATGTGGTTCACCTAGAAGGAGTCTTGGAGTCTGAGACTAGTAGTTGTTTGCACAGAAAATAAAAAAAAAAAGCCTTAGTGTTCCATAAGACGTGGTACTTATTATGACATTCTTTTTATTCTGTCTTATTTGTAAAAAACAAAAACAAAAACAAAAACAAGCAAACAAACAAACAAAACAGTCTGCTCCTATCCAGATGTGAGTGATTTAGCAGGCAAGGGCACTGACTCAAGGGGTCTTACATAGTGACATCTTAGGGCCCAGGGGGCAGTAGAATGGCACATAGACTGGACTGGTGACTGGCATTCACTAGAGTTTAAGGCATACATTCTCTTAAGTCTCACTCCCGATAAATCAAGTGATTCCAAATGAGCTGATACTGTGGATAAAGAAGACAGGAAGATCATAGAAGCTTAGTCACTTTCTAAGCAGGGTGATGGTGAATGGTAGGGACAGAAATGAAGATGAGAATCACAGCATATCAAAGTTGGAACAGACCTCAGAAGCCAACCAATCCAACCCATACTTGAAAAAGAATTCCCATGACAACATGTTCAACAAATAATCATCCAGTTGTTGCTTGATGACCTCCAATGAGATGAAACCAGCCATGCGCTGGTTTAAGAATCTACTCTCTGGGGGAAAATGTACATGTAACATATTTTAAAGTTTAATCTACATTATTACTATTTTCTCTATCACTTTCTTAAGTCTAGACAAGCAATCAAAAAATAAATCAAGTCCTGATTTGTAATATTTGCTGATTTCCAAGGCCTAACTGCTCACACTGAAAATTTAACAATTTAACTTTTATCAGCTGGTAGGAGTACACCTATCACTGGCTTCTAAGGACCACAACTTCCTGAAGCAAACCATGCCACTTTGGGATTGCTATAATTGTAAGAGTGTTTTTCTTTCCATCAAGCCAACATTTGCTTCTTTGTACCTTCCATACATTTTGGGGTTAAGTGACACAAAGTCAATCCCTCTTCCACAAGAGAACTTTTTTTTTTGGCTAGGCAATGGGGTTAAGTGACTTGCCCAGGGTCACACAGCTAGTGAGTGTTATGTGTCTGAGGCCACATTTGAACTCAGGTCCTCCTGACTCCAGGGCCAGTACTCTATACACTGCGCCACTTAGCTGCCCTGCACAAGACAACTTTTCAAGTACTTAAAGACAACTATCATGTCCCTTGTTGTTTCCTCTCCATAGAAAACGTATTCAGATCCTTCAACCAATTTGCTGATGGCAAGAATTTGAATTTCTGATTGATCTTCTATGGAAACTCTCCAGTCAATCTATGTCCTTCCTACTCAGAATTGAATACAATACCCTAGATGAAATATGATCAGGGCGGAGTGCAGGATGTCTATCACCTCATTATTTTTGAAAGCTAAATCTTTGTTAATGCAGCCTAAAACTGTATCAACTTTCTTAGCTGCCGATTTAAACTGTAGATTATATTGAATTGGTGAACCAAAAAAATCCCAAATTGTTGTCATTTTCTTTGGGATGAACTGCTCAGTCTAGCCACAGTTACCCATCTTGCGCTAATGAAATTAAGTGTTTGAACCTTTCCCCATCCCCCAGCTAGTGCCTTACCCTCCATGATTACCTTTTATCTGTTCTTTATCTGTCTTCTATGTAGTTTTTTACATGTTGTTTCTTCCATTACAATATTGAACTCTTAGAGGACAGGGGTAGTTTTTTTACTTGTGTGTGTGTGTGTGTGTGTGTGTGTGTGTGTATCCTCAGTACTTTAAACACAGTGTTTAACACATAGTAGGTACTTAATAAATGCTTTTTGATTTATCCATTGACTAGATTTAACCCTACTAAGTGTCATTATTTTGGAACCTATCATCCAGTGTATTAGCTATTCCTCCCAGATTGTACTATCTGCAAATTGAATAGGCATGTAATATAAACCTTTATCTAAATCATGGATAAAAAAATAAATTGCAAATGGCTAAGCACAGATTCCTGGGTCCATCAATTAGACATCTCCTTCTAAGTTGGCACTGAATGCTTAATTACTGCTCTTTAGGATAGGTTATCCAACCAGTTCTGAATGCACCTAAGTTGTCTTACTAAGTAACTCTGATATTTTTATTTTTTGACAAGAAAAGTATGATGGATTTGACCAAAGGTTTTGCTAAAATCTAGGCAAACAATAGCTACAGCACCTCTTCTCTCCCCTAGTTAATAGCTATGTCAAATAAGGAAATAAAATTAGCCTGGCACAACCTGTTCTTAGAGAAGTGATCCCTACTTCCTTTTTTCAGTGTTCACCAGGCAGGCCTGTCATAACATTCTAGAATTTTGCCAGGAATCTCAGTCAGGCTCACTGGCCTATACTTCACAGATTTCATTCTCCTTCCTGTGGACACTGGTTCAACATTTTCCTCTCTAAAATCCTATAGTACCTCCCTGATTCTCCAAGATCTTTCAAAGATCACTATTAGCACGGTAGCTTAAAAATAAAACTGGTTTGGGAGGAAACGGTGTTTGATTTTGAAAGTGGTGAATTGGACATCATAGCAAAGAAAGATGCCCTGTAGCTAGAAAAGGAGATGAACAATTTTAACTTACCTATTTGCAGTGGATAGGGGGCCAGGCCTGGAGTCAGGAAGACTTATCTTTGTGAGTTCAAATACAGCCTCAGACACTGGCTAACTGTGTGACCCTGGGCAAGTCACTTAATCCTGTTTGCCTCAGTTCCTCATCTGTTAAATGCGATAGAGAAGAAAATGGCAAACCACTCTACTATCTTTGTCAAGAAAACCCCAAATGGGTCACGAAGAGTCAAACATGACTAAAATGACTGAACAACAGCAAACATTTTCGTCTAAAGTTTCTCTGATTACAAATGGCATCTATTAAAGATAAATTTTATAAATTGAAATAGAATCCTAGAATTGAAAAAGCCTTTAATAGATTGATGACCTTAGGCAAGTCACTTGCCCTTTATGGGTCTCATTTTCCTTATTTGTAAAACAAGGAGGTAGGACTAGAAGACCTTGAAGTCTTTTCTAGCCCTATGTGTATGATTCCATGATTACCTTGTTGACCCTCTTCCTTTAAGTAACCCCATTGGATCATAGATTTAGAACTGGAAGAAACCCAGGGAGATTAAGTAAAGAGTTAGCCTTCTGTCCATTACAATGAAATTCTTTATTCCATAAGACACTATTCTTATGGATTTTTGGAAATGCTTGTTCACTCCAGGACAACTTCTACTCATCTCACTTAATTCTATCTTGCTGCACCATAACTTCTTCCCCTCTGTTACTCTTAACCGTTAGCAAGCTTCTCAGAAGAATTTGAAAGCACTAGTTAAGTCTCTGCATAGCCATCTTTGCTCTAGACTAAATAACCTCAGGTCCTGAGGACTCAATGGTGTGTTTGTAAGTTGGCATTCACAACAAGGTTACCAACGGCAAATTCTGTGAATCTCCTCCAGTGTTGTTGCTTACCACCCACAGTCGTTAATATAGTAGCTGTTATTGATTCGTATATCTCAGGATTGTTTAGAATTCTTTTTTTCCCTGGTGATAAAGAGATTCCATTTACATTGTTGCCATAATAACACTCCAGTATTTCCATTTACCAATAGACCCACCACGAGACTCACAAGGACAACTGGATGCCATTTTCTCTGTCACCATTTATCTTGTTTCCAATAAATAATGTGGTCAATTAACACTAACATTTGTTAAGCTGCTACTGACAATAACAACGTATATTCATTAGTCCCTGGAAGATGGGAGAATAACATTATTGTTTTGTTTGAGATCAAAACATGTTTTTTTACCCTGAGTTATCTTATTCCTATGTTGATAAAATGATAGGAGTATTTCTATGATGCATTATTTCTGTAGTCACACACTGTAGGAGATTGCTCTGTTTGTCTAATGTAACCATACTCGAGGAAGATGTAAGAGCAACACGAATTTTAAGAAAGATCATTTGGCATCTGACAGAAGAGCCGTTATGATCATCTTTCTCGTCATGGGACCCAGAGACAATTGTGAAGGACGCCAAGATGTCTGCTGGTACTCCTATCATCCTTCTAACCTTTCCCTTGATTTGCTCTCTTCACCAAAACCCTCCTACCAGGACAAAGGGGATCTGATCTCACAAATGCCTAGTTAGAGGAATTCAATTAAAATTAATTACTCTGCTCAGCATTATTTGTATGTTATAGGAATTATACAGGAAGAAAAACCTAAAAGACTAAGTACAGAATTTTGACAGTGTAGGAATGAATGATGTTCTTCCAATTAGACTATGTAGGCAATCACTGTTTCTGTTCAAAGTTAGTCCTTGCCTGCCAATTTGGGTTGTGTGGCTTTCAAGAAGAAATCAGGAATCAGAATGTCTGTCTTCCTTTTGGAAACAGAAAAGGAAACTCAAAGTGGTCTTTGACGTAGGTTTAAACCACCCAAGTGCCAAGAATCAGCCCAATTCAAGTTTGGAGGGGATGTTGCCAACTACTGAATACAAAGGCAGTCATAGAATCTGGGTGTGGCTCTTGTCTCTAAAGTCCAGCTGTGATCTTGTTTAAGCAGACACATTTGTTCACCCAACCTGTGCCACCTTTCATTCCACTGGGGTGAGCTCAGGGAATCTCTTCTTGCCAGCTTCCAAGCTCAGCAACCTGATAGCTTCCGGGTTATAGCCATGGAACATACCACTGTTGTCTCTCTTACTGGAAGCTAATAAACAGGGCTAGACAGCCTTATCAAAGCAATATGGGCCAGTTGCTATTACGTTAGGTCATCAGGCAGAATTTTCCAGAGGTGATAGGCCTTTACTGTTTCTTCTCCAGCTCTAAAAGAACCCAATGTGGATATGTCCATAAAAGGTCTGAAGAAATGCCCTGCTGTCCTCTGGTGTATCCTTAATCTGCATGGATATGCTGTGTTTGTGGATACTAGATGAAGGCAAAGAGACTGAGTTCTATAGAGCTTCCTAGATGCTTGAACCTCCCTTTAGTCTGGAGAAAGAGGTCCAAAGATAGGATGAGAAATAATCAAAATTCCCCAGACTTCTTTGTAATTGGAAATGTGGTACCCTGAACATTCCCAAGGGCTCTACGATTGTTATATAATAACTGTATTCTTCATAATCTGGACAAAAGCAGATGGGTAGCAAATGAATGCCTTTTCAAATATGTATAGAGTAGGGTGTTTCTCAATATGACATTGAGAAAGCTCTATACATATATGGGGTAGATATCTGCCTCCATGGAATGATTTGAGATTGCAAAAAAAAAAAGCCCCTCTTAACCAGAGCTCTTTTATTAGTCTGGGATAGGGCTTTAAATTGCCACAGTAACAGTAATTCTTATGAGTTGTGGTATTGCAGCTTTAGAAATCTCCTAAAAAAAGTAAATATATTATTTGTTCATAGCACCTTAAGTCACTAGCACCCACTAAACATTGGCACAAATAAAGTTACCAGGAGAAAAGAATGGGATTTAAGAGAAGAGAGCAGAGGAGAGGTGTCAGTGCAAAGCTTGGAGTAAGCGGGTAGTTTAGGGAAGGTAACAAAGTTTCTAGCTCTAGGTAACCAAGCCATATGAGAATAGTGGACTGCAAGAAATCAGAGGCCACAAGGAAGGGCTAAGATGGGGTGACACATTTCTGCCTCAAGTTGATACCATTTACTGCTATGGTAATGTGCCTTTGGTGAACAGGTGTTTATGTTCTGGTGTGTGAAGGTATCTATCTGGATGGAAGTGTGTGTTTCTTATCTTTCTGTCAGTTCCTATGGATACTCTTCTCCGACCAACCAGAGAACAGAGTACCCCTACAATACCCTGACTGTAGAAGAGGCAGAGAGTGTAGTTGTAGAAACAACCATACACTTAATCTGCCAGTCGCCAGCTTAAAACCACGTCTCTGTTTCTTTTGGCTAATTTACAAATGCTTCAATATTTTCAGATAAGGTGATAAATGGAGGGTAGGAGACATCAAAGAATCTTCTGAACCTTTTGCTGGTCAAAGAGAGGTTGCTGACATCCTCCACCTCAGAAATAAAGACAGAGCCGTAGCACCCAGGACAAAAACAAGACAATAAAAACAAATCCTTTAACCCAAGGCATGGTGGCAGCAATAATTAGCTCAGTAATAATAGCATAGGAAGAGCAATGATTTTGATGTTGGCAGGAGTGAGGGACAAAAAGTCCCTAACCCCATTCTGCCTCTCCAACATTGCTGATTGAAGCTCCCATAGTGGTTGTTTCTAAGGATCCTGACTGACATCTGAAAATGGAAAGGAATTTTCTCACTCTAATTCAAACAAGGGAATGAACAAACAGAGTAGCTGCTCTGATAAAATAAAGCAAGTTCAAAGGACAGATTTAACCTAAGTCTGGAGGTTTCTGTTCCCTAGGTGTGGAGAGGAACTGGAGGGGGTTACCACCAAAGAGGGAGATAGTTCGAAGGTAATTAGAGGTAAAAACCCCTCCAAAGGTTTGCTGGCAAATGTTTAACAACCAGCTTTCTAGAAAAAAAAATTTGTTTGACCCACTTCTAAGTTTAATCCACATTATTAACATTTTCTCCATGACTTTCTTAAGTCTAGTTGATCAACAAAACAATAAAACAAGGCCTGCTTTGCAGCTTTTTGATTTTGAGGTGTAAAGGCTCACGTTGAAAATTGAACAATTGGCCCTCCCCCTGGCTCCAGCATACTCACTCCTTAGTTTCCCCTCTCTTCTGGAAATAGACCCCACAGCAGTGGTGATAGCAGGATTCCAGGAAATGACAATAGAGAGTAACAGAGTACTCAGAAAAAGCAGCCCCATTGCAGATGAACAGTGTATGGCAGCAGAAAGCATCCTGGCAGTGAAGAATCAGTGGATGAGCAAGCAGTGGGGAAAATAGCCCCAAAGCCTAACCCAACAACTTGTGCCTGAAATCATTGAGTGCATCAGTGGTTCTGCAGGCTGTGTGTGTGAGTATGTGCATGTGTATGTGTATGTGCAAGTGCATGTGTTTGTGTATTACATGTATATGTGCATGTGCATATGTATGTGCATGTGTGTGTGTGGGAAATGGGGAAGAACTCAATTAGCCAGGGTCATTGAAGACTTCCAGCAAAGACATCACTCTAGGAACACTCATTGCTCTGGTGATCCTCCTACATGTTCATACTCTCCATCTATATACCCTTACCATAATTTAGATGCTTGCTCAGTCATGGACCCCCATTCCAGGCATGCTTTGGGTTAATATCCTCTCAGCCCTCAAATGGGGAAATCGAGGCTCAAAGAGACTGTCTGCCTTTGCCCATGGTCAGATACATAGTATCAGAAGCCGGGTTCAAACTCAATCTTTTATGTCAAGTCCAGAATTCTATCCAATATGACATTCTGTCTTTCCAACACATATAGCACTTTAAAGCCTGCAAAATGCATATATTATCTTACTTGATCCTCACAACTCCGTGAGGTAGGTACTATAAGCATTTCAAGCCCAATTAAAAATGGGGAAACAGTCACAGAGATGTTAGGTGACATGACCATGGTCACATAAATAGTGTCAGGGGTGGGATTTAAATCCAGGCCTTTCTTGATTCTAAATTCAACATTCTATCAACTACATACATCAAGCTGCCTCAGGCGACTCTGCCCAAAGTCATATAGCTAATGAATGGAAGATCCAGAACTAGAACATAGACTTCCTGTCTTCTTCCCAATTGCTTAAGATTGTGTAGTGGAAAGACAAGGCCAGAAGTGTCAACAGACCCTGGTTTGAGTCTCAGCTGTAACTAACTAGCAGTTGGATTTTGGTCCAGTCAGTTAATTACTCTGCACATCAGTATCCTACCATGTAAAATGAGTGGATTTGAACAGATAATTTCTAACAATCTATGACTCAATGAATCTATATCACATGGTTTCTCAATCTATACTTACTAGTATAGTATCTTCATCTAATGTAATAAGAGGAGACCCCCAAAATGAGCAATTGGGGCTTAAAAAAAATTAGGTGGGGCCAAAAGGAAAACAAGCTGACATTTCAATAAGAACAAATTTCAACAAGAATTGAAAATGCAACTTATTTAAAAATTTAAACATCATTTTGGACAAATAGCAATTGACAATAAATAACTACTCCCTATGGCACTGCTTTAGAAACAATGACCAAAACAATTAATTGAAGTCCTAGCAAACTTTTACATGGTTTGTAAAAGTTGTATTTTGTACTTGTATTTCATAGTAGGGTCTTTATTATCTTGATTAAAAGAATGGACCACCAGTATCGATAAACAGAAAAAGTATTTTATAAACTGTAAGATAAAAAGCCAGATTTTAGAGTAAATCATTACCATCAGGTAGGTGTGAGACTAAACTTTTAAAAAAGGGCTTCCTTTCTATTTGACTATAAGCATTTTTAGGTCATTAATATTGAAACCAAAATGTGTGGACTTTGGTTTCCAAGGTAAATACAATTTTACAGGGGCCATGTTTGGAAGGGAAAAAAATCCTGTTTCTTCCAAATATGGACTAATAACCAGAATAATGAACATTTCCATTCACTTCCTTTTAAAGCATGGCTATTAATTTAGCAGAATGAACAAATGTTGTGCAGTGGAAAAACAATGGATTTGACTCAAAGGTCATGGGTTCAAATTTCATCTCTGCCATTTTACTTAGTCATTTCACCTCTCATTTTTTCTCATCTATAAAATGAGGGGGTTAGATCAGATTACCTCTACAATCTCATCCAGCTTTAAATCTATGATCTAAATATTTTTTAAAAGTCTGTAGATGAGATTTATTAATAACTTTTGCTTTTTACCAAAGTTATGGTCATAACTTGATGTGTTTCCACGACCTGGAAGCAAAGGCAAACAGTCTCCATAGTGACTGTATCTGACAGCGTAGGAAATATTCCAGCCTTTTCTTCTTCCACTCTCCAGAAGGAAGGCAGACGTGCTTCATTCACCTACTGTTATCTGAACCAAGGTGGGTCATCACATTGTAATTATGTAGTGTTTGGCTTCCTTCTCATGTCTAGAACCTTTTTCTTAGGAGGATAAAAAATGTTCTTTGTAATTAATGATAATAATAGCAAGCATTTCTATAACGCTTTAACTTTTTCAATTATTATTTCATTTAATCTCCACAGCAAGCCTGTAAGATAGGTATTATTTGTTATTTTACAGATGTCCTTATTTTATAGATGAGGAAACTGAGGTGGAATAGTTAAGTGATTTGCCCAGGGCCATACCACTTGTAAGATACTGAGGCAGGATTTGAACTCAGGTCTTCACCACTCCACATCCAGCATTCTTTTTCACTGCCATGGAGAGAGACCCAGTGCACTCAATGCTGCTATTTTTGGATGCTAACCTAACCTTTAACATACTGCTTTGAGTGGCTTCATGTATCTTGCTCCCACTATATTATGGAGACAAATAGTAGGCTTTTGGGTGCAATCCATCAAAAAGTGTCATTAGTTTTATCTTCATAAGGTTCCAAATATCAATCATCTATAAACTAACCAGAAAGTTATAAGATTACACCATTTTAAATGAGGATTATTTAAAATAAAAATTTTCTCATACAAAAATAAACAGTTGAGAAATTGAGTTTTATCCACAGGGAAATGCCCCTTATTTGGAGTAGGAGGGGATAATGTTCATTACAGCAAATATTGCTGATTATTTTTGTACCAAGGGAAAGTAATAATAGGTGAACTTTGTATGGCTCTCAAATGTTTGCCAGCATTATATATACACACACACACACATACACACCCACATATATTACTTCATTGGGCTTTTGTGAGGAAAGTGCTTTGTAAACCTTAAAATAATGTATAAGCATGTTATTATTATTAATTATTATTTCATCCTCACAATATCCCTGTAAAACAAGATAAGTATGGTGAGTAAAATTGAACAAAATTAACAGATAAATCACATTCACAGAATTTCAGAGTTTGAAGGGACCTTAACATCTATCTAATCCAATCTATGCCCAAATGGATACCCCATTATGAAAGATATGGCGAGTAACCTTCTAGTCTTTGTTTCATGCAAGGAAGGGGCGCCCACCAGCTCTTCAGGGACCTTATTCTACTCTTGTATAGATCAAATTATTAGCAAGTTTTTCCTGACACCAAGCCAAAATTTTCCTCTGAGGAAAATGAGCTTTAGTCACTTCCCAAAGATCATACATTTGATTACTCTTGGAGGCAGGATTTGAACTCTGATTCTTCTGACTCCAAGTGCAGCCCACTTTCCATTACATCATGCTTCCTCTCCAGAGCTGAAAATTAGACCTTTAGACCTAGATTGGAATATTGTTTCTCCTCACCATCTTAGCTTTTTTTTTCTTTCCTATTTCTGCCCCCTTGCTCACATCCACCCATAGTCTCTGCTCCAAGATGGCAATGGACAGATGGCTTTGACTCGCTCCAGTGTATCACTCACAGCAGCGACCTGCCACCCCTGCAAGCTTTTCTCTCTGCCACTTCCACATCAGGTTGTAGTTCAACAGTGGGCTTCAAAAGGGATAAGAACCAACAATGTCACAAAAGGAGAAAAGATTATACAGATGAATGGTAGTATTTTAAATAGCTCAAATATTAATAAAATACTTTAATCACTTTTTGGAAGATGCCAGGAATGATTGCTATCTGTTACCTCTTGGGCAAAAGCTTTGGCACTTTAAACAAAATTATTTCTAAGAGGGAGCTATACTTATTCATAAAATTAGTCAGCCTCTCAGTCATAGTTCAGGGAAATGTGTTCATTTTTTAGCCTTCTCCAAGCTCTGTTGTGGTGAGAGGCTCCAAAAATCCTAATAGGTAATAATCAGATCTCAGACTTGGACAGCACATTTCCTCTGAAGGTTTCAAAGCACATTTAACCCAAAGAACACATGTCAAGTGCTAGATTTCCCTTTGGATAGGCAGAAGAAGACACGATTCCTGAAAAATCTGTTTTTAAGAACTTTGCACATTTGTTAGACAGAGGATAGTGTACCCAAACCCCATCTCATTGCTCCTAGCTCAATCCTCTATTATTCAGGGCATCAACCATGGCAAGGAGAAATCTTATCCTGGAACAGTGATTAGGCTCTTGGATGAAAAGGGAAGGTATTCTAGAAGATATATAGGTTTTTTTGAGTTGTACATTTGGTAAAAATCTGGAAAGGGTCATCATTGGCATAGGGCACTGCCATGTTTATTATGGAACTATATCTCCCAGGAACTTGGGGGGCAGCTTAGCAGCTGTTAGCATGCCCAGTTTGTACAGTGTACAAGAAAGCTGATGGATGAGATAGAGAAGACTGGCTAAAGAAATTGTGGTCTGGACCAGGCTCTGATGCCCTAATTGCCCAGTTTTTGTTTTGGGAAGCTATGACAATCTTCAACTTCTATGCCAAGAGGAAATAAAACACTTTCTTTACAGCATTTTCTACTTTCTCTTGCCTACACACCATACCATAAATATTCAAACTTATTGTGCCATGGAGAGAAACCCAGTGAACCAAATCTTAGAATGTCTCCATAGAATCTGTGACCAGCACTTCTCATGATGCATGTGTGGGAAGGTGGTAGCTTTAGGAAATGGGAAGTGAAAGTAGAGAGCTCACAGCTTGACTTAACTCTTAGAATTTAACTTAATTCTGTTTTCAGTAAGGTTCCTTTGCCTTATTATATTGTCACATATTTTATTCTAACTCATTTGGAGATCTAATAGAAACAGGGGCTTGTGAGTCATGAATTGAGAGAGACAATTACTCCTTAACTACCATGAACTTGGGAAAAATCAACAGGGGGTTATGTTAGAGGTCCTGGATGCTGCATTTCTCATTCCTAAAGGAAGATAAAGACCGTGGCATGCTTCAAGAGAGAGTGATAAAATACATTTCTACACTGATTTTGTACTTTTGAAAATTACAAACATGAGGATATTAAAATAACTAGTTTCAGTCATTTTTCAGTTGTGTCTGACTGTGACCCTATTTGGGGGTTTCTCGGTGAGGATACTGGAGTGGTTTGCCATTTCCTTTTCCAGCTCATTTTACAGTTGAGGAAATGGAGGCAAATAGGGTTAAGTAACTTGCCCAGGGTCACACAGCTAAGAAGTGTCTGAGCCAGATTTATAGAGCTCTATTCACTGTGCCACATAGCTGTCCTAGGAAAACTATACAAAAGTCTTTTTTGTTTTTTGTTTTAGTTTTAGTTTTAGCTCTAAGATGATCTCTAGCTCTCAATTTCTGTGAATCTATGAATAATTGTAACTATATTGAAGAGAAAAAACAACAAAGTTCATATCAAATTCCCCTCATCCCTTTGCCCTCCAGCTTGCTTGTGGGTCACTTTTCCCTGGCTGCTACATTTTTTTTTTTAGTGGGGGGAGTAGGGAAGTAGAGGGAATTTGACCAAACCATTGATTTCATTGTCATAGTAGAATTTTCCCTACCTATGCCAATTGATGCCTCCTCCATAATCTGAGGCAGCTCTGTTGTATACTGGATAGACCACCGGGCCTGGAATCAGGAAGATTAATCTTCCTGAGTTTAAATGTAGCTTCAGACACTTACTAGTTGTGTGATCCTTGGCAAGTCATTTAACTCTGTTTGCCTAAGCTCCTCAATCTATAAAATGAGAAGAGAAGGACATGCAAACCACTCCAATATCTTTGCCAAGAAAACCTCGAATGGGGTCACAAAGTCAGACATCACTGAAATGATTCAACAACAACAACAATTATAATTTTAGAAAGAGGTCTAGGGATATTGAGAAATTACATGACTAACCTAGGGTGACAAAATCAGCATGTATCAGAGGCAGTATTTGAGTCTTCTTGACTTGGAAGTCAGCATTCTAACCATTTGCTGGCCTCTCAGCCAGCAAAAACATTTTCCTTTTAGCCTAAGCCATACACAAAAAGGAAGATAAATGAATAAAAGGAGGTAATTTAGGATACCTTCAAACCAAATGGGAATGGTGAATCATTTATCTGGAATGACCCAAGCTGCCATTTCTATCTAGCAGTGCAAGTAATAGAGTTGACTAATGTAAATCCTGAGACCATAGTATAATACAGACTGAGCTTGATGATGGCTTTTGATGGCTGGTGGTAGTTGAGTTCGAAGACTGCTGGATCAGAAGTTGGAAGATCTGGGTTTAAGTCCTGAATTTGCCACTTACTAACTAGGTTACCTTGGTCAAGTTACTTAAAATCTCAAAACTGCAGTTTCCTCATCTATGAAAGAGGGTTGTAGACCTTTTTTTTTGGATGTAATGGCAGCTAAATAGTGGAGTGGATAGGGTATGAGGTATGAAGTTAGGAAGAATTGGGCTCAAATATGTCCCCAGACACTGGCTGGTTCTGTGACCCTGGGCTAGTAACTTCACTCTGCTTGTCTCAGTTTCTTCAACTGTAGAAGAGGGATGAGAATAATAGCACCTACCTGACAGAGTTGTGAGGATAAAATAAGATAATATTTGTAAAATATTTATTAATTTAGCATAGTCTGGCATATCATAGGCCCCTAATAAATACCTTTTTTTCCTTTTCCCTCCCCTCCTTTCATGGGCCACTTTGTCAGTCTGTTGAAACCTATGAGTCTCTTCTCAGAATAATGTTTTTAAATGGGTAAAATATAGTATTATAAAGAAAAATGGTTATATTGAAATACAGTTATCCAAACAACTGCACAGATTCCAGGTTAAGAATCTTGCTTTAAAGTAGTTTCCAGATCCAAATACATGATTCAATTCTCTGTCTCTGTCTCTGTCTCTGTCTCTGTCTCTCTGTCTGTCTCTGTCTGTCTGTCTCTCTCTTTCTCTCTCTTAAATTGTATTTATTTCAAAGATGTTGATTAGATGCCTGAAATGACTTTCCTCCAAGACTGGTATGAAAAATAAACATATAATAGTCTGTTCCTATGTTCTCTCCCCCACCACCTTTACTTCCTCTCTAAAATTGCCAATGTTCCCTCTATGTCCTCAACCCCAGAGTTCTTTCAACTTGAAAGGTCCTGCCAGCAAAACCACAGTGGAGCCAGATTCACTAGCAAAATATTTGTTTCCCTGGTTTCTGGGACTTTGGAGAGAAGCCCTGGACCTTTTGCTTACCCAACTGCCAAGAGACACTCCCCTCTCCTACCCTGGCCAACTCAACTCCCCAACTTTTCCTCTATTCGCTTGGGCACTTGTTATCAGATACCCAAGATGGGTAAGCCAGACTACTCAGTGCTGGCTTTTTGGGTGAAGTTTTTCTTGGAAGGCACTGGGTATCTCCATAATGCTTTTCCATAATCCCCTGGTGTATGATATGCTTTGAAAAGAGTCATCCACAAGTTATTAAATCCTTTTAATGCATTCATTTTATAGGCAGAAGTAGAGGCAGACTCAGGTAATATTGTTTTAAGGCAAGGGTTGACTGTGGTTTTTGGAGGCGGTGACGTGTTATGTATTTGCCCTCTTCAGGCCATCATTCATTGAGGAAGCTGTCACTTACTTGGATCAGTCCTTGTGGCCCATGGCTTGGAGCATGTTTTCTCTCTCAATGGGAATATGGAAGGAATAGGTCATTGAGACCTTTCATAGTTCTCATTCTTGTCGCATAAATGCAAGCAAACTGCCTTCCCTAAAAATGCTGGGAAGCTAGTGCTGCCCAGGGATATTTCGAGCTCACATTCTGGCCATTTCCCTCTGTTTTATGTGCCTTTTCACTCTCATATTAGATGAAAATAGCACTTTCCATGGCAACCCCTCACACAGACAAGGCATGGTGTTTTTTTTTTTTTCCCCTGAAGAAATCTTGTGTATCTGGAATTTGAAATGAATCAGATTTTTCTTTACTCCTAGCCATACACGGGTAAGGCAGGGCCTCCACAGACAGGCAGGCTCCCTTAAAGGCATGCAAGGGAGTCCTAAGCATCTCCACCATGGAGAAACCTGGTCCTTCTCTCAGTCCCCTTCCCCAAAGAATAACCCTCTGTACTTATGCATCATTTTAACCTTTTTCCAATGTGTTTTTTTCCATCATCCTATTTGATCCTGACAACAATTGAATAAAGGACTACAAGTATTATTATTGCATTCTAGGAGTCCATGGCATAATATAAAGAGCCTCAACTCTGCAGTCAGAGATCCTGGGTTCAAATACCACCTCTGATGCTTACTATCTGTGTAACTTTGAACAAATCATTTAACTTCTCAGTTTCCTCACCTGAAAAATGAGAGAATTGGATCTGATTGGTGTTTTTTAAAAGGATATTTTGATAACTATTTCAATTGGATTCTTTTGTAATTTTATGTATGACATTTTTATGCATTTAAAAATAGCATTCTGAGAAAGAGTCCATAGGCTTCCCCAGGCTAGCAAAGGGGTCCATAACACAAAAAAAGTTGAAAATTCCTGGACTGGGAGGTCTCTGAGGCCTCTCCCAGCTCTATATCTTTAAGCCTCTATATAATACTATCCTAAGAATGCATGATCTCTAAGGCATCTTCCAGCTGTAAAATCTTTTGATTCCACCATGCTTTCTTGACAGTTATGGATTTAAGCAAGTTTAAGACAATTTGGACAAATTGCTCAGTTTTCTGATGCTCGATGACCTCTTCTGTGAAGTAAGTGAGTTGGAGACTGTGATTTCTAAGGGCCATCTCAACACTAATACCTTTTGAAATTATAGCCAGATCAGGGATTCTTAACCCAGCATCCATGACCTGTTAAAACATTTTGATAACTATATTTTAATATAATTTGTTTTATTTGTAATTCTATGTATTTGATTTTATTTATTTAAAAATTATTTGGGAAGGTGCCATGGGCTTCACCAGATTGCCAAAAAGGTCCTTGACATTAAAAAAAATGATTAAGAATCTTCAGACTAGATAATTCCCTCTAAAGTCTCTTCCAGTTTTACAATTCCTTAAGTTTGTGTTTCGACCTAGGAGGTGTGTGGAGTTTGGTTTAGAAAGAGGTAGAAGGCACCTATAGACCTTTGTGCTGGCAATGACCTGAATCCCAAGGCATCCCAGGGTAAATAGCTCCTTTTCTGAAATTAGGACTTGAGTATCCTGGGAGTGCAAGTAAAGGGTTAGATTCATGACTTACCTAAGTGTACCCGATTAATCAAACCAAGATTATCAGTGAAAACTCCACTCTCAAACGAATTAAGACCAGGACTGAAAGAAATGTGAACTGAGCAAATGAGGCCATGTTTATATAAGACACTGTCCTCAAAATCCTCAATCAGATCACCCAGGAATTCAGTCAAACTGGTTACTGGAGCAGGTGTAGACCAGACACTTTCTGAATCTAGAGGGTGTCCAGAATGCGTAAACGGTGAAATGGATGGATCTTTGCAATGGTCTGACCTGATTTACTGCTAACTGATCCACTTGATTCACAGGGTAACTGGGTTTGAATCCTACTCTGTCTCCTTATTGTGTGTGTGGACTTGAGCAAGTCACTTCTCTCTTTCTGATCCTCTTGCTATCTGTGTGACTTTAAGCAAATCACTTCACTGATTCCTCCTATTCCCAGCTTGCTACTCTAGAGATTTCAGGGAATTTCCCCTAGGGTGTGACCCAGGAATATTTCTCTTGGTCAAGCTGAGTTATCTCCCTCCCAGTAGGAGAGCTTCATTCTATGCTGCCTGGTATATAATCTTCTATGTCTACCTTCTCTGATTTCTGTTTTGCTATGATTTGGATAAATGAGTTTCTTTCCTGTTTGCTATGTGTGTTCATTGTGAAACTGTTATAAGGTGAGAAAGGGGTCAAGCCTTGGATATAAAGCTTAGGACCACTTTTTCCGTCCTAATGCCAAAGTGATCACAATTTAGATGGAACCTAATCATATCACCTAGACTGATGATATTTAAGGGAAAGCAGGTAGATACACTTCTATCTGGTAGCCCTTCTCTCTGAGGAGAGCAGAGTGGCCTCTGGCTTCTACCTCCTGCTTCCCCTCCTGGCATGGATGAAAGTCTCCCCGGGAGAGGAGTCTGGAAAGGAGAGGCTAGAGATGTCTATTCTGCCTTCCTTTTAGCCATACAGCAACAGCATCCTGGCCACACATGGAGCTTTACCACACACGTAGGGCTCTACTTGGCTATGTATGCATCCACAGTTCAACATGAAAAGAACCCAAATGTCAGGAAAAAAAGTGCTGATTTTGCCACCTTTTTCTGAAGAACCAAGAGCAACATTCATAGAATCACAGGATTTTAGAATGGAAAGGGACCTCAGCACCCATCTAGTTTAACTCATACTTAAAAAAGAATCCTTACTACAGTGCATCTTTACTACAATGGTCAGCCACCATCTGCTTGAAGATCTCCAGTGAGGGACAATCCCTGTTCCTTGGACTACAGGCAAGGCAATTTTACTCTCATAGAATGAATCCGAATTTTTTTAACTTTTCTTATAAGTGTGACTGAGAAATGAGATGCTTGTAAACTAAACGGGCATGGGAGAAATGATAAAATGCTATGGCAGAAGGAGCTCCATGTAGTACATTTCTATGGGTCTATACCTTCTAGGGCATTTGGGTGGGACCATCACACCAAATGGTATTTTCCTGACCTATTTGAAGAGTTTCTGTTTGCCTTCAAGTCTCAGCATAACTGTTGGCCTCCCTCTCTTTCCTTAGGGGCTTAGCAGCCTAAGGTATAAATAGCGTATCAGTAAACAAGACCTTTTTGGCTCAGTGAATCACATTGAAAACATTTATGGATGGGCTGCAATCTCTCTGTGGGTCAGCAGTATGTTTGCTGGAGGTGGGGGAGGTGTGTCCGTAGAAAGCAATGTCATGATCTAGACAATTTTAATTGTTTCAAGCAATTATTCTTTGGAATTTTATTGCTATTGCAGGCTGGGCAAGTAGCACAGGAAAGCTGAGGTCAAGGCAAATGTCATGGCAAATGAGGCCCTTGGGGGAAAGGGTAAGTTGGAGAATGCAGCCGGGAAAGGAAGTTGGCAGGTTTTGATAGAGCAAAGAAAGAAATCTCTATTTCATTTTAAAAGAGAGATTTCCAATTTCTGATTTGAAGTTGGAACATATATTTCTTTTTATGGGGCGTACTACCTGTCCAGCCTTATTGCATGTTACTCTGCTTCATGTACTCCCTGGTCCAGACAACTTGGCTTTGCTACAGTGCTTTACACACATCCCTCTACCTCCAGTCCCTGTGTCTTTGCATTGGCTGCCCTCCTTTCCCCACCCACCCATTCCTGGAATGTTCTCCTTCTTCCCTTGTACCTCTGAGAATCTTTATTTTCCCTGAAGTCTCAGCTCAAAGGCCTGCTTCTGCTGGAAACCTTTCCTGATCAGTTTTGTACATAACCATAGAAGTCCACGCCCTTGAGGGCAGAAGCTGTTTCATTTGCATTTGTATCCCCAAAGCCTAGCACAGTGCACTAGCACATAGCAGGCACTTAAAGGTGTATTGATTAAATGATGGATTGATTAAATAAAGGAGCTAGGACAAATTAAAGTGGGAAAAATCAGTAAATAAAGGAAATAATGTATATGGATATTGGTTTGATGGAGTAGCATAGATACAGGGTCATGAAGAACAAGATATAAGCCCTGCCTCAGATACATACTAGCTATGAGACAGGGAAAGTCATTTACATTCTCAAGGATCCAGGCTGTACTCTAAAGGAGGGTTCCTAACCTTTTTTGGTGTCACTGACTCCTTTGGAAGTCTGATGAAACCATGGATCCATTCTTAGAATAATGTTTTTAAAAGCAAAAAATAAAATACCTAGGTTTATAAAGGAAACCAATTAGTAATCATGTAAGTGGTAGCGCATAGTTAGTAAAACAATAAAAAAAACACATGGACCCCATTTTAAGAACTTCTGCTCTAAGTCTATAAATTACAGAAGACAGTTTTAAAGGGAGGAGGTAGGTATTGGGAAATTGCCCAGATGGGATGCTACATTGGAATGCCCCAGAGGGTGGAGAGGGGAGGATTGATTTCTTCATTGGTGGATGGAGTTTCCATGTCAGGAGATCCCTACAACAATGAAATCATAGATCTGTACCAACAATAATAATAACATATAGAAGTAATATATGTAAGAAGGGTATGCACCTTTGAGTTGTTTTCTAATCAGTTTCATCATCTGCAAAATGGGCATGATAAAATGGACAAGATAATAGTACTCACTCTACCTACCTCACAGGATTGTTGCAAAGAAAATGTTTTATAAACCTTAAAATAATATATAAATGTAGTTGTTGTTAGGATAGCTTGGTGGCACATGGGCCTGGATAAAGCACTGGGCCTGGAGTCAGAAAGAGACATCTTCCTAAGTTCAAATCAGGTCTCAGACACTTCTTAGCTGTGACCCTTAGCAAGTCACTTAACTCTGTTTGCCTCAGTTTACTCATCTATAAAATGAATTGGAGAAGGAAATGGCAAATCACTCCAGGATCTTTTCCAAGAAAACCCCAAATGGGGTCACAAGGAGTTGGTCACAACTGGCAATAACTAAATAACAAAAGGTTGTTATTAGCTTTTAAGATATACTGAACAGAATGACCCACATTGTGATAAAACAATACAGATAATAATATTCAGGATGTCACACTGAACCAGCCATACTCAGTTACCAAGTTCCCCAGATTACCAGACGTGTCTGTGGGATAGCTAACTGGGGCCCTATGATCATGGACATAGCATGATCATGGACATACAGTAAGATGGGTTCGTGATTTTGGTCAGGTATTATCTCCTTTGACTCCATGTTCTATAAAACCTGATGAGTGTACTGGGAAGCCTTGAAACCCAAGAGCACAGTTTGTTAAATGCATTACAGTCATATCTTTAGTTGAATGTGAAGGTTGACTTTGGCATATGCTCTGATTGGTTTCTTGCCACCCAGTTTCCCCTTTCCCTGCCTTGTGTTTTATTGATAGTGGAACCAATGAGACTATGGATATAACATATCTCACAGAACATTAAACTTATCAGATTGCCTTGATAGCAATCCCATACCACAAGTTAACTTTCACCTAAGGTGCAGCATGCCTTCAAGAAAACCAATCTGCATAAGAATGAAGTCATAGGACACATGTACTTTCTAGGATGTCATTCCTATATGGCGACTGTAGCTCACCATTCTAAATATAAGAAGCAGGCAGTGTATTAAGCTTGTCTCTTGACGAATGCTGTTTGGGCTGTGATTAGTGGATTGCTCAAGTGGATTATGGTTTTCATGTAATGGATACCACATGGGGCAAACCCTATTTTGGTTTCCTGCACCTAAAAAAGAAAAGATCATTCTATGTCCTGTAAAAGAATGATGGATAATGGTTGAAGGAATTGAAGGCTAGAAGTGGGAAAAAGAAGAGCTTTCTTCTCCCAGAAAAGGATTAGTGGAACAACAAGTAATAGACATAAATACAGAAGGGAGGGGATAGGGTGGAACTTAGACAAATTCTGAAGTCATTAAGATTCATCTTTTCTAGTTACTCTGAATAGCACTCTGCCTAAAACCTTTCAATAGCCTAATATCTTACTCCTTCCCTTCAATATCTCAGTCAGTCCTGTTTTCTAATCCTTAAGATTCTATCTCTGATGATTCTGATATATATATATATATATATATATACACACATACACACACAAGTAGTATATAAATACATATGTATATTTATTACATATGTATGTGCACATACATACATTCCATGTGCTATTGGACTACAGTGTTATACTTCTTAAGCATAACCATTCTTTAAGAAGAGCCCTGTGGAGATGCAATGCCTTAAACCAAATGGGTAACCAAAGCTACAACTAGGCTATTATAACTAATATTTTCTCTCAGGACACTGGTCATATTTGTAGTCTTCCAGTTTAGAAACAACAGAAGTTCACATCCAGAATTCGTTAAAATAGGGAGCTACTAAATAGTTTCAGCTCTCCCTCCAAAACGAACAAACAAAACAGCTTCCTCTTTCCAACTCCCTCTCCATACAAACTGGGCCATCTAAGGTGTGCTTGGACCTCTTCATCCAATTATAATTTACATTACTTGACTTGTGCACAGAAATGGCAATTTATAGGTCTGGGGCAGCTGCTAGGAATTCCAGACACCTAGGCAAGTAAAGCTATTGAAGAACATGTTTGGGATGTAAAGGAGACTTTAAGCAATTCTCAACTCATGAAACAGACAGTAGATTATTCATAAGGTTAATTCTGAGGGGAGCAAAACGTGGATGATCTTTGGGACTGAGGAGGGGAACAATGGGCAATAGAGTCATGAAAAATCATCTGTCAATCAATCTTTTGATTAATCAATCAACAAACCTTGATTGAGCACTTGCTTTATGCCAGGAACTGTGTTAGGAACTGGTAATACGAAGATAAAAATATGAAACAATTCATGATCTTAAGGTACTTACATTGTACTGGGGAAGGCAGATGTACACACACCATATATGAATGTTATATACAAAATGTTGTCCAGTCATTTCAATTGTGACCACATTTGGGCTTTTCTTGGCAAAGATACTGGAGTGGTTTGCCATTTCCTTCTCCAGTTCACTTTACAGATGAGGAAACTGAGGCAGACAGGGTTGACTTGCTCAGGGCCACACAGCTAATAAGTGTCTGAGGCCAGATTTGAACAGAGGTCAGCCTGACCCCAGGCCCAGTGGTCTCTCTACTGCGCTGCCTTGCTGTCCTATATACAGAATAAGTACAAAATAAATATAAAATGGCTAAATACAAGGTAAATAGGATAGATTCTGATTGTTGGAAAGCTTTGCTTTTTACTTGGCATATTAGGGATGCAAAAGTATTATGATGAAAAATAAAACAAACAATACTGTCTTTGTGGGAGGCTCCTGGGTACTATTCATACTAAGTAAACTGTGCAGTTTGAAAGCCAGCCTCTTCCCGTTTTACCTCTCAAATAATTGTTTCTAAAGTGTTTCCTTTAGTCTGGCTTGCAAGAAATAAATACTGTGTTTGACTTCATGACTTGGACCTCCTGTGAATTAAGTAGTAGAGAGGAGTGGAAGTTATAGGAGATGCTGGGTGTTGCTCTTGTAAGGACTGGCCTTAGTTGAGCCCCACTCCACTTATTCCAGATATCTTTATTAGGTGAGAACATATCTTAATGGAATCAAACAAACAGAGGTGCAAACTAGGTGGGAATAAGGCCTGGGTCTTGCCAACATTTCAACCAGCTGTGATAGGAAATTTGTTCAGATTGGCGGAGGAAACACTACCATATCTAATGCATCATCTGTAAAATAGTGAGCCAATTCAGAACCTAGGCAATGAAAGAATTGGGTAGCTTTGGGTGGAAGCTTTCCAGAAAATTCTGAGAAGGAATCACTTGGGAGAGGGTGTAGGTAGGAATGTGCCTCAGTCTCAGCTTTGATATCCAGCATCCTCCTCAACTGGAAGAGGACCTTAGGAGTTTGAAGGGCTCAGAGGATTTGGGACTTTGCATCCTTTTAGCATCTAGCACTGTTTGTACTGGTAGTGTCTGCATCAGGAGTGAAGAACGGATTGGACAAAATAAAGAAAGGCAGATCAAGTTTTTGTGAGAAGCCTAGCAAAAAAGCAACATTATATCCAAGGGAAATAATTTGAGAACTCTCCCCCCACCAAAAAAAAAAAAAAAAAAGGTTTCACAGGAGCTGTGAGTTAACTGATTTTCTACACTGCCCTCTTAGCTTTCTCCTAATGCTGTTCATACTCATGGGAGAGTATGTTTAGGTTTGGGGTATGTAAAGCACTGTGGTGAGTACCCCTTTCTAAAAGTAGAAGTTATTCCCAACCCCTCAGGGTAACCCCTAGATCCCCCAGCAGATATAGTAGCCTCACTTTAGAGCACTGACCTATGAATGTGAATGAGAGTTGGGAAAGTAAATCCTCTATCTATCTACATACATATATATGTATATATACATGTATACATAGCTATAGACACACACACATATATACATATATAATATATGTCTCTGTGTATGTATGTATATGTATGTGTATGTAAATGTATGTATGTACATACATATATATTCCAGACTTGCAATATAACTAAAGTATAAGGTTATTGAAGGTCCTTGAACCCTTTTCTACCAGTCATGTGGCATTGAATGGAACTCTCTATGGACTGAGAAAAGGTGAGTGGCTCTGCTTTTTCCTTCCTCCAAAGTCTCTTTTCCAAACCAAGGCTCATAAAGAAGTTATACTGAGTACCTCCCTGACAAAGCAGGGGCAGGAATTTGAGTCATCTTTACTACTCCAGGAGTATGAGGACAAAAATGTGGAAGAAGCTTTGGTTTTGCAATAAGCTTCTATGCCATGTATAACTTTTGTATTCCCTTCTCTTTTTTTTAAAAAAATAATTTATTTTTAGTTCTCAACATTCACTTCCATAAGATTTTGAGTTTTAAATTTTCTCCCCCTCACTTTCCTCCCCCCTCCCCAAGATGGCATGCAATCTGATATAGGCTTTACTTATACATTCATATTAAGCATATTTTCATATTAGTCATGATGTAGAGAAGAATAGAATAATGGGAGGAATCACGAGAAAGAAGAATCAAAACAAAAGAACAGAAGAAAAGGAGAGCAAATAGTTTCCATCTGCATTCAGATTCCATCATTCTTTCTCTGGATGTGGATAGCTTTTTCCATCATGAGTCTTTCAGAGTTGTCTTAGATCCTTTCATTGCTAAGAAGAGCTAAGTCTATCAAAGTCAGTCATTACAGTGTGGTTGTTACTGTGTACAATGTTCTCCTGGTTCTGCTTAGTTCACTCAGCATCAGTTCATGTAAGTCTTTTCTGGTTTTTCTGAAGTTTTCCTGATCATCTTTTCTTATAGCACAATAGTATATGTGGTACCTCAGAGTTATTTTGATTTGCATTTCTCTAACCAATAGTGATTTAGAGCATTTTTTTTCATATGACTATAGATAGCTTTAATTTCTTCCTCTGAAAACTGCCTGTTCATATCCTTTGACCATTTATCAATTGGGGAATGACTTATATTCTTATAAATTTGACTCAGTTCTCTATATATTTTAGAAATGAGGCCTTTATCAGAGATACTGGCTGTAAAAATTGTTTCCCAGCTTTCTGCTTCCCTTCTAATCTTGGTTGCGTTGGTTTTGTTTGTGCAAAAGTTTTTCAATTTAATGTAATCGAAGTCATCTATTTTGCATTTCATAATGTTCTCTATCTCTTGTTTGGTCATAAATTTTTCTCTTCTCCATACATCTGTTAAGTAAACTGTTCCTTGAGCTTACATTTAATATTTCTGCCTTTCTACATTGGATTGTGAGGTTTTTATGTCCTAAGACATGGGCATTTTTTGTGTAGGTGCCACGTACCACTGGGAAAAAGGCATATTCCTTTCTGTCCCCATTCAATTTTCTCCAGAGGTCAGCCATATCTAACTTTTCTAAAAATTTATTCATTTCCTTAACTTCTTTCTTGTTTATTTTGTGGCCAGATTTATCTAGTTCTGAGAGGGAGAGGTTAAAGTCCCCCCTCTCAGTATAGTTTTGTTATCTATTTCTTCCAGTAACTCCCTTAACTTCTCCTTAAGGAATCTGGATGTTATACCACTTGGTGCATATATGTTTAGTAATGATATTATCTCATTGTCTATGGTACCTTTTAGCAGGATGTAGTTTCCTTCCTTATATCTCTTTATTAGATCTGTCTTTTTATGTGATTTAATTTATTCTTGTCTGCCTCCTCCTTTCCTTTTCTCCCAGTACAAACCCTTAATTATATCCACTTAATCCACTTAATTAGATTTTTTTATCATCATATCAAAATCAATTTAAATCCACCCCCTCTGTATATGTTTACCTCTTTTAAATGGCATAATAACAATACAATTCTCAAGAGTTACAAGTGTCATCTTCCCTTGTAGGAATGTAAACAGTTTGCCTTTATTAATAACATGCTGTTTTTTTCAAACCTCTTTACCTTTTTATGCCACTCTTGAGTCTTGTATTTGAAGATCACATTTTCTGTTGAGCTCTGGTCTTTTCATCAGGAAAGTTTGGAAGTCCCCTATTTTGTTCAATGTCCATCTCCTTTCCAAAAGATTATGCTCAGTTTCACTGGGTAGGTGATCCTTGGTTGTAATCTAAGCTCCTTTGCCTTACAGGATATCATATTCCTCACCTTCTGATTTTTTAAAGTAGAAGCTGCAAGGTTCTGCATAGTGCTGACTGTGGTTCCGTGATATTTAAATTGTTTTTTTTTTCTGGCTGCTTGCAGTATTTTCTCTTTGACATGGTAATTTTGGAATTTGGCTCCAATATTCCTTGGTATTTTCAATTTGGGATCTCTTTCAGGAGGTGACTTGTGGATTCTTTCAATGACTATTTTACCCTCTGGTTCTAGGACCTCAGGGCAGTTTTCCTTGATGATTTTCTGAAAGATACTGTCCAGGCTCTTTTTTTTCATCATAATTTTCAGGTAGACCAATAATTTTTAAATTGTCTCTCTTGGATCTATTTTCCAGATCAGTTGTTTTACCAATGAAGTATTTTACATTTCCTTCTATTTTTTCCTTCTTTTGTTTCTGTTTGACTGATTATCACTCTCTCATAAAGTCATTAGCTTCCACTTGCCCAGTTCTAATTTTTAATGAATTGTTTCCTTCTATTAGATTTTGTACCTCCTTTTCCATTTGGCCCATTTTACTCTTCAAGGAGTTCTCAGTGAGTTTTGTGCCTCCTTTTCTGTTTGGCCAATTCTGCTTTTTAAGGAGTTGTTGTCTTCAGTGTACTTTTTTTTTTCCCAGTTGCCCAATTGTATTTTTAGGGACTTGTCTTCATTGTACTTTTTTTCCATTTGGCCAATTGTGTTTCTTAAGAACTTGTTTTTTACAGTTAATTTTTGTCCTTCCTTTTCCAGGTTATTGACACTCTCTTGCATACCTCTCATTTCTTTTCCTAATTTTCCTTCTAACTCTCTTATTTGAATTTTAAAATCCTTCTTAAGCTCTTCCAAGAAGGCTTTTTGGGCTTGAGACCAGTTCATATTCTCCTTTGAGGTTTTGGATGTGGGTATATTGACAACGTTGTCTTCTTCTGGATTTGTGCCTTGATCTTTCCTGTCCCCATAATAAGAATCTGAGGTCATTGTCCATTTCTGTTTTTTGCTCATGGTGTTTGCTTATTTCCTGATTTTTTTTTTAAAAGTTGAGCTCTCCTGTTGGAGCACAGGAGGCATCGACGCAAGCTTCTTGTGATGGGACCATGGGACCTGGTTGCTGGCTCTGTGTGCTGGGGCCTCAGGTGCTGGCAGTTGGAGGCTGTCAAGTTCTGGAAGCTTACCTGGTGCTGAGCTGGGATCAGCAACACTGGAGCTCTCAATTCAGGATGGGGAGTTTGGCCCCTAGAGAACGCCTGCTCACCTGGGCCTTGCATAGCGATGTTTCACTGCTGGAGAATGTCGGTTAGCCTGGAGTTTTATCTCTTGGAGTTGTGCTTCCAGAGTTTTGCTGAGGCACTGAGAGATTTGGCTGCAGGAGAACACTGTTGCATGTGGTGGTTTTCTGAGCTGCTATCTATGGGTTCCCCTGCCTGTACTGAGGCACTCAGGGGTCCTGGTGCTGGCACTTGTCTATTTCGCCACCCTGGGTCTCAGGATCTCCTCCTGGTATGCTGAGGTGGGGCTTGCCAATGGCTTGCTGGGACACCTCTCGTTCTGTACTGCTCCCCCTCCCCTAGAGCAAGAGGGCCTTTCCCGTTAATCCCCCAAGCTTCCTGGGCTACAAGACTGTTGTACCCTGTCTTTCTGCTGGTGCAGCTGTTCCAGGGTTTTTCCTGGGGTGATATTTTCTGGGCTTTCAGAGGTCAATAAGGGAGGGTGATAGCAACTTCTTACTACACCATCTTGGCTTCCAGAAGCAGAAGTCCATAATCCCTTGTCTCCGTCTCTTTGCCCTCCTTTAATTTGATTGGCTTGTCCTTAGTACTGTATATGCTTGGAAAGTGGGAATGGTATAGTGGAAAAAATCTTGGATTTAGAATCAAAGGACTTACTTGGGTTCAAATTCAGACTATGCCAGCCACAGCCTATGTAACTTTGAACAAATCACTTTGCCTCTTAGGCCTCAGTTTCCTTGTTAGTAAAAAGAGGGGGTGGGGCTAAATGCTCTTTTAGATCCTTTTCAGCTCTAAAGCTATGAGCCTGTGATCCTCTGACCCTCTTCCATTATAATTCTCCTGTATTCCAGGAAATGGATGTTTATGGATTCTAGTGTCAGAAGAACAAAGGAAAAGTAAATGCCAACCAGGGGGAATTAGAGTCAGCTTCTGAGGTGACCCTGGTGCTTTGAGATGTACAAACTTTAAGCTGGGATGATAAAAACATTTTATCACTTAGTCAAGTTTTGAAAATGACAAATATTGATCATTGTTTTGAAATGAATACCACATACCAATTTCTGGATTGATTCATATTAAGCAGTATGTATGGACATATGTATATCAGCTATCAATAGAAATTATTTGTCTTTTTCAGTTTTTTCCAATAAAGCCTCCCTTATAGAACCACAAAATCTTAACAAAAAGGGGACTTCAGAAGCCATCTAGTTTCATGCAAATCTGAAGAGGAATATCCTCTGCATCAGTGAGGGAAGACACTCATTTGTCTTTATATCTCTAGTACCTAAGATGGTGCCTGGCACAATAGTACGAAAATAATTTATGCTTCTTAATGGAGTAATTGCATCCAACAAGTAGGCTTCAAAAAAAAGTCAAACTGTCCTAAATTGGAGTAAACTACTTTGATTGAAACCCTCCAAAGAGGGAGAACTCATTGCTTCCTAAGGTAATTTATTCCACATTTGGACAACTTCAATTGCTTACAAGTTTTCCTTCACATCAAACTCAAGTTTGCCTCTGCATTTTCCACACATGTTTTGAGTTCTTCCCATTGGGTCAAATTGGAGCACAGCTACATCTTTTTCTATGTGACTGTTATACTTGAATACTTGAAGCCAGCTATCATCTTTCCCCTACCTTCCCCATATAACATCTCTTTTTCCAGGATAAACATCTTCAGTTTCTTCAATTCATCTTCATATGGCATGGATATGAGATCCTTCAGTATCACAGTCACCATATAGACATCCTCTCATTTATTAATGATTCCTAAAATGAGATGCCCCAAACTGAACACCATACTACAGTTGTGGTCTGAGAAAGACTATATACAGCTGAACCATTGTCTCCCAGAGAGGGTAATCTATATACCTGAGGCACATCTTTGGTGTCTGACAGGCCCAACCTCTTGAAGAAATGGAAGAGAGAAGATAACATGCAAGAGTGGGGTCACAGTGAGCAGGGGAGAGTGCTAAAGGAGGGGGAACCACAATGATGGGATCTTATAGATGTTGGTTTAGGGATGGATGAGGTCAAGCCATAAAGAAGTACCAAGGGGAGAAAATGCACTTTGACATGTCAACACTCAGGTAAATTCTTATTCACTCTGTCCTAGTTATGACTCTGTCTTTAACACTTTGTTCATCCTCACAGAATAGGATCATGGAACTTAGAGCTGTAATGGCCCTTCATAATCTGACTCAACCTTTTAAATTTAAAAATGAGGAAATTGAGGCACTAAGAGACTAGATGACTCTCCCAAAGTCAAACAGTGGCAAATAGTAGAGACTGAATTTGAGTCCAGGTCTTTTGATTTTAATTCTATTACTCATTCCACTGTATGATGCTGTTTCTTCCTGTAATGCCTTCTCTCTTCCCTTTCACTTACCCATTTTTACCTCTCAGGATCCTTCCTGATTCTAATTCATCTTCTCTAGGAAGGTATCTCTCAAGACCATTCCAGTCAAAAGTAATAATAATAGGTGATATTTGCATAGTGCTTCAAGTTTTGCCAAGTACTTTGCATATATTATTCATTTCCTTCAACAACTCTGTGGGGGTAGGTACTATGGGTATTATTATCATTTTACAAATAAGCAAACTAAGTCTCTGACAAGTTAAAACATTTTCCCAGGCTTACATAGCTAATAAGTGGCAGTTGTGTGATTTGAATAAACACAGATCTCTCCTGATTTTAAGTTTATAGTGTTTTTTCCATTGCGCCACATTCTGAACTCCTATAGAATTGGTTGCCTGGCACTTATATGTCACTTTTCATGCAGTGCCTTGAATTATACTTCAAAGGACTATAGACATCAAACTGGCAAGGACCACAGTTCTCACTCTACCCCCTTATTTTTATAGATGAGCAAAGTGAGGCCCAAGTACCCAGTCACACTTTCTTTGGATGTCTTATCTCCCTTACCAGATTGTAAAGTTCTCAAAGCCAATGATCCTGTCTTATTGTTTCTTTGCATCACTCACAGGACTGAGATTTTATAGTAGGCACTCATTAAACAACAAATGAATGAATGCATGAGAATGGCCATACATGGGCAGAAAGAATTTGTGATGTGACCAAAAGAATCACAAAATCATAGGATTTTAGTTCTAGACCTTGAAAGGGCTTCAGAGGCAAACTAGCCCAACTGTCTATTTATCCTTACACTTCATTTAGTTTTTCCTTTAAGTATTTAGAAGCTATAGAATTGGCTGCACATATGTTAAGTATTGAAATAAATTCATTGTCTGCTATCTTTCAGTAAAATGTATTTTACCTCTTTATCTCTTTTAATAAGTTATTTTTGCTGTTGCCTTATTTGAAATCATATTGCTACTTCCTCTGTCTCTGTCTCTCTGTCTCTGTCTGTCTCTGTGTCTCTGTATCTCTGTTTCTCTGTCTCTGTCTGTCCCTCTGTTAAACTGAGACAAAATAGTTTTGGCTTCAATGTTTTATTTTAATTCTAGGTAAGCCTTTATGTTTCAGGTGTGTTTCTTCTAAACAAGATGTATTTTCTTTTGCATTTCAAAGTTTCTTTTCAGTTCTGTTTATTTTCCATAAAGAATGTTAGAAAAAATTATCTTTTTTGCTTTTGGATTATTTTATTCCATGTTCTTCATTCTTTTATACTGATAGCTACTAACTCTTGTGCAATTCTGATTATGGTTCCTCAATATTTGATTTCTTTTCCCTTTCTGTCTACTTGTACTATTTTTTTTTCTTTTGTCTGGAAGCTCTGAGTTTTGAGATTGAAATTCCTAAGAGTTTTCTCTTGGAGGATCCATTCAGGAGTTGATCAGTGGATTCTTTTCATTTTTGCATTGTTCTTTTATTCTAATATATCCAGAAAATTTTATTTCAGCATTTCTTGAAATACGATATCCAGGTGCTTGTATAAATGTATGGATGTATGTATATATGTATGTATTTGTTTATTTTTTTCAGTCATGGATTTCAGGTAATCCTATTAATCTTGAAGTATCTCTCCTTGATCTATTTTTCTAGGTCAGTTATTTTTTATATTAGATATCTAATATTTTTCTCTAGTTTTTCATTTTTTTGACTTTATTTTAAGGATTCTTGTTGTTTCATGGAATCATTAAATTCTATTTTATCAATTCTGATTTTTAAGGAGTTTATTATTAGGCTAAGGTTTTTTTTTTTACCTCTTTTGTTAAGCTCTTGATTCTTTTTCCAAATCCCCCTTCCATAGCTCTCATTTCTTTATAATATTTTTTAAAAACTCTTGCCTCATTCCTTCAAAGAATTGTCTTTGTTCTTGTGAGAAAGCTGTACTTTTTTCTTCAAAATATTGATTGTAAGTGTTTTTAAATTATTCTCCTCTCCTGCATTTGTGTCTTACTCATCCCTTGGCATCATAAATCCATCCATTCATTCATTTTCCATATGTTTGCTTGTTCATTCATTTTTTGTTTCTGAGGTCTTAGAAGTTGAGTTCCAGATCTCTCCTTCTCTGGGGATCAAATTCAGTTGAGGACCTTTCTTTGCCCCTGGTGTTTTCCTTTAGGCAAGACTTTCCTTTTCCTTGGGTTAGCATTTCAATCCTTTTCCTTCACCAAAGTGTCCTCTCCTATGATCAGCTTTAGCTGAAAGCCTTTCCTTTGGATGTGCATATAGAAGGAGGGAGGGAGGGATGGAATGAGAGAGAGAGAAAGAGAGAGAGAGAGAGAGAGAGAGAGAGAGAGAGATTTATTTCAATCAGTTAAAAATTTTAAAATCAGTTGAATCCAAGGTTGCCCTCTTCTGGTGGAATAGGCCCAGTTGAGGAATTTTCCTTGAGGTTAGGGCCTTTTTCTTTGACAATAAGCTAAGGTCCACCTTTCTTCCATGTTCTTACCTCCACAAACAACAGGCAGCCTGTTCAGAGACTTTTTTTTTCTTTGCACTGAGGTGTTTTTTTTTAATCTTCTTTGTGCATCATAGGTTTTTCTTTAGACTCTAACACCAAAGTCTTTCAGTTTCACTCTAATTCTTCAGATTTCTCCCAGATGAGGCACTATTTCCATCCATTCTACCATCTTGACCCCCTTTTTGTATTTGACCTAGATAAAAAAGGTCATATCATAAATAAATTAGAGAAACATGAAAAAATATCAAACAGCTTTCTGGAGAGGAGAAAAATGCATGATCAGACAAGGGATAAAAGGGATTATAGAAGATAAAATGGATAATCTTGCTTGCATCAAACTTTTTAAAAATTTGCACAAACATCCAATAAGACTAACATTGAAAGGGAAACAATTAAATTGAGGAAAATCCTTGCAAAAAATTTCTTTGATAAAGGTCTCATTTCCAAGATACATAAGGAATTGATTCTAACGTATTTTTATGTCTCATTTTGTGACCTAAATCTATCAAAATGATATTTACATAGCACTTTTAAATTAAAAAAAAATCTGACATACATTACCTTATTTGACTCTTGTAACTACCCTGTCAGGTAAGTGCTTCATATATTATTTACCTCATTTTACAAATGAGAGAACTGAGGTTAGAAAGAAGCTAAACTATTTGCCAATAGCCACACAATCAGTCAGCATCAGAGGTAAAATTCAAATCTAGCCCTTTCCTGACTGGAAGTTCTGCACAGTTTTCATGACACAGCTATGTAAGCCTCAGTTTCCTCATCTGTAAAATGAGGGTGTCAGATCATATGATCTCTGTCATCCTTTCTACTTCCAAATTCCATGATTCCCATAAGCTTTTGAGTTTCTCCCATGTGCAACCCAGCTTATGTTTCCACATGAAGATATTTGTTGGAATGTTCTGTTATACTGCATATGTGCCTGAACTGCTTTCCCTTCTGATCTGGACAAAACTGCCCATAATTTAATTGTAGTGTTTTTAGCGAATGACTTCAATTATCTTTTCCTTTTATTTCACTGTGGCCATAAAGTCAAGTTTTTATGGATGATCTCCCAACTGTTTGCTTTCAAAACCTAGTTTAAATGAAAAAAAAATCTTTACAACTGAGGTCATTTTAGTTGTTAGTTTTCATTAATTGAATGTTAGGTTTTCCTCTGCCCCATTTTCTCCTCACCTCTTTATTTAAGGCATGTTTATTTTTAAGCTGAGAGGGGCAGATATTGGATCACGCAGACCTTGAGTTGCTTCAGACTTGCCAAAGGAGAATCAAGTAAAATAAGGCTGAGCTAGATAGACTCAGATTTGGGAAAGTTGCTATATATTCAGAGTAGGAGCAGAAACAGGGCATATGGAAATCTCTCTTCCTCCTCAGCCAGTTCCTCTACTTCTGCCCAATATAGATCCACAGTTGTTACTATATCTTTGCCCCACCAAACACAGAGTGGGCCTTATATGAATTGAAGTACCTAAGACAACATGCCCAGTTATTTGGAACTCAGACTCAGGATACCAGATTCCTAAATCAAAGTTCTTTCCATTCCATCATGGATGAACATTTCTGCACATCCATGAGATGATGGTGATGGAGGTCATAGAAACTGGGGATATTTAGCCTATAGAAAGGAAGGCTTAGAGACAGCATAATCACTATGTCCAAACATGTGAAGGGCTGCCATGTGGAAAATGGAATAGATTTTAGTTAGTAGCTGTTATACTAGTATTATTATATTATAAATTCTAGTTATTCTTGTGACTCCATAAGATAGAAGTGGGATCAGTGGTTGAAAGTTACACAAAGGCAGACTTCAGTTAAGAATAGAAAAGAACTTTTAGCAACTCAAGCTAACAATTAGCTAATAAGGTAGTAAGCTCCTCAGAAATATCCCTTAAAGCAGCTGGATGACCAACTATCAGTGGGTTATAGAAGAGATTCCTGTCTGGGCCTGGAGTTTGGGCTAGAATTCAGTGCTTCTTAAACTGTGAGTTTTGATTCCATATGGGGTTGCAAAAAATTAGGCAACAGTATAAGGTTTCTGAACATGCAACAACCAAAAAATAATTAAAAATCAAATGCATAATGAATCCTAGGTGTTTCTGGCAGTGCTTGCCCATGTTTCATTGTGCAACTTCATTGTAGTCTTGGTTCTGAACATACAGCATGCGCACTTTGCACTGCACATGCCCTCAGGCCAGGTAACACCAATAACACGGAGGGGAGGTCAGGATGGAAAATGTTTAAGAAGCCCTGGGCCAGATGACCTCTATAGGTCCCTTCCAAGATTGAAGTTCTCTAATTTTAACAGAGCAGGCAAAGTTGTGAGTCAAAGAGACTTCATTGCTGTTCTATTTTCTTTGAGTCTGCCCCACCTTTATATATCAGTTCCTGATTTACCTGGGGCCTTCATATTACCTCCTTGGTTTCCCATACTCCATACCTTTCTTGAATATCTCCACCATGAATCAAACTTCGTTGATGTTGTCCAGTTGTTTCTAGTCATGTCCAAATCTTTGCTACCCCATTTGAGATTTTCTTGGCAAAGGTGCTGGGGTGGTTTGCTATTTCTTCTTCCAGCTCATTTTATGGATGAGGAAACTGAGGGAAACAGGATTAAGAGACTTGCCCAGGGGCACACAGCTAGTGAGGGTCTGATGCTGGATTTGAACTCAGGAAGGTGATTCTTCCTGACTCCATGCTTGGCATTTTATCCACTGGGTCATTTAAGCTGTCCATGATTGAAACCTAACCTATTCTATATCCCCTTTCTAATGTGACAAGGCTAGTTACTATGATCAGATCTGGGTTATTTCATGAACTAAGTTGAGATTCTAGGTTCATAACTAATAATTCTTTAACTTGTCCTCTCCTCTATATGTATACATACATATATATATATATATAGATATAGATATTTATATCCTATATCTATTACCTATTTACCCCTGTATATAAAGAAATATATCTTTAAGCATTGGCCTTTAATACCTCACATCAAAAGAGTTACCAATGTGGGGAATTTAATGCCCATGGCAAGGCCAAAAGGAAACAGATTTTCAGGGTTAGTGGAATTGAAAGTACTCTCTGAATCCTTACCACTTCACAGAAAGTTTGATACAAAGGAAAAAGGGGTGGACCACAAAGTCAAACTATGGATGATGAAAGACCTGAGTTTGAATCCCGTCTCTGATACATACTAGATATGTAATTCTGGTCAAGTCATTGGACTTCTCAGAGCTTCAGTTTTCTCACCTACAAAATGGAATTGATATACTATCTATATCACAGGGCTATTGTGAGGCAAGCATTATATAAACCTTAAAACAACAATCAAATGGGAGCTTTTTCTTGTGTTATAATGACAAAACAGGAAACATACTAACAGAATGATAGTTTCTCCTGCCAATATGAATCAACATGATGTTTGATAGAAAAGCAGCCTTGGTGGTCAGGAACAACTGGGTTCGAATCCTACCTCTGAAACATTCTAGCTATATTGCCATATATAAGTCTCCTAACCTTTCAGCTCTCTCTGTCTCTAAATTATCCTGATGAACTCGCAGGTGTATCCAGGTCAAAATAGACAATGCTAAGCCTTATATGGTAACTTGAGCCACATTATTCCATAAATGACAACATTCCATGATCTTGATGGGTCATGATCAGAGATCACTGCATTTGCTGAAACTCTCCTTTCTCCATTTCTTCTAGACATTTCCAAATTAGAGAATAATAAGAATAGGTATTCATAATTCACATAATTCTGTAAAATCTGCAGAAAGTTTTGCATAGATCAAATGATCTGAGCCATCCAACAACTTTTGAGGTAGGTACTGCTAGCATTGTTTGCCCCATTTTACAGATAAAAAATGGATGTTTAGAGACTTAAGTGATTTGCCCAGGGACACAGAGTTCAAGTGGCAAAGGTGGTCTACAAACCCATTCCCATCTTTCACCCTATGAAATTCAATTCAACAATTGTGTATTCAGTGTTTATTATTGCCATGCACCATGCTAGGTACTAGGGATACACAAACAAAGAATGAAATAGTTCCTGCCCTCAAGGAGTTTGGATTCTACTATCCAGCATGCCAGGCTGCTTTTAATATTATCTGAACATTAATGGGAAAAGTTGTGGCTTGGCTTCACCATAATCATCTCATCTATGCCCCTGATATAACTAAGTTCCCCTAAGCAATTGTGCCTGTTGGCCAAAGCTGGCACTTGGAAGAATGCCCAAGGCTGTGATTACCCTAAGTGACTTATGGGAATTTTTTGCAATAAAATTCATACTATCTCAATTATATCACTGGAGTTCATAAACACAATCTCTCCTTTTATCAGGACCAGATGGTGGGAAATGTACAAATATCATATGTATGAAGCTAAACAAGTCTGTGAGTCATTTCAAGGCTGCATCTGCTGGGAATTCAGTGGACATCAATAGCCTGCCTAGAGTAGAGGAATAAAGCCCAATTTCTCTTCTGCATTCCCTTTTCCCACAGGAAAAGTTGATTTGAGTTGGAAAGGGAAAAAAGCAATCCCACATGAACCAAAACATCACACACACCCCTCCATCCCCAGCATCTTCAATTATATATACCTGTAATATATTCTATGTCTTCAAACCTATTTGTAGCTTTATACTTTGGGAAGGTTCAGACTGAAGAAAAAAAGGCAATAATGAAAAGGTAAAATGGGGAAGCATGTTCTGGAGCAGTTTTTATCTGCTCAGTAATGGCAAGAATAGAATCTAAACTATCGAAAGAAGCATAAACTGTTATCCCATGTGCACTCCCATCATTTCAAGTGCTAGACTCAGAATAGAATAGACTGATGATATCAAACTCAATTTGCATATTTGTTTTTATTTTATGTTACTAATCCTCATTAGAAGTTCTAATAACTTTTAAATAGTTTTAATACACATCTAGAAAATAGGACATAGAATAGGAAATGGTGCCAAGAAATTTGCAGGCAATGGTTGAGTTCCTTGATCTCTCTCTCTCTCTCTCTCCCCCTCTCTTTCTCTCTCTCCCTCCCTCCCTCCCTTCCTTCATTCCTCTTCTTTTCTCTCTCTGCATGTCTACATGTATATCTATATCTACATCTGTCTATCTATCTATCTATCTATCCATCTATCTCCTGGAAAACAGACTTAGAGAGAAAAAAAAAATATGAGAGGAGCAGGGAGACAGGGGATTGGAATCTTAGTCTTGGTTTTGCAATCAATTTTGTGCTCTTGGGCAAATCACTTAACCTCTGAGAACCTTCTCTGTTCAAAGCATACTTCAATGCCTTGATGTGAGCAATTCCATTCCATCTCATCCTGCATGATTCTTGTCCATATATACCCATATACCCATATTGTCCAAAGAAGATACATTCAACATCCTAGAAGTCTTCCTCTAGATTTTTAAAAACATGTTGTGGATACTACTGATGCAATAGGGGGTGTCTCTCTGTTATTCCTCACGCTCACCGCATGATTGACCTTCCTCCTTTATTTCCTTGATGATATCATTTACACAATTCTTTGAGTTTGGATCATCAACTTTTTTGCACCTACCATAAGGCTCCCTTGGACCTTTGGGTAATAATAAATAATACCCACTCATTCTACTTCATAGCATTCTTATGTGTTTTGGTTCAATGAGATAAGAACAGATATTAGATATGGAGTCAAAGGATTTGGGTTCCGTTCCAAGCCCTGATACTTAGCTTAGTGGAAATGGAGATATGACAATATTTAAATTAGGCCAATTTAAACCCTACAATGGCTTGTAAGTGTTCAAGTGAAAGGAAGAGTCAATCCTTATGGCAAACTTCATTGTTATCTTATTTTAAGCAATCACTACAGCCCTCCAAACTTCAGCAACCACCACCCTGATTAGTCAGTAGCCTTCAACATCTAGGGAAGACCCTCTTCCAACACAAAGAGTTGATGAAGGCTCAGATGATGGTCAGCAGTTTTTTGCAATAAGATATTTTTTTTAATTAGGTATGTACATTGTTTTTGTTTAGACATAACACTATTGCACACTTAAGACTACAGTATAATGTAAACATAACTTTTATGTGCAGTAGGAAACCAAAAATAAATTTATGTGACTCACTCTATTGTGATATTTACTTTATTGTGGTGGTCTGGAACCAAACTCACAATATCTCCAAGGTATGCCTGTGATAGTTTCCATTGTTAGATACTCCATGAGGATACACAGAAGCTTAGCTGTGCTGTGAAATGAACAAAATGGGGAGTAAGGAAGGTGGAGAGCTCTTGCATCCATTCCTTCCTCTCTGTTCATATAGCTAGCATCCAACATAAGGTCCTCAGGACCTCTAACCTGGAGTAGAGCAATAGCTTCTGATCAGGCTCACTGCCTCTGGTTTCTCCTCATCTAATTCATCCTCTACACAGCTTCCAAATTGATATTCCTAAAGCATAGGACTGACCCTGTCACTTTCCTGCTCAGAAAGCTCCAGTGGATCCCAATTGCCTCTGGGAAAATATACAAGCTCCTTTATTAGGCATTTAAAGCCATTTACAATCTGACTCTGGCCCATTCTTTCTAGGCTCGTTGCATGTTAGTTCCCCTTATGCAATCTGTGGCCCAGCCAAACTGATCGCCTTGCTATTCTGCTCTGTGTGACATGTCCTAGCCCTGGGGCCATGTACAGGCTTTGGTCCTACCTCTTAGAATCTTTACCTTCCTTAAAGATCAGCTCAAGGGCCACCTCAAACCTCAGGCTTTCCTTGATCCACAACACAGTTAGGGTCACACACATTTACTTTGTATTTGCTTTTTCTTTTTTCCCCTTTTATACATGCATTATTTCCCCCAATAGGTTTTAAGGTTTTTTAGGGATTATAGGATTATGGATTTGGGACTGGAGGGGACCTCAGAGGCCATCTAAGTCAACCCCCTCATTTTACAAGTAAGGAATTGAGGTTAAATGACTTGCCCAAGGTCACATAGCTACTATATGTCTGAGATGAGATTAGAACTCAAGTTTTCCTGATTCCAAATCCTCATTTTTGGATCTGTATCCCCAAAGCCTAACACCATACCTGGCATATAGCAGGTGCTCATTAAATGATTGTTGAATGAATGGATGGATGGATGAAATGAAGAAGACAGAGAAGAGAAAACACACTACCTCCCTGATTTAGGCACTAGTGATCTTTTTGCCTCTTTTAATTTCTTTAACCTTATTTCTACCCCAAGGAACGACTTTGTTTACAAATACCTGGGACCTGCTTACTCCAGGTGTTTTTCTGGCTTGCAAACACTTAATTTTTTTTTTTCATCTGCAACCTCAACAAATTCTCATCTACTTCACATGGTGTGAAAAATAGCAATTCTGCTTTCTACTGAGTTGGAGCTCTGACTTCCTAGGTGCTTGTTGGCCACTTAGCAAATCACTTCTCCTTTTCCTCAGGATCTCCCATCCTTGCCTGGGTTTGTACCCTGAATTTTCTTGGAATCTAGGGATGAGATTTGTGTGCATTAATAACGATTACAAAACTGCATCCTGCTTACTTCTACCTTTAAATTGAAACCTTGATTTTGCTGGAACAGGATGATGGATGGTTAACAATCAAACAATTACATCCAAAGAATTCCATCCTGAGTATATTGCTACCTACTCACTGTTTTTTTAAAAAATAAATTTTATTGATTTATTTTGTTTTTATACATGCATATATATAAATATATATTTCAATGTAACTACCTTCTCATTCCTCCCAGAGAACTCTCCCTTATGACAAAAAAAGAGAAAAAAAAACCTTTTCAGCAAAATTAGTCAACACATCAACAAGTTTCATATTATCTGTAATATTCTCCACACATAGTCCCCCACTTCTGCAAAGAATGCAGGGAGGTGCCTTCTCATATCTCTTCTTTGGGACAAGCTTGATCATTATCTTTCACAACTTCTTGAGTTCTGATCTTGTTGCTCTTTTATTCTTATGGTAGCCATTGCATATGTTATTTTCCTGGTTCTGCTTACTTCCTTTTTTATCCACTCACATAAGTCTTCCCATGTTTCCCTGTATTCATTATTTTCATCATTTCATACGATACAATAATATTCCATTACATTCATGTACCATAGGTTGTTTAGCCATTCCCTAGTTGGTGAGCATCTACTTTGTCTCTAGGTTTTTGCTATTACAAAAAATGGTGCTATAAATATTTGACCTTTCTTTTCATCACTGACCTCCAAGTGGATCTTGAGGTCAAAGGGTATAGACGTTTTTCTCACTTTCTTCACATAATTGCAATTTGCTTTTCAGAATGGTTGACTGGTCATTGATTCTTAAAAGGAAATGGAAAATCAGTGTTTTTAATCCATCGGTAGTTTAGGCTGTGGGGAGGAGGGATGATGGTAGCATAGTTTAGCTATAAAGTTTAGTGTACAAAGGGATTCAAGTCCAAGTATTGAGAATTTATGTCAGCCAGAGATCCCACTGTTTGGTATATACCCAAAGGATATAAAAGACATAAAGAAACCTTCTGTTTTTGTGTACATTTACAACATTATACACACACATCAATGAAAATATGATCTATGTATATATATATATATGTAGATCACATTTTCTTTGTAGCATTTTTGTGGTAGCAAAGAACTGGAAACAAAGTAGGTATCTATCAATTGAGGTATAACTGAACAATAGCAGTCAGATATTATTATGTATTAAGAAAAAAGGAAACATGAGAAGGCTTGTTTTAACTGATACAGAGTAAAGTAGGCAGAAACAGGAAAATTATATCTTGGATGAATAAAATAACGTAAATTAAAAGAACAATAAAATTAGGTCAAATGATATATACTTATAATGAAAATCCTTGCCTTCAGAGAAGAGATGTGGCTGAACACCACCCATCTTGTGATAGCAGTCAACGTATAAGTTAGTTTTGTTAACACTTTTCTCTTTGTTCCAAGAGAAGGCTCTGTCTGTCCTTTAATGCTCTTCATGATTGGGCCCTTTCTTACCTCTCTAGTCTTTGTGCGCACAATTCCCCTTTACGCACTTCACAACTCAGTTATACTGGTCTCCTTACTGTCCTTCCCTCATGATTCTCCATTTCCTGTTTTCTTGTCTTTGAATTGGTATCCCCCATGCCTGAAATTCACTTAGGCCTCAAATCCAACTCCTGGGATTCCTCACTTCCTTCAATACTCAGATCAAGCACCACCTTCTACATGAATCCTTTCTTGATTCCCCAGGCTGTACATGTCTCCCCCACCCCTACAACCTGCCATTCATTTTGTATACATTCTGTATACATTTGCACATGTACATGTTGTCTCCCGTGTTTAATGTACGCTTTCTGAGGGAAGAAATATTTCATTTTGTTATTGTATTCCCAATCACCTAGCACTTAATAAATACTTATTGATTGATTGGTTGAAAGGCTACTGGTGGTGGTATTAAGGAGGGCGAAATCCAGAAATATCAATGACATAAAAACAAAAAACATTGTAAAACTGCAGGACAGATAGGCAGATAGACATAGAATGAATGAATGGATGGATGGATGAATGAATGAATGAATGAATGAATGTTAAAAGATAAGATAAATGGCAGCTACACATGCTCTTCTCTCAGTCCAATCTATGCTTCAATATCATACCACTGTAACCACTGCTATTTCCCCTAATAATTTCTTTTTATAATTACTCATAATCCCAGTAGATTTTTGGGATGATTGATTTAACAGCTATAGTAGCAAACAATTCACTCTTGAGCAAGATTTATGGGTCTTAGACCATGTGGTATAATGGAGAGAGTGTTGACCTCTCCCTAAGGAAACCTGGATTCTAATCCCAGTTTACTACTAACTAGTTGACTTGGGCAATTTAGTTAACCAGTCTGGATCCCAGTTTCTCCAACAGTAAATGGGTACATTGTTTTAATGGCTCCCTAAGGCCTCTTGTAATTTTGTATTCATAAGTTCATTCAGAAGCATTTGTTAAGTCTCTACCGTATACAGGACATCAAGCTATGCACTGTTGGAGATGAAGGACTTATGAAAGACTTGATTCCTTGCTGTTCTCTTGCTAAATAGAGCAGCCATTCAATTATGGAAGAAATTGTCACAATCAGAAGCTTATATTTGGGTTTCCTTATGGAGTTTTATCTTTCAGTGTCACAGACACTATTCATTCTCTCCAAAAAAGGGAGTTCTCTCTTTTTTTTTCTGATAGAGGAATTCTGCTCTGTTTCCCTGGAAGCCTATCAAGAGAGTACCAAACTGTTCCATTACTATGAATATGAAGCATTGGCCTTTGTATTTAATGATGATATTACATATGGGGTATGATTATTTGAGATAGTGAGTGTGGTTGATGACCAATGGACATGAAGTCATTTGCACCCCTGCTTTCTTCATTGACTTTTTGGACCTCTTTTGCCATTTGGGTTAGGCTAATTTTTAAGGTGTTATTTTCTTCAGTATTTTTTGGGTCTCCTTTAGCAAGCTGTCAACTTGCTTTTCATGATTTTCTTGCATCACTCTCATTTCTCTTCCCAGTTTTTCCTCTACTTCTCTTACTTGCTTCTCAAAATCCCTTTTGAGCTCTTCCAAGGCCTGGGACTGATTCATATTTTTCTTGGAAGTTTTGGATGTAGGAGTTTTGACTTTGTTCTCTTCTTCTGGTTGTATGTTTTGATCTTCTTTGTCACCAAAGTAAGATAATACAGTCTGACTCTTTTTGCACTGCTTGCTCATGATCCCAACAAATTACTTGAGTTTTAAACTCTTTGTTAAGGTAAGAGTCTGTTTCCAATGTGGAGAATGTACTTTCCCAGGCTTCGGGGGTTTGTACAGCTGTTTTCAGAGATACTTCTAGGGACCTGAAAAGTGTCAGTTCTTCCAAGGTGCTATGATAAGGGGTGAGGTGTTTCCTCTCCACCGCCACAACAAGCTCCACCACGCAGCGTTCCTCCTCGTCCCAGGGCCACCCCTCAGAACTGTGACCCAGATCCAAGCACAGGCAAAGCAAAAGATTCCTGCCTCAGCCCTGGCAAAGAGTTCCTTGTAATCCCCCTCTGATCAGCCACTCAATTCCCCCTCAGTCTGTGGGCCAGAAGCTCAGGGGGCAGCCGCTTCCCTCGGGGTGGCTGAGATCTAGCTTCTTCTCTCACCGCAGTCACAGACTTTTCCCACTGACCTTCTAAGTTGTCTTTGGCATTCGTGGGTTGAGAAGTCTGGAAACTGCCACAGCTGCCCGTGATTCAGTCCTCTGAGGCCTGCTCCAGGGGTGGCTGCGGCCTGCGCGCCCATGCCAAACTGCACTCCTCCAGCAGCCCGGTGCGATACACCTTTCTGATCAGCCATCCACGTTGTCTTGGGCTGGAAATTTGTTTTGCTTGGTTTTTTTGTGGGTTCTGCTGCTTTAGAATTTGTTTAGAGCCATTTTTGTAGGTATTTGGAGGGGTTTGGGGGAGAGCTCTAGCAAGTCACTGCTTTCCCTCTTCCATCTTGGCTTCACCCCTGCACCCCTGCTTTCTATCTCATTAACAGATTACTTATGGTATTTTGGGGGGAAAATCCTGTAAGGAGCAGAGATACTCATTCTTTAAAAACAAAAAAGAGACAGTTTTTTTTTAAAACAAAAGATTCATATCTTTTGTTTTTGTATACATTTCTTCATGGTGGGTGGTGATGGTTGTGTTTTGCCCATGTAAGTTATATGTATTCACATGAGTCTATCTACGTGTGTCTCACAGAGAGGTCCAAATGGGTATCTAGAGTCTCCTTTGCCTGTCTTTCTCTAAGGGAGACTTTGAATTCTCTGGGTAGGGGTGTGTATGGAAATCAGGAAAATGGTACCAGAACCTGGTTGTTCTGCTCTCCTCAGAGAGAAAGAATACTGGGATAGAGTTATATTTCCACCTGCACCCCTAAATATTGTTGGTCTAATGGAAATACTGCTTACATTCAAGCTCTACTCCTGATTACTACCCTTTAATGGGAAAGGAATTCCCCAAGATGTATATCCAAGGCCTAATTCGCATTCCACCAAATGACACAAATATCACACAACAAACATCAAATAAACCCATTTATCCAAGCCAATAGTAAAGAGAAATCAGAGAAGGTATTCAAGTGAGTATATACTAGAAAATACACAGAGTGAATGAAATACACTTTTCTAATGGGAGTGACATATCTCAGCTCACCCAAGAAACAGTCCCAGATTTCACTTGAAAGAAAATTCCTTGAAGTCTCTAATGGAGTAAGCCAAGGATAGGTATATGATGGGAGGTGAAGACCAGCATCTTTCTCTCCCTTCAGGGAGCTCTGCCTGAAGAGAATCTGAAAATTTTTGTCTTTTCTTTTGAAGCTGGAAGCTAGAAAAACCAGCATCTCTTTTCTCTCAAGCTTTCAACAACTTTGCCCCCTACACAAGTAAGGAGGATTGAGTAACCGATTTCCACCAATGAGGGGCATCTTATGCAATGAGCCAAAGTTACATTTAATTTCCAAATATACCCTCGCCCTCTCTTCTATCATTAGAGTCATCTTTTATCAGCAATAACAAAGAAAGGGGGGAGGAGTAAAGTCATTCAGTAAACTAACCAAAGTATCACAATCTGGCAATATAATTGTAATTATTTTGTATATTTCCTTTTCTTTGCCCATTTCCTTTGCCTCAGTTCATATCAGTCTTCACATGCTCCTCTTTATCCTTTATATTCAATATTTCATACAGTCTAGTAATAGTCTATTACATGCATATATCACAATTTGTTTACCTAATTGCTGGGCATATACTTCATTTCCATTTCCTTGCTACCCCTCAAAATGCTTATAAATATGTTGGTGTATATAGAATCTTTCTTTCTCTATCCATGACTTCTATGTGGTATATGCATAGCAGTGGGATTTCTGGGTGTTATGCAATCTTGGAACAGTTTGTCCCTACTCTAGACAAGCACTTTTTTCTTTCTTGCTGTTTATAGGTTGTTACTTTTTTTTTTGACAGTTTCTTGGTTAATTGGTGACTAACTACCCTGCAAATGAGAGGAGTGAAATCAATCAGATAGGTCTTCTAGACACCTTGCCCCTTCCTCTAAAACAAACATCTAACTAGCCTATTTTTCAATACCAAACAATTTAATTGAATTCATCAAACATTTAAGTGCCTACTGTATGCTAGGCACTAAGACTTTTTTGGGGAGAGAGGGGACTCAGGGGAAGAAGAAAGAGGAGACCAGACCTTTGATTCCATTGGCACTTAGAATTTCCTGTGAGGAAACTACCATTTCCCATCCCAGTGCAAATTTGCCCTAGCTCTGCAATTTACAATCCTAGAGAGTCGTTTTAGTCATTGAGAGGCTGTGACTTGCCCAATCTATGATCTAAGTATGAGCTATCCACTAACATCCAATAACAGGATCTAGATACTGTTCAGTTTTAATTCATTTTTTAAAATTTTTAAAAAAAATTTGTTTTGACCTGCATTAATCTCTCACTAACTGACCTGAGGTAAATTTGCAAAATTGTCATTTGGTGTAGTACCCAATGGCTGAGAGGATAACATAAGCAGCAGAAGTTTCTGGGACTTGTATTCAATAGATTGTCTCTGTTTTGTGACTCCGAATTTTTCTTGTGCCTTGATATACTTTACCCACTCTACCTTCTATTCTTATAATTGTTACTTTCTTGATTTCACTCCATCTCTGTTCCAGATCAGGAGTTCAAGCCAAGTTTTCTTGTAAAAGCATATGATTTGATTTCTCCCAGGTTGACTTTAATTAGATAGTTCTTGAATCCTCTGTTAGGATTGTCTGTTTTTCTTTTGTTGTTGTTGTTGCTTACCTACAATTGGTTAGTCTGCAATGCTCAATCCCCATTGATCCATTTATGAATGCTGTTGTAAGAGGGGGTGACAGCGAGGCTTCAGCAAAAGCTGAAGGCTGACAAGGGCTAGCAGAGATGTTGAAATATAAAAGGGAAAGCTTTCAGATAAAGCATAGCTATTTCTGACCCTAGGAAGGGCAGGAGGTTTGAATATCAACAATTGTATTTGAAGAAGCCAGCCAGATAACGAACTTGCCTCTAAAGCATAGATTGCATCCACCTCTTTGCCCTTACTTATTTACATAAGATTCTCAAAGGAGCTTGGGAGGTAAAAGTAACTGAATTGAAAGCAATCACCCTAAGGCAAGGTGGAATGGTTTATAGAGGACAGCATAAAACCTTCCTAGCTCAAGAGCCAACATGAATAGGAAAGATGTGACTCTATCTCCTGCCTGAAGGTGACAAAGAGACTCAGAGATAAGGACTCTAAAGGAGTGAAAGGAAAGATGTCCTGCTTGTCCAAAAGTCAGTGCCCTACTCTGGAAGAGATCTGTAGCATTCCCTCTGAAGAATACACAACACCATTTATCCAAGCCAACAATTGAAGCAAAAAGAGATTACAACTGCAATCTAAGAATAAGCCCAGGAAGCTAACTGATTGACTGATAGAAGAGATGATGGGGTGCTTGGGTGCATGTACTCATGGGACCCCACTTCCAAGGTCGTGTTTCTCCCTAGCCTCGAAACAGTTTTCTGACAGTTTTCTCCCCAGCCCAAAGACCCCATTTCTGGCAATAACTAATGAGTGGGCCCAGTGAGGTAAACTATCTCACTATCTTTCCCTGATACAAGAACAAGCTGACTTCTGTAGAATTTCCCTTGTACTATCTTGTATCAACAAAATTATCATGTACTGATTCCCACAGTTATCATGTATGATCCAAAGGTGAAGTTATAGACATCAACTCCTTAAGCTATCTTGTCACAGACATAACAGACTGAAAATACACCCCTTAGGAATCTCCCTTCTTGGTTTCAAGTAGTAAATAACGCCTGTGACTATGGTTGTATGCTATCACCTAATTAACACACTTGGCATACAATTCACTACTTTTCTTATACAAACTTTAGCATCATTCCCGTTATATTGCAAGTTCCCTAAGGAGCTCTGCCCACCATGCCAAGTTCTCTAAGGAGCTCTGCCTACCATAGCAGAATTCCTTAAGGAGCTCTGCCCGCCATATTAGTGTTATAATAAACCTTTGCCACCTGACTGGAAGACTACTTGAGTCCATGAATTCTTTCTAGACAACTCTGCCCTGTACCTCAGCATTTTGAGGTCCCTACACCTCTCAAACCACATCAGAGATACCACATGCCCTGAGAAGAGCCAAATGGACAAGGATTCTTATGCACCTAGGGCAGGATGGTGTCCTAGCACTATCTTGCAATAGCTGTTTGGCAGCAGAATGGCCTTACTGGTCCCAAATGGCAGTCATTGCCCAGAAACAGTCTAGTCCAATCTAGCAGCATTGGTGGCTGGGGGAAAATCCAGGGACCAGGGACAGATTGGCCTGACCAGCTGAGATACCACTCTTTAAGAATAGTAAGCCCAGTTGAGCCCGCAGTCTCATAAATACCCTATGCACTGTGATGAGCCAGACTTGCTGAACAGTGGAGCAATTCATCCATTATGAGCACCACATCTTGCAGTGAGGACCCTCCAGAGGAGAAACGATATTAAGTCCCTGTAGATTTGAAATTGTGAATTGCCTTGGCCTCATATTTTCTCTACATCTGTGTTTTACTACTGCTGTACTTTAATTTTGTGCCCACTCCTTTCCTCTCATGGGCTTTGGGTGTCCATGGACTTTGAGGAAGAGAGTACCCCTAATGTTGGGGAAAATTCTTTGCTGTGCCTTTTAAGTAAATGTTTTTGCTAGAGAGCTAATGGAATCTAGCTCATGAGCCTCTACCAATGTATTAAGGGAAGTACATTAGTAGAGGCTCATGAAGCTAGTGTTTAAGAGGATCACCGCCAACAGGGTTAGCCGAAGAACATCCAAAGTAGTAGCAGTCACTCTGCTGGGGACTCTACCTTCAAATAGCAGTGTGAATTAAGTGGGGAAACCCCAAAGAAGGTCTTACATAATAAACCATTGCATAATAAACTGATTAGTATAGGATTTCTGATTTTTGCTAAACTCTTGTTGCTTATCTAGCACAATGTCTATCCAGGGACCATTAACTTGACCCCATATAGACTGGCAACCTTTCCCAAAACCTGTCCTTTATCTACCCTCGATGGTTTGCCCTGGGTCCACTGCCCTGGGGTTGCCTATCTCCTCAACAGGAAAACCAAATTCTCATTATTTCAATTCCACCTATACCTTAGATTCCTAAGGAAGGATTCTATTTTTAGCTCTTTGAGGTAGCATATATAGATAAGATAACATATAGAAAGTCTTGTGCAAACCTTAAAGCACTATATAAATGCCTATATTATTGTTAATAATATGATGGTGATGATAATAATAGTAAAAAGGTACAAACATGAATCACAAATGGAAGAGGATGCTTTAATCCCATACAGAAAGGGAAATATCAAGCAAGAAAAAAACATAGAATTACTTTAATTAGTTGAGAAGCTAGCCTACAAGTTTGTTGAGGGGACATTTGTAGCAAGATAGCTCATTAGATATTTTCTATTTCATCTTGACTGAGAATAGTCTGATTAACTCCCTCTGCCTGAAGTTTCTCTCTTTACGGGTATTTCTTACCCTTTTAGCTAGTAGGCTGCTGCCACGCTTTCTACTGGCAACTACTCTTGTAGCTGATACCTCACTGCTAGGTTATACTAGAAGGGAAAGTTGCCAGTTGTTTTTCAAGATCTCACAAGACTTTGTACCAAAGGTAAGAAAAAAAAGCAAGAGATTCCATCTCAGGAAACTTGCCCAGGAAATCCATGAACTCATGCTTGGGGCCCAGTAGAGGCAAGACCATTATCCCCACTAACCATACAGCATTCAGAAAGTCATTCTTGTACTTCAAGGACAACAGGAGAACTAGATCTAGGGTGAAAGAATTGCTCCTGTAGTATATCCACAGAATTTCATCTTAACAGTCAATTTTTTATTCAATTTTATTTTATTTTTAATTCTGAATTCACTCCCTTCTCCCCTCCTCTACTTGTTAAAAAGGCAAAAACAAACAAAAATGAACAAAAAAAGCCAAATAAACAACCTCATTACAAATACATATAGTCATGAAAAATAAATTCCCACATTAGCCATGTTCCAAAAACAAAAAAGTAAAAGAAAGAGAAGAAAATATGCTTTAATCTTCATTGAGTCCATCAGTTCTTTATCTGGAAATAGGTACCATGTTTCATCATGGGTTCTTTGGAATTGTGGTAAGTCATTGTGTTGATCAGAGTTCCTAAACCTTCCAATGCTTAACAATATTATTATTATTATTATATAAACTGTTCTCCCGGTTCTGCTCACTTAACTTTACATCAGTTCACACAAATTTTCCCAGTTTTTTTTTCTGAAGCCAACCATATTATTATTTCTAATAATAAATAGTCTTCTATTACATTCATATGCCATAACTTGTTCAGTCATTCCCCAGTTAATAGGTAGCCCTTCAAAAAAAGAGTAGCTATAAATATTTTTGTGTGTACAGATTATTTTCTTTTTTCTTTGAGCTTTTTGATATATAAAACTAATAGCTGTACCATTGTGTCAAACAGGTTGAATAGTTTAATGTCAGCAGTCAATTAAAAAGTTTTCAAAGGCAACAAGAAGTAGTTAGAGGATATATATGCCTACTCTGAAGTGGGGAGAGGAGGCAGGGTTGTTCTATCACTTATGCTCAGGAGGGTGCTACATACAAAGCTATATAAAACTCCCACTTGGGTTACATCCACCTACATGTTCAGTTCCAAGCTAGATCTGGCTAGATTATAGCTGCTGAAGGTTCTGATGACATCCCTCCTACAATGTATTCTGTAGTTCAGGAATCTGGGACAAAGATTCTAGAATTGCGTGGCTGAATCTGTGTATGTTTCCGCCTTGCATCCTTCGTATAATAACCAATTTTGACTTGACGTACTTGTTTAACTATTGCAGTATCTACTAGGACTCAAACTCTATCAATTGAGTGTTATTACCCAGTACAGCTGGTGGCACAGTGGATAGAGTGCTGGATTTGGAATCAGAAAGAGCTAAGTTCAAATCCAACCTCAGTCTCTTATTAACTGTTTGATCCTGGGTAGTAAATCACCTAACCTCTGTCTTCTTGAATTTCCCCAGCTGTAAAAATGGGGATAATAATAGCACTTACCTCTCAGAGTTGTTATGAGGATCAAATGAGATGATATTTGTAAAAAGCATTTTACAAATCTTAAAGTGCTTTATAAATGTTAGCTATTATAACTATTCCTTTGTTCTTCTTTCAGTACCTTCCTCCATTCCTACCAGGAGTTTTCCCTTCGCTTCTTAGTGCCTTCCTTCTATCAAATGCTCCAAATTTGACATATTAGTCAATAAGTGCTTAATAAATATTTGTTGAGTGACATTTTAATATGAATTTGAGAAAATATATTCCCTTTCCCAGTGGTATTTCCATTTCAACTCTTAATTGTAATTACAAAATAAAATTCTTAGTCCCCTCCCTAAGAAATTGTGAGCAGTAGACAAAAATAAATTATTTTTGTGGAGCTCAGAACAACATTTATTTGAGATTAAGGGACCTGCCTCTCAGTCCTATATCATGCCACCTGGACTTTCCCAACTCTGTCTACCCATTAGATGTACCTGAGGAACTATCCTGAGCATGGAAACTGTATTCTGTTGCTGTCACAGAACACTCATGGACACCCAAAGGATTAACAACTGCTTCTCTGGCCCAGTTAGGCACCAGAGAGAATCACACTCAACCTCCAGCATTCCAAAAATGTTTTTATGTGTTGTATTTGATGCTTGTGCATTTTTTTTGCAGGCATGGTGCTATAGATTGACTCCTTTTTTTAGTTTCAGAGCCCTCTCAGGGTCCTCTAATCAGCTCTTACAGAAAACTGACTTGGCACAGTTAGTGCCTAGGATCTTCTTTAGATGCTTTGAGCAGGTGGAATTTAGTGCAGACCTTTCTTCACTGACTGATCAAGAACTATGGTGGTCTGAGCTATAGACTATGGGGTCTAGCCATTTAAGGACGCATAAAAGAAAGTCTTGTGTTCTACTGATGTTTCCCATGAAAAACTCCATTACTAAACTTCCTTTTCTATGTGTCATTGGGATGTTTTTACTTTCTCATTCAAATATGGATATGTCTCATTTTCTGGGGTTATATGCCATGTTGAATTAAATAATGTAACCACAATGGGAGAGCCTAGCTCTGGAGGACCTAAAATGTATTCCACTTCTCGGGTCCTTATAAAATGTGATCTGAGAATGGGAAGTAGTAAAGGGTTGAAGGAATGCCCTGTTTGGCCTTTGATTTTGGTGGACCTCCCCAACAGGGCCTTTCAGATGTAAAGCTTCTGTTCCATGGACCCCTGTTTTGCCATGGAGTTGATTAGAGTGGAGAAGACAGATGGTACAGAAGCAAGGGGAGCAAGGAAAGGTCCTTCTGCTCAACAACATCTTCTTTTCCATTTTATTCCACCAATAGACACTGTCTCAGGTCAAGGAACCTTTAAAAAATGTCAACAGTAGATTTAAATCTTAGTATGACATGCTTTGGCTTGAAATCTGATAACCATATTATTTCTTGTATAACATTTAACAAAAGAGAGAGTTTTGTTTTTGTTTTTCAGGGGAACAGAGGGCTAATTTCAAAGTGTGAGCTTTGTGCATCTTCAGTCTTGGGGACATTGGACTATCAGGGTAGTAGTAGGACACTGAGGCAGCTAAATGACTCAGTGGATAGAATGCTGATCCTGGAATCAGCAAGACCTGAGTTCTAATCCAGTCTCAGACACTTACTTAACTGTATGACCCCAGGCAAGTTACTTATCTTCTATTTGCCTTAATCCACTGGAGAAAAAAGTGGCAAACCCTTTCACTATCTTTGCCAAGAAAACTCCAAAAGGCATCATGAAGACTAAACAACAAAAATAATGAAATTAATTAAAATGTCAAATTAATAGCAATAACTGACATTACTATGTTTTACTTATTTTCAAATTTGATTGTCATAGCAACCCTGTGGAATAAAAACTACTGATACTGTCATCCCCATTTTACACATGAGGGCAAAGGATCAGAGAGGTTGCTACTTGTCCATTGTCCCAAAACAAGTGTTATAAGCAAGTTACAAGTCTAAGTCTTTCCTTACTCTAGACCCAGCATTTTTTTCTGCTATACCATACAATCTCTCTTTGAGTGATATGTGCATATAGATAAGCTCTGAACTGAATCTGAGCTCCTTGAATGTGTGTATATGTATATGTATATATATATATATATACATACACACACACACACACACATACATATATAGATATATATACAGAGAGAGAGAGAGAGAGAGAGAGAGAGAGAGTGTTATTGATCAGCATTCAACCTTCATCTCTCATCACCTACCTGCCATCAAACAGCCCAATCACTGAAGCCAGAAAAGCCTTTATGGAAGGCAGACACCACAAAAGCAAAATGATACTCCCCAAAGTCATAGGATCATCCATTTAGAGCTGGAAAGGACCTTAGAGGTATAGCTAGTTGGAAGAAAAAAGGTTGAAAATGTCTCTCACATCTAAGTGCTTGCCCTCTTAGGTTCTGAGTACTACCTTTCATTTTCGAATTCACTACAAAGGACCTTAGCATCTTCTGTTCCAGTAGACTGGGAATATGATTCCTAGCAAAGAATCCTTTATGAGAAAATTCTACTAGCAAAGAGTTTATTCATTGTGTAGAATTTGAATTCCCAGTCTACTGGGAATATGATTCTAAGCAAAGAATCCTTTATGAGAAAGTTCTCCTAGCAAGGAATTTCTTCATTCTGTGGAATTTGACACAATGCACTATGGTAGAAAGAAATATTGGACTTTGAGTCAGAAGAACTGGTTCTTAGCTTTGTAGGAATAAAAGAGGGGCTCCCCAGAACCTCCTCTCCAACACAGGCTCTCATACAAACTACCCTAGATTCAAAGTAATCACCTTTTCAAAATCATCACTACTGAATCCCAACCATTGTGCTTAAGTTTATTGGAATGCTGATCTGATCAAGCCATCCCTACTCAATAACTCTCTCTGCTTCTAGGAGCAAAGGCAAAATACTGTTTGGCATTCAAAGTCCTTCATAGCCCAGCTCTCTCCTGCCTTTCTAGTCTTCTTATGCTGTACTCTTCCACCTAATAATATTGACCTCCTTGCTGTCCCACCAACTAGACACTCCATCTCTCAGCTCCTGGCATTTTCCCTAGTTGTCCCATGCCTGGAATGCTCTCTTTCCTCTGATCCAACTACTGACACAATCCTACTAAAATCCCACCTTCTACAAGAAGTCTTCCCCAAACCCTCAGAATTCTAGTGTCCTCCCTGTTTATCATCTCCCATTTATCCTCTACATAGCTTACTTTGAATGTATTTGTTTGCATGTTGTCTCCCCTAGTAGGTTGTAAACTCCTTGAGGGCAGTGACTGTCTTCTGCCTTTTTTATTAGGGCAATGCCTGGCACATAATTGGAGCTTAATAAATGTTTATTGACTGATTGGCCAAGCAGTACACATTAGTTCAAAGCAAAAGGCATTTAGCCAACAGTATAACAACAGTCACAACAACCACCACAGATTACTAGAAAAGATGGGATATACTTTCTTAAAGGTGAACACACCGTCAGTAGAAAAGGCATACACACACACACACACACACACACACACACACACACACACACAGAATTTATGTGACTAAGGAACACATCATTTTTTATTCAACCATGTTGGACTTTTTGAGACCCCATTTCGGATCTTCTTGGCAAAGATACTGGAGTGGTTTGCCGTTTCCTTTTGTAGTTCATTTTACAGATGAGGGAACTGAGGCAAACCGAGTTAAGTGACTTGCCCAGGGTCACACAGCTAGTAAGGATCTGAGGTCAGACTTGAGCTCAGGAAGACTCCTCTTCTTGACTTCAGATCCAATATTCTTATCCATTGCACTATCTAACTGACCCAAAGAAACACATAAGAAGGGCATTTTCATAGGGATTGCATGACTATGGAACATTGGAACATGTGTTAAGTACACATCTCAGGTGCACATGTGGCAAGGCTATACACATAGATAATATATGGCCAGGGGGAGAAATGTGACTGAGACAACTCATAACTTCCAATGTTGTAGGATTTCTTGGGGAATTTTGTACTGTGGTGATGTCGTCAGGATGAGTACTGTTTCTCTGTAATGCACTGGTTGCATCATCTGTTTTCTCCCCTCTCCATTGACATACAAATGAAATTGAACAAAGATAAAATCCGAACCAAGAAGTCAAGGCCACTGTCCTCCTGCCTTCTGGCATTCTTGTCTTTATTAAGTAAATCTGGCAGGAGAGCAACAATAACAAAACCCCTGCTTTTGTTTTATATTCAGGCCAGCAGGAATGCCTCACTGTCTCCCTCCCTACACATCAGATTTTACTAGATATGGCCCTGATATTTTCCTTGTTTCTGCTATAGCATCTAACATATTCATGACCAGAATTCTGAGTTCAGTGTTTCTCATCTGATATATCTTAATAAACTGGAACAAGTCACTAGGAAAGTTGGGGGACCTCCCCTTCCACATAATCCTTCAAAGTCAGCTATCCCCTTCTGACCACAGTAGCTGTGGTCCTACTGGAAGGTGGGTTAATGGATTATGATACTATTTCTAGTTTCAAGAATATATGACTTCTTTAAGAAACTAAATCCTTGTCTCCTGTTTTCTCTGGCCTCACCTATTTTGTGTTTGCTGCCATCTTGTGGTTAGACTTGGTGTTTGATTAAAGTGGAATTCACATTATGGAACCATTGAAGATTTCTAAGATCATAGACTTGGAACTGGAGGGAACATAGACGTCAACAAGCTTGACCCCTTCATTAATGGGTGAGGAAAATGAGACCCTGAGAGGGTAAGTGTCTTGCTTAAGGTCCTACAGATAGTAGAATCAGCATATGAATCCAAGTCCTCACTTCAATCAATTAATTGATTAGTAAGCATTTGTTAAGCTTTTCATTATTCTATCCTGGGTAGGAAGATAAAGAACTTGGCAAAACTAAGATGTCACCAAAGGATGTTTTCAATGCCCCTCAATCCCTCTCGCTACATCACCTATCTTCCAGGCATCCAGGCTCAGGATGATTATTTTGGCATTGCTACTACTGTTCTAGACAGCCCACATTCTCCCTCTCTTGTTCCATTAATTACTTCATTAAGCTGCCCAGTTCTTTGTTCTTCTCTTTTTCTCTCTACTAGGGAACTGATAAAAGGAATTGATGGCCCCCAGAGCCTTTGTGTTTTTCCAGATAACTTTCATACTTTACTATCTAAATTGTCTAACCCAAGAGAGTCATTGCGAATGACAACTTCGAGGATTGTGTTAGGCCAAGAATGAGGTAGTCTAGTCTTGGGGATCTACCCTGAATCACTTTAAGTTCTGTCATCAAGATCATCACCTGGGCAACAGATGTATATCAGGCAAGACTTGTCCAATATGCATTGACCAACAAGGTCCTGTCCACATAGGCAGAGGGCGGTGTACTAAAAAAGGCTAATTTCATTTCAAATAACATTTGACATGAGATATTCAGACAAACAAAATGAAAGATAAAGGGTGTTTAGGATAATAGATACAGAGTTCTAAGGTCCTTCTAAAACCTTCTAGGCTTTATTCCTTCATTTTACAACTGAGGAAACTGAGGCTGAGGGAGATTAAGTGACTTCTTCAAGGTTACCCAATAGAAAGAGGCAGAAGTTGGCTCTCAGGTCCTCTGATTCCAGAGACTGTGTTATTTCCATTGGATTATGCTGAGTTGGTCACAGTTCTTTAATTCCAAGGCTCCTTACCCTGAAATTCTGGGCCTTCTATGATGTGACCCTTACCTATATTTCTATATTTATGTCTCACTTTCCTATATCAAACTTTGGCTTCAATCATAATGGTTTACTTACTCCCTACCAAACATCTAATTCCCTTTATTTGAGCCATTCTCCCCTTGGAGGAGATACCCTTTTTGCTCCCACCCTAGCCAAATGCTATCCCTTTCTTCAATGCCCAGGCAATCACTCCTCTTCCTAGGCCATTGCTGTCCCACCCACTTCTCTATCTTTTACATTCCTATAGCATTTGCTGTCTATAGCACTTAGTCCCCAATACAAATCAATTCACTAAAATTTCTTATTCATCCATTCTTTCGGAGGCCTTATGCTAGACCCTGAGGATTAAAAAGAAAAAAGAACAAATAATCTCTCATTCCCAAGGAGTCTATATTATACTAGGGTAATATACCATGTACACAAATAAAGGCAAAGCATAGGCTGAGGAACTAGCCTTATGCTTTCAGTTATTGGTAATGCCAGCATAAAGGCACACCTTCCTGGGCAGGTTGCCCTTTTTCTGCCTTTTCTTTTTCTTAGATAGTTACCTAGAGACTGGAAAGTTTAAATGACTTGCCCAGGGTCACCACATCTTCCATGTGTCAGAGGCAGGACTTGAACTCAGGTTCTCCTGGCTTCCAGGCCAGTTTTATTTGGTGGAGTCATTTGATTGGTAAATACAAATTATGTACAAAGTCAATAAAAAAATTATTTCAAGAGAAGGTAAGCCCAAACAACTGGAGGAAATCAGAAAAAGTCTGAAAAATTGGAACCTATGCTGAAGGTTAAAGGAAGTTAGGAATTCTAAAGGGAAAACAGAAGAAAGGAACACGTTCTAGACATGGGGAACAGACTATGCAAAGGCATGGAGACTGGAGATGTCAACAACTAGCAAACCAGTTTGACTAGAATGGAGAATTTATAAAGGAGAGTGGCATGAAAAAAAGACTACAAAATTAGATGGGGTCTAGATTGTGAGGTAGATTTCTGCTTGCTTATGATTTGCTTCTTTACTGGTCATATATAGATGCTTCTTGATTTATTATCTTCTTATCTATTTATTATCTTGATTACATTATCTTCTCCTAGAGTAGAGGCAGCCTGGTGGTGTAGTGGAGAGTGACTGGTCCTGGAGTCAGGAAGATCTGAGTTTAAATCTGTCCTTAGACACTTCCTGGATGTGACCTTGGGAAAGTCACTTTGCTTATGTCTGCCTCAGTTTCTTAAACTGTAAAATAGAGATAGTAATAGCACCTGCCTCCCAAGGTTATTGTGAGGATCAAATAAGATAATTATAAAGCACTTAGCACAGTGCCGGGCACATTGCGGGCATTTAATAAGCACTTGTTTCCTTCCTTCTAGTGAGTTCAACTCCCTCATTTTGTGGTTGCAGAAACTGAGGCGGACAAAATTTAAGAGACTTGTCCAAGTCTTCGATGTAGTAAGGAGCAGATCCAGGATTTTATCCCAGGTTGTCTGACTCCAAACCCAGCCCTCTTTCTAGTTTACTATGTTGTCTCCATGAAAGATGGTCAGGGAGATACTTTCAAGTAAGTGAATTTGCTTAGTATCCCTCCCATCACAAGGGGTCATCTACTTATAAAACCAGCCTTGTATGGCTTTGTTCCATTGTGCCTTATCTTCAAGAAAACCTATAAATATCATATGGTCTTTTATTTTTCCTGTTCTTCCCTCACAGATTTTTTTTCCCCAAAAACATTTTGCTCAAGATGCTTTTTAGTAAAAAAAAATAACAGCACATGAAATACGATTGTGCTGATACAAAACACCCTTAGAATTGAGAAAGCTTGCCAGGCAATGACAAAAATCTCCCCAAAGTCAGCTCAGAGACTTTAAACATGTTCTTAGTCTGTTCTTTGGGGAACTTTCTGTCCCTTCAAATTGCATAGAGATGTCCTCAGTTGTATTATTGCAGCTGGATACCCAGCTGACCCTTCAGTTCTGATTTAATTTGTGATGGCCAAAAATGCAACAAGACCAGATCAAGAATCTTCATTCCTTGGAAAGGCTCTATTACACAATAGCCCAAAAATCTAATGCCTGTTTTTGGAGAATTTATGGCCACCAAGGGTCAGGGTGGTCAGAGTGATGGCTCCCATGATAATGGGGGTTTGGGCCTCTTGGAAAAACTCTGGCAATTGCTTTATATGACTTGAAAGTCAAGGTCCGGAATCTCTAGATCATTGGGCTTAGAGCTTCAAGGGATCCCAGCAAATGTAGCCCAACTTTTTTTCTTTTATACAGGAAGATATTGAGGACCAGAAAGCCAAACTAACTTCTCCAATGTTATACAAATAGCCAGAATGTCTCCCAATTCTGTGCCATTTTGCTTGGTAGGAATGCTCTCCCTCCTCACCTCTGTCTACTAATTTCCTTCAAGTCTCAACCCAAATCCCATCTTCTGCTGGCAGCCTTTCTCAGTTTCCCCCACACTGCTAATGCCTTTCCTCTGAGATCACTTTCCATTTTTTCTGAATATACTTTGAGTGTTCATAGTTGTTTGTCTATTATTCCCTAACCCCCCTCCACCCCAAGTGTCCTAAATGCCTTCAGTGCAGGGACAATGTGGTTGCTTTTCTGTGTGCCCAGTGCCTAGAACATAGCAAGTACTTAATAAATGTTGACTGACTGACTCTGAATCCAATAAGCTTTCCAGGGCACTACTTCCCTTGCCCAACTCCTCCAGTTTACAGTTGATCCCTTGAAGTGCTATGCCCCTTCCCAAATGCAATTCATCTGATTACCTCTGGGCTCAGACCACTGTCCATTTTTAGTCACTGGCCAAGATATTAGTACTAATGTATTAACTCAATGGGTAGTCCATGCAACTGCATGTCATGATCTCAATGATGTTCACTTACTGGATGGGTAGAACTATGAACATGCATTATGTTCAACAGTTTCCCCAAATCTCCTATTACCTCTGTGATTGCGATGTTTAATTATTTAATCTCGGCTTTGTGGCTTCCTATTGCCTCTCCAGGATAAAATATAAACATTTAGGTCCTGCACAACTTGAAGCCAAACTATCTGTCCAGCCTCCTTGGATGTTATTCCCAAATTTTGTGGTCTACTTCATGTCCCTCAATCATAACATTCCATCCAAATCTTTGCAATGGCCATCTCCAATACCTAGAATGCACTCCCTCTTTGCCTCTGCCTCATAGAGTTGATGTCTTCCTTCGATATGCAGCTAAATCACCCTCTTCTTCAATGGGGCTTTCCTTATCTTTCCTGCCCACCCCCACAATGGCTAATGCCCTCCCTCCCAAACTACCTTGTATTTAATCACTTTGTATATATTTGCGTTTATAAACTTTTATAAATGTTTTTGTTTATAAATGTTTTTGTTGAATGTATTTTAATATGGACTTGTCTCCTCCAGTAGAATATAAGCTCACTTAAAGTAGGGATTGTTTCCTTCTTTATACTTGCATTTCCAGAGCTTAGCACGGTCCTTGGCACATAGAAAGTCCTTAATAGATAGATGTTGATTGATTGTGATTGAAAGTATCTTTAGCAGCAGATGCTGTGGCACAATGCCTTTGGATCTCCTAATTTGGGGCCTCCTAAATTCTCAGCTCTAACAACAAATTAATAACAGAATATTTTGACTTGAGTCTTTGACTTACTTAAAATAAGCCAGCCATTTATGGGGTTTGCGTTTTCTCTCTCAGGCAGAGAGAAAAAGCTTGGTCTCTGAATTTCATAATATTTTGTTTTATTGTTCCCACCATCTGGGGCCATACTGCTTTATGAGGCCAAAGAGCACAGAATCTTCTGGGAGACTAGAGTGTTGTGAGCATGCATATAAATTAAATAAGATGGTAGCCAGTATATATGCATCAAATTTGCATACAACAGTCCATTTATAGCACAATTTGTCACTGTCTCTTTTTAAGGCATTATCTTTTTCTCAAGATATCCTCTTATTAAGCAGGTTGGCCTCAAAGGATAAACAGGTATTAGACATCACTCTTGTTGATGGTTTTTGGGCACTGGCTATGAGAAGATGGTGGCTGGAGTTAGAAAATGTCCACTCTGCTTATGGGGCAGCTAGGTGGCACAGTGGGTAGAGTTCTGGGCCTGGAGTCAGGAAGACTCATCTCCCTGAGTTCAAATCTGACTGCAAGTCACTTAACTCTGTTTGCCTCAGTTTCCTTATCTATAAATGAGGTGAAGAACAAAATGGCAGTATCTTTGCCAAGAAAACCCCAAATGGGGTCATGAAGATTCTGACACAACTGAAAAATGACTGAACAACAACTCTGCTTATGTTATTTTAAGGCTCTGTGCTATGCTCTCTGCCCTCAAGCCATCTCTAGGTTGCCCTAGGGCTTTGTCCTACATTCTGCCCTCAGCAGCAATTCTACCCCTTCTTCAATCTTGCTCTTGGCTGTAGCATAGTCCCTAAAGCCTTTTATTGTCCTGAGTACCACCAGCCTCAGCTCATTCTGGACTTTATTATTCCCGAGATTCGTACAGGACCATGACAGTTATGACCATCCTCAGTTACCTGCCTTTGTTTGCATCTTCTGCATAGGACTTAAAAATCCGAGGTGGCTGATGACATCACTGAGTAGCCACATGGGGCCCCTTAAGATAGTTTATTGTTTTCCTCTACAAGACCATTTGTGATTTTATCTTCCAAATGTAATTCAAATCATTCAAGTTTCCCCTCCTTCTGGAACTGACTTCCCTTGTAGACTCTGAGGCATAGGATCCTAGTTATTCTTACTTTGAACTCTTTGACATGCACTTCCAAAATCTAGGGTATGTTTCAGACTATGCTTGGTATGAGTCACCTTAATTATAGGGAACTCTAAGATGATATGGTAATTTCTTTCCATAATGACTAGGTAGATAGAAAGATAGATAGAGCATTTATTAAGTGCTTACTATGTGTTAAACATTGTGCTAAGCCCTGTGAATTCAAATAAAGAAAATAAAACAGTCCCGGACCTCAAGGAGCTTCAAGTCTAGTGGTGGAAGATACCACATGAAGGAGATCTGGAATAAGGCAGAGAGAGGGTACCACATGGAATCAGAGTGAGGAGACTGCAGGAAGTGTTGTGCAGGTGGATACCTGGCAAGAGAAGGCAAAAGGCTCACCATTCAGAGACAAGGGGAGCAACAGGGGTGAGGGGTGGGGGAAAAGGGGAATATGAACATTTGGGTTACCTAGTGATCATCTGGAAACTAAACTTTTCATGTCATTTTTCCATCCCTATTCTTAATCTTTCCCTCTTCCTTTCCTAGAGATCCCTCACTATTCTTGTCTCTTTCTTTCCCTACCCCCAGTTTTCTCATCCTCCTCTTCCCCTTTTCCAAGCCTGAGACCTATTCTCAATCGTATCACCTTTCCCAGTCCATTTCCTCATCCTCATCCTTATTCCCATTCTTTTCCTTCCTTCCTCCTTCTCCTTCCCAGTCACAACCTTTCCTCCTCTTCTACACTTTTCCCTCTGGTTTCCATGGATTCTCATTCCTACTGCCAGTCTTGTCCTCTACACATCTAAATTTGGGCCTTTATAGAAAAATGGACCTTGAAAAATTCATCAGAATGAGACTGTGCTACCGTCCAGCCAACACAGAATTGCTTTTAGCATGATGCTTTTTCAATTATAACTAAGGTCACTGACTGGAACTCTATAGGGAGAAGGGATTCAACTGAAAGCCATAGTAATTAAAGAGGAAGAGGCATGGGATTTCATTAATAGATGAGTATTGGACTGTTTTTCATGGAGATTCCCTTAGGAATCTAAAACAGTAGTCAGAAATCTGGCGGACTTTGGAACCGTGCGTGTGAAATGCTTTTCTTCTCTTTTTGGCAAGACCACTCCCCAGGAACTGAATTCAGTTTTCTCATTGCCAGTTCAAAATTTGAGTCGTCCAGAGATGTGAAGCAAAGTGGTGTGATCATTTGTCAGTTACTCTTTAGTGGGTATTCCTTTAGGGCAGGGGCTCACTTGGGGGTCTATGAACTTGTTTTCTGTTTTTCTTAATAACTATTTCAATGTAATTGGTTCCTATTGTAGTTCTATCTATTTTATTTTGTGTAGAACATATACCTCTCTCATATACTTATAGGAAATATAAAAACAAATATGTCTTGAAAGAATTTAAGAATACCATGGAGGATCAAGCTGTATCAAATGATGAATGTATTTTTTAAATTCATATGGCAAAAAAAAGAGACAGTAGGATGGAAATTTTTATTTTAAAGAAGAATTATGATAACCATTTTGCATCAGTTGACATGCTTGGGCTTTCTAATGTTTAAAACATTGTCCTGAAGTAGGGTCCATAGGTTTTATCAGACAATGCAAAGAATCCATAACACACACACAAAATTAAGAGCACACATTTTAGGGTATTAGTAATTAATAATTGCTGCCCTTTGTGTAGGACTTTAATGTTTGCAAGGCACTTAGGCATGTTCATTTGATCTTCAAAACAATCCTGTTAAATGGGTGCTATTATCAACCCATTTAATAGATGAGGAAACTGAGACTGAGAGTGATTAAGTGACTTGTCCAGGGTCATCTAGCTGGTAAGTTCTCTATCTTGCTGGTTCTCTATCCTCTACATCAGAGTGCCTTTCTGTATTTATAAAATGATTCTCTCTCTCTCTCTCTCTCTCTCTCTCTCTCTCTCTCTCTCTCTCTCTCCCTCCCTCCCTTTCTTCCTTCCTCCTTCCCCCTCCTTCTCCCTCCCATATATCTATATATCCATATATCTATATATACACATATGTGTGTATGTATAATGTATAAATACAAGATAATTTTGGTAGAGACACTATCACGTAGGGTTGAGGTTGGGGAAAAACAAAGGAAAAAGATGTGGAATTTAGGAAAATACAGACCTCTACAAATATTAGAAATTATTTAGGTGTGTTTGTGTATCTTTGTGGTGTGTGTGTGTGTGTGTGTGTGTGTGTGTGTGTGTGTGTGTGGTTAGGGGATAGGGAGGGATGGAAAAATGTTGCTGAGAACATTCAGAGCTTTAAACAGGTCAGATGAAACCCCTACCTCCAGGCCTGAGCTGTTCCACTCTGGAGGTAGCTTTGAAATGCAAACATGGTTCCTAGCTCAGCATTATTCATCCCCATTAAGATGAAGGCTGTGGGCTGGCAGCAGCCAGGCCTAGGTTTGGTGATTGACTTTGCTACAGATTAACTGTATTGATCTCTGAATGTTGGCTGGCCTCCCCACTCATTCTTCCCTGTTGGCTCATATTGTCTTTCTGAGCCATAATTGCTCCTTATCCTTTGCCTTGAAATAAACAAACACCCTTCCGAGGTGCATATATGGAAGACATTACCGAGAACAAGTCTGCTCCCATAAAGCTAAGCCCAGTGATGAGCTTGCCCGCGATGGCTGGCATTCCGAATTTCTTCCTCCCAGTCTGATACGTTTCAGCATCACTTCACAACTAAAAACCTTACAGAGTTGTCTTCAAAACTGAACAGATTGAGTGGCCAGGTGGGGAAGCTCAGATGTCAAAAGCAATGAAATTTTCCAATAGAAACCTGAACTTGCTGCCTGTGGACACTGTGAGCAGAAGTAAGGCACTCTGGGTGGGAATCCTGCCAGTGATCTCTGTGTCACCTCAGGCATGCTATCGCAACAATCTGGGGCTTGGTTTTCTCACTTGTAAAATGAGAGAACGGGACACAGCCTTTGTGTTCTCAAGATTCTATTATACTCTTAAAATTACTGAGGACTTCCCAAAGAGCTTTTGCTAACATGGGTTATATTTATTGATATTTCCCTCATTAGAAATTAAAGTAGTATTATTATGGAAACTTTGACTCTGTGAACTTTTGGAAAGGCTTTTGGGAACCCCAGACCTTACTTTGAAAACCAGGGGTCTAGATTTTACGATCCCAGACTTAGAACCAAAGGGACCTCAGTTTAGATTCTTCTTTTTACAATGACGATACTGAGGCTCAGATAAGGTTAAGTGACTTGCCCAAGGTGACACAGATGATAAAAGAAAGAGCTGGGATTTGAACTGAGGCTCTCTGACTCCTAATTTGGTATCCTCTCAATGCCACTGAGTGATCATAAGTCCCTAAGATTGTGTATTTTACATTTCAATCAGTAAATCAGTCAATAAGCAATTATTAGTCACTTATGGTGTGCCAGGCAATGTGCTAAGCTCTAGGAAGGCAAAAGACAATCCCTGCCCTCAAGGAACTTGCCAGTCTAATGGGGAAACAATATGCAAACAACTGTGTACAAACAAACTATACACAGGATAAATAGGAGAAAAACAGAGGAAAGGAATTATTTAGAATTAAGAGAAATTGGAAAAGCTGGGACTTGAAGGTAGGAAGACACTTTAGAGATCATCTTGTGGGGTAGTGGTTAGAGCATTGGTTTGGAGTCAAAGGGGTGGGATTAGAATCTTGGCTTTGCTTTTATTGGCTGTGTGACTTTGAGCAAGTCATGTCACCCTTCTAAGGACCAGTTTCCTTATCTATAAAATGAGGGGGTTGTGCTAACTGGTCTCTAATGTCCTCCCTGAGCTCTAAATCCATGGTTGAGTACTGCCCCCTCCCTTCTCCTAGTGTTTATATTCTTGGAGTTCCATGAAGTAACACTGTCTGAATCACAATCAGATGAAAGCCAAATTCATATTTTGAATCTGTCTGTTAATGACAAAGGGGCTTTGGGGTCATCAGGGTTACAAAATTGCAATTCTAGCTTCGGCTCCTCCCTGGAGGCCTGTGACTGCGAGGAAAACCAAGGGGGGTCTGGTGTTGCTTTGGGGTCTCACAGCCCTGTAAAAAGAAGTTGAGATTTTAATACCCAGGGAAATAATTAGTTATTTGGGGATGAAGGGGGAAGTCTGCACCCAGTGACCCACAACACTTAATTTTCTGAAGCAATTACCAAGAACAAGTTCACAATTAACAGTGAAAATTAAAATGTAGCACGAGCCTCTGCTTCACAGGACCTTTTTCTCCTTGAGGAAAAAAAAAGGAATACAGCCTGTCATTTTAATTCTTGTTAGAAGGTCTAACAAGTTCTTGGAGATAGCATGGGATTGGGGAAAGAATGCTGGATGTGGGGGTTCTGAGCTCAAATCCCATCTGGAAAACCATAAAATGGAAGCATCTTCTGTATTGTTAAAATTTGCTGCTTGTGTATATCAAGGAATTTGTATATCTTCTTCCCAAAATTGTATTTTCATAGTAAAAAAAAAAGAGCATTGGATTTAGGGTCAGGATATTTGGGTTTGAATCCCTGCACTGACTTCCTTCAAGACTCAGATGAATCTCATCTTCTGCAAAAAGCCTTTGCCAGTTTCTACCCTCCTCGCCCTGACCCCCATCCCCATATATATGCTGTCAGTGTCTTCTCTCTGAGATGATCTCTCATTTACGTGGATATGTTGTACCCACATGGTTATTTGTGTGTTTCCTCTATTAGAATGTCAGTTTCTTGAGGACTGAGATTGTGTTTTTGCCTCTCTTTGTATCCCTGGCACTTAGTATGGTGCCTGTCTGGAGCATAGTAAGGACATAGAAAGAAACAAAAATTTACTAAGCACCTACTATGTACATTTCATAAGTTCTTGTCACCTAACTGACTTTGCTACTCACTGTCTGTTTAACCTTGGGCAAGTCATAACCTCCTTGGGTCTTAGTTTCTTTCTTTGGACTAGAGGACCTCTAATCTCCTAGCTACCTTGAGGTCTATGATTTACCCTTCTCTTTGGAAGAACCTGAAGGATGTTTTCTTTTTATAGGAATCAGATCATTGAGGGTGAGCATTCTGAAGGATTGTCCTTATTCCTAGCAACCTAATAGCAGCTCTAGCTGCATTAGCACAGGCCTGGAAACAAACATTAGGGAATGCACATGACATAAAAACATAGTAGAACTCAAGGCAAAGAGAGCAGCAAGCAGCTGTAACAAAAGCTGGGCAATACATTTCTTGAGAAAATTGCAAAGGAGAAAATGTCAGTCAGTGAACAAGCATTTATTAAACTCTTACTGTACGCCAGTGCAGTGCTAAGTGAGCAAAACCACCATCTCTGTTTTCAAGAAACTCATTTTCTAATGGGGTAGGCAACATGCTAATAACTAGGTACATAGTCACACTGGCTATACTCTAGATGGAAGGCAGTCTTAAAGGAGGAGGCACTAACAGCTGGGTAGTGGGGGTAGTGGAGACCTGGAAAGGCCTCCTGCAGAAAGTGGAATTTGAGCTAAGTGGGAAGAAAGCCAGAAAAAAGTAAGACGTGTAGGTGAAAGGGTAGAACATTCCCACAAGTTGGGGAACAGTCAATGCAAAGGTATGGAGACTGGAGCAGAGGAACGGCAAGCAAGCTGATGTAGCTGGATCCTAGAATAAGTAGAAGGTAGTAAAGTGTAAGAAGACTGGAAAGGGAGGAAAGAAACAGATGCCAGAGGACTTTATATGTGATCCTGGAAATAAGAGGGAGAAACTGGAGTTTCTGGAGTGTCTTAGTTAAGGGCTGGGGAAGAAGGAGGGTGACATGGTCAAATCTATGTTTTAGAAAAATCACTTTGGCAACTAAATGGAGAGTGGATTAAAATAGGGAGATACTTGAGGCAGGGAGACCAACCAGATGGCCTTGTACTAGTCCAGGTGGGAGGTACTGAGGTTCTGAACTATGGTGGCTGCTGAGTGAGTGATAAACAGAAGGGAGAATAAAGGAGAGATTGTGTGAAGGTTGGATAGACAAGATGTGTTAACACATTAGGTATGTGGGGTGGGCCAGTTGTTGACGATGCCACCAACATTGGGCATTTGGTGAATAACATTGGTTTTCAAAAAATTGTTTAAGGAATAATAGGCCAAAGGAGAAGCTGTGTTGCTTACTGAAGAGGAAAAGCAGGGGTGTGCTGGTACCAGCTCAAGCCAATTGTTAAATTGTCAGGGTGAGTACTTATACATTAGAGATTGGGAAATGCTACAAATAAGATCTCAATGTTTTATTGATTGAACAAATTTACCCCTCATATCTTCTCTTAGACTTAAGAAAGTGATGGAGAAAATAATAATATAGATTAAACTCAAAAGTATATTGCGTCCTCCTCCCACCCACCCCATAAAGCTGGTTGTTAAACATTTAAAGACATCCCTTGCTAGAATGGTGTGAGAAATCCTTCAAGCTCATGGGTAAATGGGAATCCCTCTTTCCCCTATTCCATCGCCTCTTCATGTGTTGTCTTTCCTCATTAGAATGTAAGCTTCTTTTCTTAAAAAAAAAATAATACTTTATTTTTCTCCAGTTACATGTAAAGGCAATTTTAAACTTTAATTTAAAAAACTTTTTGAGTTCCAAATTTTCTTTCACCCTCCCTTATCTTCCCCCTTCCTGAGTAAGCAATTTGATATAGGTCATACATGTTCAATTAATGTAAAACATATTACTATATTAGTCACCTTATGAAAGAAAATACAGACCCAATGGGGTAAAAAATGAAAAAAATACAGAAAGTGAAAAAGAGTATGGTTCAATCTGCAATCTGACTCCATTAGTCCTTTCTCTGGAGGTATATATCATTTTCATTATGAGTCCTTTGGAATTGTCTTGGATCACTGTATTGCTGAGAATAGCTAAGTCATTCACAGTTGATCATCATATAGTATTGCTGTTACTGTGTACAATGAAAATCTCCTGGCTCTGCTCACTTCATTTTGCATCAGTTTACCTAAGTCTTTTTAGGCTTTTCTGAAATCTACCTGCTCATCATTCTTATAGCACAGTAATAGAATGTAAGTTTCCTGTGTAAGGTATTGCCTTGCTTGCTTATGTTTGTATTCCTAGCACTCAGCATAGTGCTTGGCATGAAGTAAGCACAATAGATGTCCTATCTATCTTTCTATCTCTCTCTCTATCGTTTCTGTATCCATTCTTTCTTTCTTTCTTTTTTTTTTGCTAGGCAAAAGACCTGTCCAGGGTAACACAGCTAGAATATGTTGTGTGTCTGAGACCGGATTTGAACTCAGGTCATCCTGACTTCAAGCCTGGAACTCTATCCACTGCACCACCTAGCTTCCCCTATCCATTCTTTCAATCATTCATCTATCAATTTATCTGTATCAACTTTCTTTCTTTCTTTCTCTCTCTCTCTCTTTCTTTCTCTCTCTCGCTTTCTTTCTCGCTTTCTTTCTCTCTTTCTTTCTCTCTTTCTTTCTTTCTCTCTTTCTTTCTCTCTTTCTTTCTTTCTTTCTTTCTTTCTTTCTTTCTTTCTTTCTTTCTTTCTTTCTTTCTTTCTTTCTTTCTTTCTTTCTTT
>NW_020954551.1:32272591-32273484 GCF_900497805.2 Vombatus ursinus | reverse complement strand
TTTCTTTCTTTCTTTCTTTCTTTCTTTCTTTCTTTCTTTCTTTCTTTTTTTCTTTCTTTCTTTCTTTCTTTCTTCCTTCCTTCCTTCCTTCTAATGGTGCACTAATGATGGACCCCTAAAAGGCCCTAGATTTTCCCAAGTGGCCCAGGTGGGCATTAGCCTGGGGCACCTGGCACCTCCCAGTTAATCCTTTCAACTGCCTTTTCATTGTGGCCCTCATTGTTTGCACCTGGCCCCACCCTAGACCATCAATCCTTGATTCCATCTAACCCTCTTCCACAAGACCCAGCTCCCTGACATTTGCTTGGGGCACCCAGCCCTTCCAGGTTCTTCTCTGTGACCTCCCAGTTACCCAAGCTATCAGTCACTTCTTGACCACTGTATATGTCTCCATCTTACCTCCATTAAATCATTCAGATTCCTTAAGAGTCTGGCCTGCTTGACAATACAGGCATTACCAAATAGGGCAGATTCTTAAAATCTCACCCACCCTGACTATTGTTTTAATAAAACTTGTCTTTGGCTGAAAGAAGGCTTGGTTTGAATTCATTTGAGACAGGACCCACATCTTCTGCCTTGAATTTTGGGGTTTCCAGCACCTTTAGACTAAATATTTTGGTAGCACCCCTAAACTCAACATTTCATTCCACCCATCTATTCATCCATCCATCCATCCATCCATCTATCTATTCATCCACCCACATATCCATCTATCTGTCTATCTACCTATTTATTTTTCCTCCCTTCCTTTCTTCCTTCCTTCCTTCCTTTTCTTCCTTCCTTCCTTCCTTCCTTTCTTCCTTCTATCCATCCATCTATCTATTCACTCACCCACACATCTGTCTGTCTATCTATCTATCTATCTATCTATCTATCTATCTATCTATCTATCT
>NW_020954551.1:32216988-32272581 GCF_900497805.2 Vombatus ursinus | reverse complement strand
TCTATCTATCTATCTATCTATCTATCTATCTATCTATCTATCTATCTATCCATCTCTCTCCTGGAAAACAGACTTAGAGAAAAAAAATATGAGACATCTGTGGATTCATCTGAGAGCTGGCTATATTGTAAGGGTACCACAATATAATGGATATATGATTAGCCTTGAGGCATATTGAATAGATGGTTAGCCTTGAAGTCATGAAGAGCTGAGATCATGTCCTGCCTCTGACACCAGCTCTTTGACTCTTTGATTAGCTCCTCAGAACCCCAGGAAATCTTTGAGACCAGTAGTTAGAAATGAATTGCCTCTCTGCATTTGTGGAAGCATTTCTTCTCCTAATGAAACTACAGATCTAGACTTAGAAATTCTTACAATTATATTAACTTTTCATGTGTAAATATAATAAAGGAAACACAAAATATTGTGATGTTTAAAAAGTTTGAGAGACATAGTTTTTGGGTAATTAGTCATTTTATTAATAATGCAAGCATTTTATTAATGAAAGAGGTCAGTGGCACTCTCAAATGCCAAAGATCCCTCATGGAACCCACTTAATGCTTATATGGCTTTGGAAGGGTGGGTGTTCCTGAGGGTGGCAATCAACTTTGATTGGTTAACAATTCAAGAGAGAACGATTACAATATTACAATGAATATTACAATATTACAAATCTTTGCCCAAGATTTCCTACACTGGTTGATTTCTGGATGAGGAAGTAGAAAAGTGGAAAAATCTTGGTCCTAATTCAATAATTAGTTATTAAATAAGAGAGAAATAATCATTTCTCCCAGTATCTTGTGAAATACAGTCCCCCTTTCCAACTCCTATACTACAGTTCATTTAACACCTTGCTTGGCAATCTTGCAGCAGCTTGACGAAGTGCATCAGATTCTGACCTGCCCAATTTGGTCCCTGGGAGTAACTTAGTCCCTGGAAGTTACGGTCTCCAAGAGACTCTAATTTACCACGTTCCAATCTGCAAATACGTGTTGAGTCCAGCTGAGCTGGCCTCTTTGCCCTGCAAAGTAGAAAAGAAATCTGGCTGCAGTCATTTGACATCTTCTGAGGAAGAGGCAATTTGGTTTAAATGGTGTGTTTGATGTCTGGCAGCAATTGCAGTTTTATTTAGAAGGCTATGTTCCCATCATTTGTATCTCTTCAAAGACATCAAGTCAATAATTTTGATGGTATGGTCCAATCAATTCAGTCAATTACTGAGCTTGTCAATCAACTCATGTTGACTAATTTTTAAAAATAAAAGCTCATCCTGCTTTTTTCTATAGAGAGGTAAAGGGAATACATAAGTGGACTGTTACATATGTCATCAGATTCAGTTGATATGTTAGTTTTGCTGAACTGCTCTATTTTTCTTTTTTTTTAATTGGTCAAAGGAATGTCTCTTTGAGCAGCGAGGATATATTCAAAATCAAGATGAAATAAAAACAAGTGATATTAATGGAAACAGAATAAAAACCAATATTTACTTAGCACAATAAGATTTGCAGAATGTTTTCTGTGTATTATTACCTTATGTGAGCCTTAAACTATATAAAGTAAGTTGATACTATGGGTATTATCCCCAATTACTGGATGAGGACACTGAAGGACAAAGAAATTGTGATTTATTCATGGTCATATAGCTCTTATGAGATAGAGGTGAGATTTGAACCCAGTCCTTTCCTGACTACTGGTCCAGCACATATCCAACCTTGTTTCCTTTCACTAAAATGACTGATTTTTTGACTGAATTATTTCCAATTCAAGTGTCTATAGACATGGTTGCTCTCTTCCTTCTAATTAGTCAAACATGAGAAATGGGAGGAACATAGTGAAATTATTTTGTTGTTGTGTGGGCAAAACATACTTCAGTGACTAATTTGCATTCTCTAAATGATGATCAGAAGATAGTTCTATCATGAGATGAATGAAATGAATGAATGAATTAATAAATAAGTGTTTACTATATAACAAGCCCTGTACTCAGCACAGGTGATATGGATAGGAAAGGCAAGGCCCCCCTCCCCACATAAGGAGCTCACACTTTAATTGGAGGAGATAAGAAATTTTAAAACAATTAGTTACAGGTCAGTTGCAAAGATCCAGAAATCCTAAAGGGGCTTCAGCAATGCTCGTGACAAGGCCTAGAGGACCTTAGATTACATAGACAGTTAGGATGAGTAAGGAAGGGGGAAATTGTAAAGCATAGGAGCATGACTGATGATATGTCCTGGAAGGTCATAAGAGGCAGAGGCAAGGCAGTTGGTAATGTCTGGTGGTCCTCCATCTCTGGCTGCTAGGTGACCCTGGGCCTGGAGTCAGGGAGACCTGAGTTCAAATTTGTCCTCAGTCACTTACTAGATGTGTGATCTTGAACAAGTCACTTAAGCTCTATTTGCCTCAATTTCTTCATCTGTAAAATGGGGATGTTAGTAATAGCATCTGTCTCCTAGGGTTGTTGTGAGGATCAAATGAGATAATAATTGGAAAGTGCTTAGCACATAGTAGTTATTTTTATTATCAGAAGGAACAGAATTGTTGACTCCTACCTCATCCAGCCTTGTGAGAAGTCAAAGAGTCTGGATAAAGTAGGGTAAAGACAAGGTGATAGGTGTCCCAGAGGTGATGACTTTTCCCACATGCTAGACCTATGCTGGGATGGTCTGGAGCTAGGAGGAAGGATGAAGGGGGAAAGCAAGGGCTGTCGGACGGTCTTTGTGTTGTTAACTATTCCCATTGCTGTCCCCAGTCTGACTTTGATGACTAACTCTGTCCTCTACACAAGCACCCAGTGCTTTCAGGGAAGGACAGTGGTTGGAGGGGAATATGGGAGGGCAGAATAGGAAGGTATAGCAAGTACAGGGTATTAAATGTCACACTGGCCTTACTCAGTGAGCCTCTGAGCCCTGTGTGACTCAGACGGATTAGCCCCACTGACAGCAGATGGCCGAAAGGAACAATCATAAAATTCTGGGAAGGGAGCTCATGCATGTATTAATGGAGACTTTTTGAACGAAGTACCCATCTGCAAAAGTCTGCTAGAACAATCTGGCATCTCTCCAGTTCCAAGATGTAAAGGAGCTTTGTGAGGGGTGGTGGGAGAATGACAGACATGGGGATAATTTTAGATTCATATGTTAGAAGAAGAAGACTTTAAAGATAATATAGTCCAACCCCTTCATTTCTCAGATAAGTAATCTGAGACCTAACAAGGCTCAATAGAACTCACATAGTGCTTTAAAGTTTGGAAAGCACTTCATGCTTATCAATCAATCAACATTTATTAAGCACCTACTATGTACCAAGTACTGTGCTAAGCCTGGGGATACAAAAAGAGACAAAAGACAGTCCCTGGCCTCCAGGAGCTTACAATCTAATGACTCTTTTGAGTCTCAACAAAATAGCTACTAGTAGTGTTATTACGTATGAGGAAACAGAGGCTCTTATTAAGGGACTTGATCATAGTCACGTGGAAACAGGATTCAAATCCATTTCTCTCTGGGCTAGGTGTGATTTTACATTCAGGCCCTTCTGTATTTACTTACCATCTCATGCTACCCCCAGAAGTTGGGGTTTTATTTTGGAAGGGTTGTTTTTTTTTTTGAAGAAGAATGGGGATCCCTGGTACAAAACACAACCTGTCACACTATCTCCCAATCCACAGCAGTATCTGTTATAAATTCATGGCACTGCATATTCTCTCCATAGCTTGGGGTACCGATTTTCCTTACATTTACTGAGTCTTTTATTGGGGAACCTTTCTATTATGAAACAATATGAATGATTTCAGATGGTGTCAAAGTCAGCTAGTAGGGCTTTTAAGAGCCAGCTGTTATGTTTTCAGTGTGAACATTTTTTTCTACCCAATTAGAATGTAAGTTCTCTGAAGGAAAGGGATATTTTGCATTTGTGTTTTTATCTTCATCTCTAGCACAGTGTCTGACACACAATAGGCATTTAATAAATGTTTGTGATTGATTGATCACACACTTAGTTACTGACAAAGCAATTAGAATGCCGTCTAATGACTCCTGGTCCAGTATTCCTCCTTTTTTATCCTATTTCTCTAAGGGGAAATGCCATTGACTACATCTTCATTGATCAATTTCAAGACACCTTCTCTCCTGGACTTGTTTCCTGACAAGGAAATGAGATGGTCAGGAAATGTCTGGCAAGATTGATGTGAAAGCTCACTTATCAGAGCCAGGACATCCAGGGGTGGAGTATGAGGTCCCAATGAGATAGAGGAGAAAATGGTGGATAAGTCCCTAATGGAAAAGCAAAACAGAACAAAACAAAATATGATCTCTGTTGACTGTTACTATCTTGTACAGTACATGTTGCCCAGTCAATGATGGAAGAGATATTCTTTTAAATGAAAACACTTATAAACCTCTTTCAAATGCAGACATATATAATAACTATGGAACTTCTATTGCTGCTCAATCAAATTTCTTCAACATCCATTCAGAATCATAGAAGATACTGTATATCCATTACAAAAGATTTGTTGCTTACTGTTTCAAGATGGCAGAACAACCCATAACAGAAGCTCAAAGTGTTTATTGAAGCACATTTTTTTTTCATTAAAAAAAAAACAAACACAATAAAAACCAACAAAAAACTAAAACCCAGCCAAGTCATTTGAATTTTGTTTTGGAATGAAGATGAAAAGCAACATAGTGTGGTGGATAGGCTAGCCTTGGAGTCAAGAAGAACTGTATTCAAGTCCTGCCTATGAAACATTCTAGCTGTGTTAGCATGGACAAGTCACATAACCTCTTACTATTTCAGGATATTCTCTAAAGCAACAAATTAGAGAGAATAAATTATCCTTATTGGTGGGGAGGGGAGAGACAGACAGACAGAGAGACGAAGAGATAGAGAGAGATATAGAGGCAGAGAAAGAGAACAAGAGAGAAAGAAAAAGAGAAGTGAATCATAGAAAGAGTTGAAAGGACCTTGAAGATTATTAAACCCAAACCAAAGCTTGAATCATCACTGTATAACACCCCCAACAAGAGAACATCTAGTAATCTGTTATCTTTCCTTTTTCCATTGAAGGTAGTAAGATAGCAAGAGAAAAGTCAGCTCAATTTGGGCTTTTGCCTTGGGATAAGTCTGATAAATGTCTTTCTGCCACTAATGAGAAAAAGACTGGATTTCTAATGAATTATATAACTCTTGATTCATGAACTACATTTTGTGATGCTTCCACCAGGATGTTGTATACTTGTCCCAAACTTGACATGTTGAAAGTGATTTATCTGTTAAGTGAGTTACCCTCCTTCTAGTCACTCAAGTTTATAACCTCTAAGTCATTTTTGATTTGTTCCTCTCCTTTGCTTTCCTTTAGCCAATCAGTTGCCTAGTCTTGGTTACTTCTACATCTCATTTCATCTCATGTCATCTCATCATCATCATCATCATCCTTCTCTCTCTCTCTCTCTCTCTCTCTCTCTCTCTCCCTCCCTCCCTCGACCTCCCTTATTCTCTACAAGAACATGGTGCTACCCAAATATATATTCTCACCTAGACTATAAAAGTCACCTAATTCATCTCCCTTAATTCAACCTTTCTCCTCTCTAAACCATCCTCCACAGAGCTGCCATATTGCTATTTTTAAAACACAGGTCTGACCGTGTCATCATTGCCTTGCTCCAGAAGTTTCTGTGGATCCCTATTGCCTTTAAGATAAACTATAAAGTCCTCTGATAAATAAAATCCTTCAAAATGTGATCCAATTTATCTTTCTAGACTGATTCCACATCATCTCCACCACTAGGGGGCCCACTCCATACACTCTGTTTCAGCCGAAATGCTTTACTTAGTCTTCCACATATACAATTCTGTGTTTGCACAGACTATCTTTGTGCCCGGATCTCATCTCCACATGTTAGAATCCCTAGTTCTCTAACTGAATTGAACTTAGTTGAAAGGAGAAGTCTAATAACAAAGCGAAAGCAACTCAGATCCCAAGTCTTTCCTTCAGTATTACACCAAAGAAAGTGAAGGAAAGAAACAAGTCAAAAATAACTCAGTGGTTTTAAACTTGTGACTAGAAGGAAGGTAGCTTGCTTAACAGATAAGTCATTTTCAACATGTCGAGTTTGGGACATGTATGGGCCATCCTAGTGGAGGCATCTCAGAAAGTAGTTGATGGATCAGGAGTTACATAATTCATTAGAAATCCAGTCTTTTCCTCATTAGTGGCAGAAAGACATTTATCAGACTTATTCCAAGGCAAAAGTCCAAACTGAGCTGACTTTTCTCTTGCTACCTCACTACCTTCAATGGAAAAAGGAAAGATAACAGATTACTAGATGTTCTCTTGTTGGGGGTGTTGTAGAGAGATGATTCATGCTTTGGTTTGGATTTAATAATTTTTCAGATCCTTTCAACTCTGTTTCTATGATTTACCTCTCTTTCTCTTGTTCTCATCCTGGTGGAGATATCTCTAAAAGCATTTGATCGCCCAGGGGTCATATAATTACTTAGGAGACAACTAGTAGACCTTTAGGAGATACTTGTTAGTTGAAGTATTTTGAATTCCCAAGTGTTGTAGAATGCCTGTGTTTTTAAATAAAATAGAGAAACACTTTCCAAAACCAAAAGACAATTATTTTTAAGTTGTCCATTTTGGGGGATTATTTATTTCTCTCTTTCCCTCTGTTACTTTGTTTGATTACCACGACTATAGACATGGCAATCCGTTCAGTGAGTGTTTGCTACCCACATTTGGACTTACTTTTTCTGCGTTTCTTTTTTTCTTATTCTCTTCTGCATAGTACCGACTGAAGGGCACATTTCTCACAAGGGGGCGCTGTGGGTATACAAATTTTATTTAAAAGCACTAACTTAACTAAATAGCAACATTAGTGTAAATGATAAATGTAAGAAGTCTTGAGGTCTAGAAAAATGGGTTGAATTTATGAGAAATATATTGATCTCTAAGTACTGTGTCTTGAAAATGATATTTTAAAGGCCAGAATCTTCCTTTCGATACTGTTCAGGAAATAAGTTATGAAATCTCTTTTTGGATGCATTGTTTTTAAAGTTTATAAGGAAAATAGTTGAAAAGACCTATATCTCAAACACTTACATATACCCAAACACACACACACACACCCCATGTGAATTTGCATTCATTTTTCATTATAATTTAGATTTAATCCAAAGTACATCTTATTCTGTAGACTCATTGTTTCCTGTGTTGTTACTATATTTAACCTGGAAAATTTATCCTCCATTCTCAGAAATGTTTGGTATATGCTGGGAAATTATTCCTGAAGAGCAACCAGATATTCTTGTACAAATGGTGGTGTGCTTAGCACCTTCTTTGGGGATGATGTCCTCCCTAATTCCAACTCCATAGACCAGAGTCCTTCTAAAGATGTTGTTATCTATTGTTCAGGTGTTTTCAGTCTTGTCTGACTCTTCGTGACCCCACTTGATGTTTTCTTGGCAAAGATAACGGATTATTACCATTTCTTTCTCCAGCTCATTTTGCAGATGAGGAAACTGAGGCAAGGGTCACATAGCTAGTAAGTGTCATCGGCCAGATTCGAAAGGCCCAGCACTCGATCCACTGCGCCACCTAGCTACCTCTTCTTATAAGATGCTTAACACCATTTGGGATATTTCCTGGGCATCCTAAACTCATAATCGGCAGGGGAGCTATAACCTTTTGCCCTTTGAGACAATGGCATTAACCTATGATAAGGCCTGCAATAATAGGCCTTGATGTTTTGGCATATGTCTCATTATTATCAATGTTAAAGTTTGGTAAGTAACATCCAGATATTATCAATAAAACATATATGATTAGGCCTAATTTAAATGATGTCTGAACCTTTTTCATTTTACAGACCTCTTTAACAGTCTGGTGTAGACTGGGAGCCCCTTCTTACAACAATTTATTTACAATGCACAAAACAAAATACTTTTGGCTACAATGGAATCCAAAATTTAGTGAAAATAAACATGCATTTTTTTTCTCTTCCAAGTTCATAGACCTCCTGAAATCTATCCATGGAGCCCTGAGAATCCTTGATTTAAGTAATTATGGCTACCTTATTTAAAGAATATATACAATCATAGACTTAGAGACTTTCAGTATTTCAGAATTGGAAGATACCTTAGAGGTCAGCTAGTCTAACCCACGTTTTAAGAAGAATCGCCTCTAGAATCTACCCATTTCAGGCTTCAAGAGAAGAAGGAACCCGCTATCTCTTTAGATGGCCCATTTTTAGATAGCTCTAATTGTTAGCTCTTATTTTTAGAGTCAGAAATATTTGGGTTCAAATCTTGCCTCTGACATGTGTGACCTTAAGCAAGTCACTTAACTTGCATGAGCCTTAGTTTCCTCATCTGAAAATGAAGGCATTTGGTGAGATGGCACCTGAGGTTCGTTTTAACTCTATGTCAATCCCTTTATGAGATGTACCTTTTTATAACTCATTTTTATGTCTTCTCAGGCCAAGTAGACAAAGATCAACCTCTCTTCTATACCACAGCCTTTCTAATACTTGAAAATTATCTTTGTTGAGCTTTCAGAATAATTGGTGCTTGTGTTTCCATGTTCTTTCCAAAGGCTAATGAATTATTTCTTGAATACCATTTTTTTTGCTTAGAGCTAACAATTATGATTAATTTTATAATAGAGCTACTACCTACCAATAGAAGCCCTAGTGTGTTGACCACTGAAGGATGTAGATATTGGGTAGTAGTGGTATGATATAAAACAAACAAACCAAAAACTTTAGTATTGGGGTAGACATTAGAAGAGAGAGTGAGGCTGACGACTTTGTGCAACTGCCTCCCTTACAGCCAATGCACACACAAGTCAAGACATGACCCTGTGATGTCATTGGTTCTCTTTTAAATGAAGGACAAACACAACAACCAGTATTTATACAGCAGGCATAATTCCTTGGAGAAAATAATCAGCATTCTCAGAGTTTATTACACTTTGATGGTAAATGTCACAGGGGACATAAACAGGTTAATTATTTTGTACTAAGAAGGACCACAAACTTCATAAATATAAGAAGAAGGGAAAGGTTTCTTCCTCTGTAAAATAAGACTATTATAGTAGATTATCTGGAAGTTTTCTTCCAACTCTCGCATTTACTTGTTGAATGATTTGGTTTATTTTCACCTCAATCTAATCCATAAATTGAAATATGTATTCATTCAACAAGTCCTTACTCACTCAGTACCAACTAGATGTCCTGTTAGGAACTGGTTTACAAAGAAAAAAAAATGATGCAATCCCTCCTCTCAATCAACATGCATTCTATTGGAATTAGGAGAGGAAAAGAGAATCAGCTGACATGTGGATTATAATGTACTTTACACTAGGGAGTTTGATTGATCCAGGAATTTGTATTTTACAAGTAATTTACAGGAAAAAATGAAGCTGCTTTCATTTTAAACACATTTTCCACATTGTCACAGAAATGGTTCCTAGCCTTGAAGGGAAAACAAAACAAAACAAAACAATTTCTAAGCCTAAGCAAGAATCTAAAACAAAACAATTTCTATAATCCAAGCAAGATTCAAATTGTGTTCTTTATGTCTACAATTGCTTAGTCTTGATAACTTATGAGAATAATTGAGGTGAGTATTTTTTTTATGCCAGGGAGGAAAATGTAGGATTACTTGGATCTCACCTTTTACCTTCTCTTCCCTTCTGTTGATTTAGAAAATTATAGCACCCTGAAAATCCAATGGATTTATCCTCACTTGTTTGAGTGAGAAAGTGTGGGGACCACACCCCCTTTGATCTTCAAGGAACAGCTAAGGAAAACTGGACTTCAGGAAGGCTTCCACCAAAAAAAAAAGGCCTTCATATTTTGTATCAAGAGTGACTTTGGGACAGAATTTGATCTAGGGATCGAAATAAATCTTTGATACTTACAATTACTCATGTAGCATTTTCTTTCTTTCCCCTCCCTTTAAATACAACATATATCTATAATATGAACAGTGAATCTGGAGATTAGGTTTCAGTATACAATATGGTACTCTTTGCATGACCTTGGGCAAATTGCTCAGCATAGTGGATGCAGAGTGACTTGGACTCAGCCAATGTCTTAAATTCTACCTCAGATATTCCCTAGTTGTAGAGCCCTTGGCAAGTCAATTAACCTTTCTGGGCCTCAGTTTCCTCATCTGTAAAGTGAGAGGGTTCAACTAGATGACCTCAAAGGTCCCTTCTAGTTCTAAATCCTACATTTTGATCATAGAATAGACATAGATTTTCCAATGTTTCCTGGTTGAGGTTATACTACAAAATCTTTAGAAGCATTTTGGGTCATGAGATTCTTTGATATAATGATTAGAGTCAGAAACAAACAAACTAATAAACAAACTAACTAAAGAGGTAAATATAAGAAAAAAGTATATAGAAGTGGGTGCCTATGTATTCAATATTATTAAAGATTCCCAGAATCCTGGAATGTCAGAACTAGGAGAGATCTTAGAGTATCTGGATGTGAGTGCTGAAGGCATCTTAGAGATAATTTATTTTATTCCTCCCTCCCCATTTTTTTTTTATACAGAGGAAGAAATAGCTCTACTGGGTGGAGGGGGTGGGTCTTGGTTTTATCTCTTAAATAAGTTTAAAGCTTTTAGAGCATATAATATTTCTTCCATTAAGTAAATCCAAAACCCAAAAATACCCAATGCAAAAATTGGCTCCACAGGGCACAGATTAGGATGATAAATGGGTCTTGTAAGTAGTCCTGAATCCAGTCTAGCCAGAGTTAATGGGGGGCTCCTTTCTTTGAAGGAATCCAGCAGATTTAGGGAGGAAAGGCTGACCAAGCATTCTATGTAAAATACAAACCAATTTATCATATCACATCAAGTCTACAAAGGCTTATATATCAAATGCTTTCTTTTGACATCAAGATCCAGGGCTTCCTCCAATGAACTTGTACTAACAGGACCACATAAATAGTCGTGGGACATGTAATGATCATCTCTGTGCTTTCACCCAGGCTGGCCTCCATACCCCAAATGCTTTCCCTCCCCACCCCTAGCTCCCTTCAAGGCTCAACTCCAGAGTCACCTTTTTTAGAAAGTCTTTCCTTATTCCCCCAGCTATTCACACTTCCTTCTCCCTCACTCTCAATTACTTTGTCTTCTTTAAATATATTCTGTTTTACTTATCTGTGTACATATTGCTTACTCCCACTAAAATGTAAGTTTCCTGACATCAAAGACCATTTTCTTCTTTTGTATTTTTCTGTATCTTTAGTTTCCAGCACAGTTTGTTGGCCAAAGCCACATAATAAATGTTTTTTTCAATCACTCAGGCAGGCAATAAACATTTATTAGGAGATTACTATGTGCCAGGCATTGTGTTAAGCACCAGGGATGCAAAGAAAGGCAAGAGAGAGTCCCTTCTCTCAAAAAGTGCACAGTCTAGTGGGGGAGACACCACGGAAATAGCTATGTGCAAATTTTCTCTCTACAGGAAAAAAAAAAATGGAAATATTCAGTAGAAAGAAGAAAATTAAGGGTGGTAGTAGAAAGACTTCCTGTAGAAGGTGGAATTTTAGCTGGGACTTGAAGAAATCCAGGGAATCCAGGAGGCAGAGATGAGGAGGGAAGATGACATGGCATGGAAGATGACAGTTAGTGAAAAATTCCTGACATAGGAAGATGGAGAGTTTTATTTGAGGAACAGCCAGGGGGCCAGTGTCCCTGAATTGCAGAGCATGTGGGGGGGTATGTAAAGCTGTAATATCAAACTCATGTAGATATGGTGGTCATTAATTTGTATATAAGGACCCCTGCCAATCACATATTGACTTAGAAAACTACACGTTAACATGTGCTATTGTATTTTTATTTATCTTGTTAAATACTTCCCAATTACATTTTAATTTGGTTCAGCAGCACTTGCAGGATGTGCATTTGATACCTCTAGTATAAGATATGAAAACTAGAAATGTTTGGGGGTGAGGCAGGTTATGAAAGATCACTTGATCTTTTTTTTCTGTCAATTTCAATGGCTAGCCAAACCATCGTTCAGAAGCAGGCCAGCCAATGATCACAGGTTAACCAAGTCAAGCTATCATCCATGAGTTTGATGCTAATTTTTTTATTTTAAAAATTCTTTTAATATAATTTATTGATGTCTTTTTATTTTTAAATAAAAATTATTTGTAGGGGACAATTCATTCCTCTCCAGATCAGACCCAATAACATAGAAAAATGCTTATGCAAAAGCACCCTGTGAAGTGACTGTATCTGTCACTTTATATATTCTGTTCTAATAGACCCTCCCCCCATCTTTCTGCTGTGAGAAGGAAGAAATGCTTCATCCTCTCTTCTCTAGGGACATTGTAGTCAGTCAGCCAATGATGAGATACAAGGGAACCTAGAAGGATGCTGAAGATGGCCTTTTCTCCCTCCCCTCTATTAATGGAGACACAGTATTCAGAAACAAGCATACTTGCTATAAGCCAGGGTCAAAATCCTGGCTATGACCAACTGGTTGTAGGAAAGTCCCTTCATATCTCTGGACCTCAGTTTCCTTATCTGTAAAATGAAGGGGTTGGATGAGACGACCTAAATTTAAGATAGCCCAAGGCAAAGGAAGCCTGGGAAGCAGTCTCAGAATATGAAGTCTCCACGGCTAAGCTCATCTAACCCACAGAAGCTGCTGCTGAATCCTCTCTCTGCCTGTTTAGTGTTTCTTCCGCCAACTTGTAATTGGTTAGAAAGGTGGTGGTTGGTGGAGGGAGAGAGGACAGGGGAGGTGAGTAACCTCCAACTGAGATGCAGGCATTGTAAATGGGGCAGATGTTCCCAATTACTGGAAAAAATTGGCTTCTGTGGTCTTATATGGTGAGCCAGGACTCTGTGACCATATCCATAGCTTCTCTGCTGTAAAGACAAACAGGAGTGTTTTATAAATAAATTGCCTTCAAAATTGTCAGACAAGAAAAGTTGCTCTCTGAGCACTCTTGGAATGGAAAGGAATGTCTACATTTTCCAAGAAATTATCAAATCTCATACAATAGCATCAGAACCAGACTTACCTACAGACAGAATAGACTGCCAACTTCTGGGATATGTTTTGAAGGGGCACACATCTATTTGTCTTCTAAATAATAACAAACATATTTTTTAAAGCCTGCAGAACACTTCATACAGAGATACAGTGCTGAATTCACCATGGAAAAGACCTGGGTTTGAAGCTGATCCTGACCACTTATTATCTGTGTGACCATGAAGGAATTGCTTAACCTTTCTGTACCTCAGCTTCCTTATCTGTAAATTGAGGGGGCTGGGCTAGATGGCTTGTAAGGTCTTTTTGGCCCTAAAGCCATGGTCCTATATACATTATTTGATTTGAACCTCACAATAACCCTGCATAGAATGTATTGCAGACTTCATGATCCCTACCTGACACATGAGAAAAATAAAGCTCAGTCTCAGAGTTTAGTGGGAGAAAGATCTGAATTTGGAATAACAGGGCTTGTGCTCTAATCCCAAGTCTATCTGGTTACATAACATTTCTGAGCCTCATTCCTTCCTTTGTAAAATGAGGGTATTAGACTAGATGCCCTGTAAAGTCCTTTCTGTTCTAAACCTATGATGTAAGTGTCAGGGGGCAGGATTGAACTTAGAATCAGGATTGAACCTGATTTCCAAGATTAGTATGATAGCTACTATGTCAGACTACCTCCCAAATAAATATCTCATCTATTATCATGCTACAGTGTCTTAAATTTATATCATTAGGTTTACTCATTTAGATGAAGACATTGAAGATCCCTATTAAGGGACATATCCTGTCGGGGAGGGGGGTACTTTAAGCCTTTTTCAGTTTTTGACACCCTCAATTCTAATATTCTTTGGCAGTAAAAAGAGTAGTTATGGAATATGGGCTATACCTCCCTGAGGCTCAGTTTTCTCATCTGTAAAATGAGGGAGTTGGATTAAATGCCCTCTGAGAGTCCTTTCAGCTCTAAATCTATGATGCATGAATCTGAATTTACCAGGTGAACTAGATAACAACCAGCAGGGAAGCTGACCCTACTGGAGTTAGAGAAGCTGGGTTTGAATTCTACCTTTCAAGCTTACTCCCTGTATGAACTTGTACAAATTAGACAAACTCCTTGGGACTAGGTTTCTTTATCGATAAAATGAGTGATGGAAGGGTACAGGGTAGATGCCTGTGAGGTCTCTCCCAGCTCTAGGTTAATGATTGTTGCAGATCTGTGGTGTGCTGATAAATGTTTAACAACCAGTTTTCCTGAAACAACAACAAAAAGTATCCCTGACATACTTTAAAGTTTAGTCTTCATTATTAACATTTTTTATCACTTTCTTAAGTCTAGGCAGTCAACAGAACAGTAAATCTAGCCCTTATTTGCCTCAGATTTTTAAGGTGTAAATGCATACATAAAATTTAACAATCAGCTCTGCTTGAAGAAACAAGCTTCAGTATATCCCTGCTATCAGTCTGAATAGATCAGATGAACCAAATATTGTGTAGCAAGGCTTCTGAAGAGGATAGGTTAAGAGAATTTTGAACTGGAGGAAGTGAGGGAAAGAAGGGTCTGCAACATCTGTAATTGCCCTAGAAGGTGACCAGAGACTTCGGTGTGAGTGTATGTGTATGTGTAACCTGGGTTGGCTCTGATATAAAAATTAGGCAATGCGGCATCACTGTAATAAATATATCATGATAAGAAGGTGCCAGACCATCCCCCTGTTCACTTTGCGGCATTGTGAAGGGGAAGGCAACAGGCCCAAAACCCCACTGAATGTACTTTGCAAAACCCACCTGGCAATAGGGCCTCCTACTTGGACCTGGCATTGTCAGTAAGCAAGCCTTTCTGAAAGGCACTTGTCTGCTCATTTGCAAGTATGAGTTCGAGTCAGATGCCAACAGAAGAGTGAATGGCATATCGTAACCATGGCCCTGCTGAAAGAATCCAGCTGGGGCAAGCAAGGGGAAAAATAAGGCTCCATCGAATCCAAACTGGTGACATCCACAAACCTATTTTCATACCTTCTGATTTGTAGCTACCCTCCTGATAACCTCTTAAGGAAGTAGAATCAAACAGCCAGATGTGGTCCAGAGGAGAAAATCAGCAGAGCCCCAATGGGCCAAAGCTATATCTAAAATTGAGCCAAGAGAAGCACAGTCCAGTGACCTATAATCAGGGAATGGTAGGACAGAGGGCAGTAGTACCATAGGTGTCTTCATGCTGGGAGAAGACAGACCCTTATAGGGCTTATTGTTCACTATGCTTCTGGTGATCATCAAGGAACATGGGACATCTGGGACATTGGGCCATATGCACTGGTCTCCCCACTCCTTCCCCTGGACGAGCATCATATGGATTGAAGACCACACCTTCAAGGCTGTTGCGTCTCATAGTTTTTATCTATATACCTGCAGATACTGAGACATCTTGTGATATGCCAACAGTTCTCTCCCCCATCCCATTTCTATTTGTAGTACTATAATTCAGATCAGAGATGAGAGACCATGCCCCCTTCAGTGGCTGAGTTAATCCAATCAAATTGAAACTCTGACCTCTGGCTGATCTGGAATGTCCAGTAAGTGAATGCAAATTCACCCACCCAACAAGATCTTGCGGTCTTATCAGTTGTTCTTAACCTTTTTTTTGGGACCATGGACCCCATGGATGGTTTGGTGAAGCCTATGGACCCCTTCTCAGAATAATGATTTTAAATGCATAAAATAAAATGCTTTGGCCTAGAAAGGAAATCAATTATAGTGAAATAACAGTTATCAAAATATATATTTTAAAAGTTCCCTACCCTAGCCCTTTCTTCACATCCAATCACCTGGACATCTCGGGATACGTTGCCATCTATCTGGTGTGAGCCCCCTTCCCCTTTCCACTTATCACCCATAGGATCATAGGTTTAAAACTAAAAGGGATTGTAGAGGCCATTGAGGACAACCTCTTCATTAAAAAAAATGAAGAAACTGAGGCTCAGAAAGATTAAATGACTTGCCCAGGGTCACAGAGTCGATAAATATCTGTTACAAGAATTAAACGCTGATCATTCTGATTCAAAGTCCAGTGTTGTTGCTATGGGGGCAATAATCAAATTAATTTGACCATTGATTTGGGAAACAGGCTACAATTGCACTCTGACTCTACTTATCACTCCTGTGACTATTCAGACCCAAACAACCTACCCTGGTTTCTACTCCTCCATAGGTGTTATTTCCCCCTGTTAGATTGTAAGGTCCTTGAGGTCAGAGCCTGTCTTACTTCTGCCTTTGTGGCCCCAGTCCCTGGCACAAATAGATACTTAATAAATACTTTTTCTTCCTGATTTATTTACAGCATCTGTTGCAGGGAGGACTTGAAGGGGGCTTTCCTATGGAGGGAACACCCTGCTCCTTTCCCTCCACCTCCAAATCTGTCTCCTTGGTTCAATGCCCTGTTTGCCCTATGCTAGTTAAGACTCTGAAAAGGATAGGATCATAAATACAGACTGAGAAGGTACCTCTGAGGCCATAAAGTCTGACCTCTTTATTTTAAAGATAAAGAACATGAGGCTTAGAGAGATGAGATAAGTGGCCCTTTGCCACACAGCCCAGGAGCCTCAGACTCCAAGTCCAATTTACTACCCACTATACTACACTGCCTCTTCCCTTTTTGTCTTCAAGCAAACTGGATGAACACTTGCTGGGGGTGTGGTAGAGAGAGTTCATTTTTTTTTTCTGCATCATTTGACTAGATGCTGATCTCTGAGGTGCCTTCCAACACTGAGATTCTTTGAATGCCTGGATCCTAGCAATCCTACTCAGGTTTTTGAGTGCATCACTATGTTATAATGTAAAGACTGTATACAAAGACACAGCAGAGGCCTCACATTCCAATATAGAAAAGACATTAAGATGATCAGGCTGTTCCTTTCCTCAGAAGTCCCCTGTTTGTTTTTTTTTTCAAACCATTGTGAGGATCTCATTCTCTTGCATAAAATACCACCCTGGTGACCTCCTCTTTTGCCCAAAAAATGTCGAAGAAAAGAGACATTTCATCTCTGTTCTGCCCTTTTGCATCTTATATATTAGAACTCTTCATAGGGCAATAACTTGGAAGAAGATGAGGAGAACAAATTCCTTCTCCTAGACTTCAAACTGTGTTAGCTGAAAGGCTATCAGGTTTTCCTGTGTTGGTTTTGTTCATTGAGTCTGGTCAAGTGAAGACGAGGCTTTGAAAATTTAGTCATTGTTGTTCGTTTGTGACTGACTCTTCATGACCTTATTTGGGGTTTTCTTGGCAAAGCTACTGGAGTACTTTTGCACTTCCTTCTCCAGCTCATTTTACAGATGAGGAAATTGAGGCAAAGAGGATTAAATGACTTTCCCAGGGACACACAACTAACAAATGCCTGAGGCTGGATTTGAACGCAGGTCTTTATGATTCCAGGCCCAAAGCTCTAGCTGCCTCCAAATCACAATGGCCAAAAATGAAATGGATGTTAAAAAGTCAAAGTGAGCTAAGTAATTGGAATATTGCAGGCAATGGCACCTCCACAGTTATTTCATACAAGGACATGTGGGGTGGAGGGTGGAGCCTCTCTCTGAAAATGGACCCAGACAGGGTAAGCGAGATATTACCAGATTATCATTCACTTGAATTCTTCTAGCCCTGGACCCAGACAGGGTAAGCGAGATATTACCAGATTATCATTCACTTGAATTCTTCTAGCCCTGCCACATACAGAATTTGGAGAAGGTGTTTGGAACAGGAATCAATAAATTTCCTTCTTTTTTATTCCCCTTTAAAAATGATGGTCACTTTGGACCTAGCTCAGAGATTTATTGACTTGTAGCTAGATTTCTCTTTCTGTAAGCTTTTTTCCCTATTTTGATACCTTTTCCCCATTTCTTCTGCTTCTACTGTGTGTGTGTGTGTGTTTGTGTGTGTGTACAGTGTTCTAAAAGTCTTAAGCTTAAAACTGTACAAAGACTTTTTGAGATACCTTGTATATATAATAATTAATATAATAATATATTATTATCATTGCACTCACAAATAAAGGCTGGCTTACATACTTGATTGGTAACATCTTAGAATTAATGCAGCAATAACAACAAACAAACTTTGGAGACAGATGATGGGTTTGAATATTGGCTCTGCTACTCACTATTTATGTGATCTTGGCCATGTCACTTAATCTCTGGGCTTTTATTCATTAAGCGAAACATCCAGAGGAGATCATTTCTAATGTTCCTTCCAGTTCTAAACATTCCACAATGTTCATTCTATGAACTAATGCTAGTACTCTATGTTCTCTATATTTTCTTACTGGTAAGTGAAAGAAAATGGGTTGATTCCACCTGAATGGACAGAAAATGACCACTTAATATTGAAAGCCAGAATGTAAGACATGAAATATTCAAAGATGCCAAATGAGCACAGGAAGTCTGTCTCAGAATTTCCATGGACTGAGCTCCTGTAATGGTGTGAAAACAATTGGGCCTCATTCCCACTCACTGAGCCTCTCCCTGCCTCATTCACCACCAACACCTAGCAGCCAAATCATTTAAAATCAAGCACTTGAAGAAAAAAAGAAAAGCTGCAAGTAATGAATTGTATTAAATAAACTGGGGAAACTCAGTGACAGCTTAGACAGTTCGGTGACAGGCCAGATAGAGAAGATGTAGCATTAGCTCCATTCTTAGTTGGTTTGGTCTTTATCAGTCAGCAAATTCACTTTGCAGAGAGGTCGAATAGCAATATGGTCAGATCAGTCTTCTGTTTGATACCCTCTGTCCCCAGTGCCTAGCAAAGTGCTGGCCACATGCTTGGTGGTCAAGCTCTGTGACTATACTCTGCCCCGTGGCAGCCCACTACTATGAACCTGGGCTCCTTGTGAGAGCTCTAGGAGATCAGAGTTCTCAGAACACTAGGTCAATTTCACTCTTCAGCTGCCCTCCACCCCTACTCCATGGGTAGCTAGCTATCCATGCCTAGAGATGCTAATCGTATTCAATTGTGTTTCTGTCTGCTGGATTATTCAATTCAACAATAACTTTTTTTTTTTCTAGTGGAATGGAGCAAAGACGGAGAACATTTTCATTGGTTGAATCAATGTAGTACAAAAACTCCCCAACAGCTGGGGGAGGGGGGCAAGTTGGAGGTGGCTCAGCCAGCCCCTGAAACTCAGACCTCAAATAGAGTTTCTTAATTCTCTTTTCCAGATGAGATGCCATTTTAAATCCACTTCCCAGCCTCCTAGAGTCCCTCTGAAACTACAAAATAATAGTTACTTGGACTGAGCTGTTGTAATCCAATTTGGCAGACAGCTTGGATGTTACCATGGCAGAGTAGTTCCTATTAGGTACTGAAGTCCAAGCTCAAAAATGAGCAGACAAACTGTCCTTGATGGGCCCTGTGGACATCATTATTGCCCAAGGAAAAGCTGTCATTTCAAGTGCCGGGACCATAGAGTACCATCCTTCAAAGTGACAAGGTACTGATACAGAACCCCTCCCCCTCACTCTCACCCACCCTTTGTAGTACAATTACTTTCTTCCACTTTTTTCTTCATATAGGTTGATCCACTTGAAAGAATGTTGGTGCTGGAAGGACCTTCAAGGTCATGTTCATCCATTCTCATTTGAATATGAGGGAATAGAGAGGGGAAATGATCAACCCAAGGTCATGAAGATAAATTGTTGTAGAACCAGGCCTAGGATCCAGGTTCTTATGAGCTCTCCATGGCTCATTATTCTTTCTATTATAATGTGCTGCCTCCTCTCAGATATTTTCTCCCATATGGAAGGCAGAATATTCTAATAGCCAATTCAGATATTTTGTTTTCAGGCATCAGCAAGAAAAATATCTTAGGGATAGTTTTCCCAGCATCCCTCCAGGAACATAGTATAGACAGCATATATATTGGAGAATATTGGACTTTATAGTAGGAAACTGGATTTATATTATGTGTCCCTAGAAAGGACATGAGGAAATCATATAGTTTAATACTCTTATTTTACAAAGGAGGAAAGTGAAACCTAAAGAAGCTGGCCTTCTTTTCCATTGTAAAAAGTGGCCTTCACTGTAACCTGGTTCCCTGGCCTCTGCCATTAACTTGTTAGACTATAATTTCCCTGAGGGCACATTTTTATGTGGTTTATCATCTAGTAGGAGAATTAGGACACATATAAAGATAATGGAATGTGGCAGGGAAATAAAAAAAAAGTGTCTAAATTACAATGGAAAACCCAAAGCATGTCTTTTCTAAACAAGCACAGAGCTCTGCACGGAAGAGGCTCTTAATAAATGGTTATTCAATGAACAACAAATGCATTGTATGACTTCAGGCTAGTTTTTTTCACCTCATTGAAAGTCAATTTCCTAGCTTGGAGAATAAAAGGGCTAGATTGATCAGTAAGATCTCTATTAGATCTGTGTTCTATGATTGCAGATGATGGATTATTTCTACATGTGGTTCCTCTACCCCAAGGAATTTGGCAGTAGCTGCGATGGATGCCTGAAGGTCAGGACAGATATCTTTGATCAATTCTCATCCAAGAACTTGGAGATTTGATGAAAAATCCAGAAAAATCCATGTGCAAGTGTGTGTGTGTGTGTGTATGTATATGACTGTATGTGTGTGAGGGCAATTCTGGGGGTTGATATGCAAGTCTCCATCCAAAGTGGAGGAGTTCTGTTAAAAGCAACATTAATGAATAAAGGGTGTGACAGCATGACAGTTCAGGTGGAGGTTTAGATCTCCACTTGGGGTCCCATCTTTTGGGGAAGTTGAAGCAGAAGACCTAAGGCCAGCCCCAGTCATATTGAAAGTGTGTGATCTCATATGTACCAGAAGAGTCATTCTACAGTTCGCAGGCATTCTCAGTTAATCAGGAACCATTCCAGTCCCTTGCTTGTCCTGCACTAGCCTCATTGTACTTTATTTCCCTGCCCTATCTTCTACCACATAGCCAACCTGACTTGTGTCTATTTCTCACACAAGATGTTTCATCTGTCATCATACTTTTTATATTAGCTGTCCCCAATGTTTGGAATTCACTTCTTCCTCACCTCTTCCTCACAGAACCCCTCTCTTTCTTCAAGACACAGTTCAAGTACCACATTTTACATGAAGCCTTTCTGGCTCTTTTCAACTGCTAGAGCCCTCCCTCTGAAAGTACTTCACATTTGAATGCTTTGTATTTTTTCTCTTAACATTTATTCCATATATAATTTCACATATCTTTGTTGTCTCCCCAATTCATATGTCAGCTCCTTGTCAGTAGGGAAGGTTTATATTCATTGCATTTGCCTCTCCAACGCTTAGCATAGAGCCTGGTACAAAACAGGCAATCAATAAATACTTAATGACTGATTGGTTCATCATTTCGCTATCCACAGTTTTAGTAATCACTATCCATCTTTACCTAGCTTGTCTTCCAAAGTGAAAACAAGGAAACCCAAACAAATATAGACAGAATCTTTATCACCTTGAAAATAGAAAGCAACTCCTCTCTGAAAACACATAGATAAGCCCATCTGCCACACATATGTACTTAGCAACAGTCACTGATATTATCTATCCACATGTTATTCTATGTTTCTGGGTTGTCATGAACAAGTTTCCAAGTTATCTTTAGAGACAGGATACATATTCCTCTGATCTGAAGGCTTTGGTGGAGGAGGGATGTATATATCCCTGCTATACTGGTAGGCATAGATTATTCATGAGAGCTCTTATCACATGCTGTTCTCAATATACATTTCTGTCTCTAAATTAGGATCCTCTTTGACATGTCAAAGGCTCTAGAGATGCCATGAAGGTGGGAGGTATTGTTTGGTCTACATTGTTTCTTATACTTAAGGAGTAAAATCCTTCTTACTATTTCATGCAGAGTGGTTACATGGCTGGTAGATATACCCCAGAAACAATCGACCAACAAGCATTTATTAATTACCATCTGTGTACCAGACCTTGTATTAGGTGATGGAATACAAAAAGTACCCAAGAACAATCAGGTTCAGAGCTTGTTTTTTTTTTAAGTATTGATTTTTTTTTCTTTAGTATCCTGCTAATTTCGCAGCATCTCTTCCCTGCCATGTGCATATAGAATTATCTCCTTAAAAACACACACACACACACACACTATTGTTGTTCAGTTGTTTTTCAGTTGTGTTCAACTCTCTGTGACCCCATTTGGGGTTTTCTTGGTTTGCTATTTCCTTTTCTAGCTCATTTTACAGATGAGGAAGCTGAGGCAAAGAGAGTTAAATAACTTGCCCAGAGTCACACAGCTAGTAAATATCTGAGGCTACATTTGACCTCAGGAAGAAGAGTCTTTCTGACGCTAGTGCTACACACACACACACACACGCACACACACACACACACACAGAGTAAATCCAAACACATCTATATTGTGCAGCACTTAGCACCAGTAGTTTCCCCTTCTAAATTAAGAGGAAAGAAGCATGTTTCATCACATAGCCAAGGGTTAATCAATGTGTTTCACCTGTTTTCAGTGTTTTCATTTATACTATTGCATACAGAGTCAGCAGATTGAGGAAAACCTGGCTTCAGTTCTGGCCTTGGGCAGCGTGATGTTTGTGTCACCCAGGGTAAGCTATTATTGATCCTCCCTGTACCTTAGGCAATGGTTTGAGGCTACACGTTGCAGGGCAGTTGTGGCTCTGCATGGTGGAGGGAGTTTGCTCCTAGGAGTTCCAGACTGCCCCCTCTCCCCAAGAGCGTATATTGTTCTTCAAAGACCAAACGTGTATGTTGATTATTTATAGCTAACATTTATATAGCACTTTAAAGTTTGTAAAGCACTTTACATATTAATTATCTCAATTATTCCATCTCATCTTTACAAGAACCCTAGGAAGTAGGTGCTATTTTTATCCTCATTTATAAATGAGGAAACTAAGGCTGAGAGAGGGGAAGGGACTTGCCCGTGTATGAAGGGTCACACAGCTGGTACATTTTCAAGTCAGGATTTGAACTCTTATCTTCCTGACTCTAAGTCTACCACTTTATTCCCTATGCTGCTTGGCTTCCTAAGGATTCAAGGAGGCCTGTAAAGTCAAGCATAATATAAAATAGGAAAAGTAAAAACCAAAACAACAATAACACTGTTAAAAAGAATAGGGAATTTTACCAGGCATCTGGTGTGCATTTATTACTCTATTTGAACATCAAATTTAGCCTGTGATTTCCTAGAAATTAAGGCAAGAGGAAAATATGTTAAGTTGTCATTGTCTGGAACAACAAAAAGAACTACTCTTCTGATGAGTCAGACTTTTTCCTGCTACCAAATTCAAGGCAAAGTATTTTGCCTGGTTTTCATAGAAGCCATTCTGGGCAGTGTGATGGATAACGGATTCATTTATGATTTATCAGTGGCACAGGGACATTGTTCAAGTAGATGTCTTTTACATGGATAAAAACTGAGGGAATCATTTTAAACTTGAAGTCAGGAAAGGGATTTCTTCAGAAAACGGAGATATTATGGCCTGGACATGTTGCTTTCTGATGGTCTAACTTAGTATGGAAATAGAATTAAAAAATGCTAGGGAGTAGGTAGTTAACACTTCTGTTAGGCTTGTCTCTTTCAAATATCAGCTGTCTCAAGTGAGCAAGTGTTAGTTTGCAATCAACACATGGTTGGATTTTCTGACAAGAGCCTGAAGGCCTGAAATCTTGTGTTGATTAAAGATGGCTTCATATACTTTAGACAAGATTCTTGGGAGGTAAGTGTAGAAGTTTGAGACAGTAGATAGAGAAGTCAGCAAGGCCTGGGTTCTGGTTCTGCCTCAGGCATGTGCTAGCTGTGGCAGTATATGACTTAACTGGAGGAGTCAATTAATCTCTCAATGCCCCCGGGCAGCTCTGAGAAGCTAGGCTGCTGCCCTGAATTGACGTGGTAAAGGAAGTTTCCATGCCAAGATTTTCCAATACTAGTGAAATCACAGGTACAAACCCAATCCCTTAGGAGATAAAGTAAATATTCTATTATGAATGCTTAGACTCAGGTAAAAGTTCAGCCAACCCTTACATGTGCTGTGGGTGTTCACTCATATCTCACTATTGGGCCAGAGGAGAACTGAAAATATTTGGATCATTCTGCATACTCATGTCATTTTAATCAATTGGCCAAGAAGCATTTATCAAGAATTTACTACTAGGTATGGATGATTAAAAAAAAAAAAAGAAAAAAGAGAAAAGAAAGGAAGGGAGGAAGGAAGGAAGGAAGGAAGAAAAAGAAACGGTCCCTGCCTTCAAAGAGCTTATATTCTTATGACATTGAAGCTGAGAGCTGGAAGGGATTCTCAGGGATCATGTGGTTAAATAAATCCTCTCATTGGTGAAGTCCACAAGGGTTTGTCTAGGGCTGCACAGCTGGTTTGAGGCAGACCTGGGAAAAGAGCTCGATTTACTTACATCCTGATCCGTTTTTTCCTCCTCACTTCCCTCTTTCCCTAGGATATTTGAACACTCTCGTAGGCCACTCTGAACTCTTGCCCTCCCCAGTCCCTGTAGGACAAAGGTACTGGTCTGATCCCACTCATTTTAGTGTGTATTATTTTGCTTACCCACCCAGCTTTTTCTTCCTGGAAGAGTTTGCATCTTTTCATTTCTATTATCTAGTATTTTCACTTCTTAACATTGATGGCCATTGCTATAGTCTAGAAGATTTGTAGAGAAATGCTACTTTTGTCTTTTCTTAGAAACAATTTGAGAGTGGTGAGAATGTTTTTCCTGTCCCCCTGAAAAACAATAGACATCAAATAAAAACAATGTTTTTTTCTCTATAACTGAATCAGACAGTTTCTCCCATAGGCTATTGACAAAAGAGAATCTGAAGAGAGAAAAATAGCAAATATTTTCTATCAGGGCAATTCACAGTGAATAAGATAGTACCATATTCCAATTGATAATATAAATTAATTTAATATTTCATATAAGGGCAGTAGAGTTCATATGAAATTTAGTCCCTAGGTCCCGAATTGAACTCTGGTAAATTCAATTCCATACTAGAGAGAACACTTGATAGTGAGGTTATTATTAAAACTGTACCTATTTTTTTTTTTTGAAGTACTTGCTGGCAGTGCTGTGGTTCATTTTCAGGACTTGAAGGGTCTTGGCCAACTATCCTCATGTGTCTTCCAAATCCCATTTAAAGGGAGAACCTAGAATTTTTATGCACATATATACATATATGCACACATATTTCTATGTATACATACATATATGTGCATATATGTATATGTGTATATATACATATGTATATGCATACACATACATATTTTATATGTCTATATATATATATATCACCAATTGAAATGAAAAGTTCAAAATAGCACCCTTAGGCCATATCTGCTCCTGAAAAAGTTTTCTTACTGACCTGTCTTCCCTACCATAGTCAGAGTAAAGGAAAGGGGTATGTTGTGATGAAAAGAGTTTGAGAAACATAATTTCTGGGTAATTTAATCATTTTATTAATGAGATCAGCACATTTATTTGTCCTGTCATTTGGCTGTCTCTCTTAGACCAAAGACCCCTCATGGTGGTAGGCTCACAGTGTATACACCCTTCAAAGAGTAGGTGTTCTTGAGGGGTACCAATCAATTCTGATTGGTTAACACAATGGGAGGTGGATTATATTAAAATGAGGGTCTTGGGGTAGTGACTTGGGTCCTCCAAATCTTGGTCAAAGAGACTATTTCCATAATTGCTGTCTTGACAAAAGGGAGACTCAACACTTTTCCAGACCCGTTTGAGCAAACACAATGAGCAAGAATGCACCCATTAGCCCAAACTTAGAATTTCTTTTACTGTCTGATTAGATCTTGGCTTGGGTATATCTTTTTTTTTTTTTTTAAGGCAGTTAGGGTTAAGTGACTTGCCCAGGGTAACACAGCTAGTATCAAGTGTTTGGTCTGAGGCCGGATTTGAACTCAGGTCCTCCTGACTTCAGGGCCGGTGCTCTATCCACTGCACCATCTAGCTGCCCCCCATGTAACTTTTTTTTTGAGGCAATGGGCCTTAAGTGACTTGCCTAGGGTCACACAGCTTGTAAGTGCCTGAGGCCAGATTTGAACTCAGGTTCTCCTGACTCCAGGGCTGATGCTCTATCCACTCTACCACCTAGCTGCCCCTTGGGTATATCTTTAAGAGAGATTCTCCACACAGGTTGGTTTCTGGATGAGGAAGTAGAAAAGACAAAAAAACCTTAGTCATGATTCAATAATTAGTTCTTAAATACAAGAGAGAAATATTCATTTTTCACAGGTATTTGGATAGAGAACATGATTGAAGGGAACCAGGGATGGTAGGAAGAGTCAAAAGAAGTGGGGCAGCTAGGTGGCGAAATTGATAAAGCTCTGGCCTTGGAATCAGGAAGACCCGAGTTCAAATATGGCCTCAGACACTTGATACTTACTAGCTATATGATGTTGGGCAATTTCACTTAACCCCGATTGCCTCTCCAAAAAAAAAAAAGTCAAAAGAAGGGCGGAAAATACAGAAAGTTTGGTGTCGTAAAAAGAGCACTGGGGTTTGAGTCCAAATATCTGGGTTTGAATTACAGCTCTGCCATTAATACCTGTATGGCTTGGGACAGGTAACTTATCCTCTCTGGGTCTCAATTCTTTCCTCTACGTGATAAGGAGTTTTGAACTAGAAGTGTTCTAAGGTCTATGTTCTAAGTTCATGATCCTGTGGTAAGAATTAAGTCAGTAGCTTTTGAAAAATGTTTGAAAGGGATAAGGAAAAGCATTAGATAATGTAGAAAAAGGGGAGACATGAGGAGTTCATTGAGAATTCATGGAAGGATTGCTATATGGGTATAGGAGGGTCTTATAGACAATTTTCTCTAAGAAAAGACTACTAGACTTGCAATAAGAACAGTATATCTAAAAAAAGAGATGTATTTGGAGCTAGAAAACTTGGTTTAAAATTCTAGATTTGGTACTTACACCCTGTGAAACCTTGGATGAATCACTTAATCTCTTTGGGCCTTAGAAACCTGAGGCTCAGAAAGTTGAAGTAATTTTGTCTATAGTTGCATAATTAGGAAGTATGAGAATTGGGATTTGAACCTAGGTGGGCCTTGACCTGTATCCTGGAAAGAACTAAAATCAATCAAAAGCTACCCTTCAGCCTCGTACTTATTATCATTATCATGGAATTGTGCTGTATGTTAGGGCTAATTCACTGTGTACATACAGGAAAGGCTTTTTGCCCATCTGATGTGGGTCAGCAGTGAGACCCCTGACCCCTAAGAAACAATAGAATCCTTTGCAGTTTTTGGCCACTTGATTCCAGTACAAATTTGAAAATAGGGAGATAATGTAGTCACAAAACATCTGGTGACAGAATATTGCAAAGCATTGTGACCCTCTACCCATTCCTTTGACCCTAGTAACCTTGTTTAAATATCTTATAATCAATATTCTTACTATACATTTGTACCAACTTATTGAAAACTATTCAACCACTTAATGAATCAGTACTCATTCTTTAAGCACTAATGTTGTGGCAGGTACCGTGTTTAGATCCTAGGGGGAGATGTTGCGAAGAAAAAAAGGAAACAGTTTTTGTCAAGTGTAGTTAAACACAGACATAAGATATTTATTATCTCTTGACTACAGTCTTCACCTGGGACATCTGAAGAAACCATGGTACCAGGACTGGTTCCCATCTCTGCCAAACCCATGTTCCTCCCCTACATCATTTGACCTGTACTGTTAGGGAAATGGGGAAAGACCTAGGTGTCTCTTACCATCAACGAGGAGAAAGAACTAGCAAGTGTTATAATTGGGATGTGTCTGGTCCAAGGACAATCTCATGTGGTATCATTAATGACCTTCTTCCTCCTCCTACTGTGGAATTAAGGTCCTTACCGCCTAAGAGCAGGAAGTCTTCCTCTGGGTAACTGAGACCTCATTGTATCCTTTGCCTCGTATCTCCCATTGTGTCTGCTCCCATGTACTCTGGACCTTGGATGCTTTGAGTTGGACCTTAAGCCTTCTCATCTGTCAACTTACTCAAAAAGTGAATTTGTGACCTTGTCAATTTAGATGTTCCCTAAAACAATGCACATTGTGCTGCTTTGGTGGTTGGTGGTGTTGTTCAGTTCTCTTGCACGTCCTCTTATAAATTCACCACAAAGGATCAATCCAATATACCAAAGGCCTTTCTCTGACTAAATATGAACTAAATGTATCTAAAATAAAAAAAATACCTACTGCTATATGCATTACTGATTTGTATGATTCTTTTATGAAACTTCCTTGTATTTGAATACTGTTTACATGGACTGCAGAAATAGATTTAGAGGTAGGAGATCTTAGAGGACCTCTAGTCAAATACCCTAATTTTACAGACAAGGAAACTGAGGCCCAGAGAGTTTAAGATACCTGCCCAAGGTGACACAGATAGTAAATGGCAGAAATAAGATGTTACCTGGGTCCTTTAACTATAAAGGTAACAGTCTTTCCACTGTGGGAAATGACAATGCAGGATTTATTTAGAGATCTTTAATTTCATTCTACAGGGCAATTAGGTGATGCAGTGGATAGAGCACTGGGCCTGGAGTCAGGAAGACTTTAGCTCAAATCTGGCCTCAGACACTTCCTAGGGGTGTGACCCTGAGCAAATCACTTACCCTGTCTGCCTCAGTTCCTTCATCTGTAAGATGAGCTGGAGAAGGAAATGGCACTCCAGTATATTTGCCAAGAAAACCCAAATGAGGTCATGAAGAGTCAGACATGACTGAAACAACTAAACAATAATGATGATAGTTTCTCAGGAAACAAAAATGGGACACCTGTTTTGTTTATCTTTTCTCTTTCACCCCCCCTCCCCTTACCGTATGTCTGTGTGTATGTGTGTGTGTGAGAGAGAGACAGAGAGAGACAGAGAGAGAGAGACAGAGAGAGAGAGATAGAGAAAGGCAGGTGTGAAGGGTGGGGGGTGGAAAATGAAATTCTGTTCCCTTTTTTTTTTTCACTTTCAGATCTGCTGCAGTGTATAGCCTGCTTGGAGCGGGTAAAAAGCAGGCCTGCCAAAAGTCTCCTAATGTACTTTAGACTATGAGGTCAAAGAGGATCCCAAAACACACACAGAAAGCCTAGCAAATGAACACCAACACCCAACAAGTAGGTGGTTTTCTTTCCTAATTGGCCCCTGTCTTGCTATTGAAACTTTACCCATACGGTGTAAAGTGACATTTAAAATCTCACTTTGTCAGGAAGGCTCTGACAGGTTGTGCTTTTTCTTTTCCTAATTGTGGCATTGGGTAGTTTCCAGTGAGCTCTCTCTCCAAGACTCCCTCAGAGTGAGAAAGTTTGCCCTAATTGGTCCTGTGTCTGTCTGCATGCCAACTCTAGAATTCCTCGGTAGCACCATGGACAGGTTTTGACAAGGAAGAGCTAGCCAGCCATTTGGAAATTGGATCCGGAGCTGTGTTGCAAGTTCCCTTGCTCCTTGCTCATCGCTCTTCTGGTACATGCCTATAATTGACAATTTCTGCTCTCTATTTCTACCCTGAGTGTCAGTCTCTTGAAGACATGTGTGAAGGGAGCACCCAGGTGTCTAGTGAAACTCTGAGTAGTATCATCCTGCATGGAATTGTTCAGCTGGGGATAGCTATGTCTTCTTTAGTCCTTTCTTTTTCATTGAGATACCTTTCTTGAATTCTTATTACTTCGATGTATGGACAGATACAGAGGAGCTACTGTTGAGAACAGGAAAACACTCAGAGGACAAGTTTAAAACCTTGCTCTGCTATATACTAGCTTTGTGACTCTGGACAAGTCACTTAACCAGTCTGGGCCTCAGTTTCCCCATCTATAAAATGAGGATGATGGATCTTTAAGGACCCTACTTATTCTGAGTTCTATTAGCCTATGATCCTTGGTTAGCCTTTGCCCAATTCAGTTAAATAATCTTTTATTAATACTCTCCCTCTTTGCTTCTGCCTTCTAGCTTCCCCAAATTCTTTCAAGACTCAACTTAAGTCTTACCTACTGTAGGAGGCCTTTCCCAGACCCTCAGTTCTACCCCACCCCTGAGGCTCTAAATTATATCTCATTTACCCTGAACATGCCTTATGTGCACATAGCTGTTTGTAGAAAGCACTATTCCGGGCACTGGTAATATATGAACAAGAAGAACAATAAAAAATGAAAGATTTCTGCTCTCAAAGAGTTTCCATTCTACTGAGGGAATAAAGTGTCCACACTGACAACTAAATACAGAGTATTTGGTGTAGTGAGGCACTAAACATGTGGGGGCGGCACGAAAGTCCTCGTATCTCTAGAGCTGGACCTTGATAAGAGCTAGGGATTCCAAGAGGAAAGAGGTAAGGAGGGAAAGCATTCTAGACCTCCACCTTTGGGTCTCTGCTCTACAAATCATGTCCCGCCTTGAGTCAGGCATGGAACCAGGACCCTGCATGGAAATGGCTTCCTAGACCATCATATGTGATGGCCTTTGTAGTACAGTCATGAATTTATGTAAATATATTAATAACTATAGGGTTTGTATGCAGCATAGTGTATTATATAGAGAACCAACCCTGGGGTCAGGAAGTCAAGTCAACAAGCATTAAATGCTCAGTATATGCCAGGATCTGTGCTAAACTCCGGGATACAAATAAAGGCAAAAATAATGATCTCTGCTCTCAAGGAGCTCACAGTCTAGTGGGGGAGACAGCATGCAAACAACTACGTACATACAAGATGTATACAGGATACATTGGAGGGAATCTCAGATGGGAAAGCAGTAGAAGGGAGAGAGGGCAGAATAAAAAACCTTTTACAGCAGGTAGGATTTGAGGAAGAGTGGGGTTCAGGTCCTTCCTCTGACTCCTACTGGTTATGTGACTGTGGATAAGCCAATCAAACTCTGTCTCCTAGGTAACTCTCCAAGATTATAAATTGCAGGACAATTATTAATCTGTACTGGTTAAGGGGTTTTCCCTACCAGGAGATCCTTATATCAATGAAATCATGTCTAGACATCCCTCACCTCTTGTAAAATAATAGTGTAAGTAATAACATCTCCATTTTACAGATGAAGAAACTGAGTCTCAGTAAGGTTAAGTCATTTAGAAAGCAACAGAATCAGGACTTAATGCCAGGTTTTCTGAACATAAGCCCTTTGTTTTCTACCTACAAAAAGAAATTGTATTCAAAATTTATGAAATATTCCTAAAGTGGGTATATTACATAGAGGGAGAAGAAGACATGCCACCTTGAATTTTAATGCTATTTAAAGAGCAATTGAGATGGCTTCCCATTTCTTGTTCACAGCATGCAGTCATGCATCCTGCTATGCAGTTGGTCATGGTGTTCATTAGATTAGTCACACTAATAATTACAGCAGATGACTAATAGCTACTAATCAGACAGAGAGGGCTGATCCCAGCATTCACTGAAATATGTTTTAGGTCATGGGGTTAATTTCACACCCACATTTAAATATCCTCCCCCTGTACCAGTTATTTTAAGTTATGTTTCCTTAATGCTATTTATAATCTACCACTTAAAGTCCTCACTCTGATGTCTCATCCAGGTGGGAGGTGACCCTCTGTTCTCAAATGCTCTGCCGTGAGAACACATGGGCTGACAGATCATACCAAATGGGAATGACTTCAAAGAGAGGCCCCATGATGGACTGTATGTCTGTGGCTGTGAATCAGCCTAGTGAGTTTTAGCTGTTCCTCATGCTTAAAATCCACCACCTTCTTACCTTGCCTCTTAGATCCCCTAGTACCCATCAAGGCTCATGCCAAGTGCCACATTCTGATTCCCCAGTTAATGCTTTCACACTCCAGATTACCTTGTATCTGTTTTGTATCCATACCTATGCACATGCACGTTGTCTGCCCTGACAGAACTGTAAGCTCCTTTCAGAGCATGGAGTGTTTTTTATCCTCAATGTGATGCACAGTAGATACTTAATAAATACTTGTTAGTTGATTGTTGACCCATTTGACTGCAAGGTGATAATTTTTTCTCTGTCCATAACAGCTCTCAAAAATCACTTCTGACATTATCTAGCGCTTGTGATTTCTACTGGTGGAGGGAGTACCTGCACTATGGAGGGATCACTCCTCCCCATCTCCCCCCCCACTCCACTTTGATGGAGGGAGTATCTGCACTGATGAATCAATCACTAGTGCTTAAAATACTAAAGCATGGAAGAATTTACAACCTTAAAGAGCATTGAGATCTATCCCTATAAACATGTGACTCTGTGTGTGTGTATGTGTATGCGTGTGTGTGTGTGTATGTGTTCATGTGTAGTATATGTGTATTTTATCACAAGAACCTCGGAGTAGATAATAAGATATTTTAAATTACTTTATGTAAGATGAGTTTTTTTTCCCCTCCCTTGAACAGATTCATTTGCAAATTAACAGGTATGGGAGAGTCACTCACTGGGAGGTTACATGGTAAAAGCTCATTTAGAACAGATGGGAGAGGATGAAATGATTGATGACAATTAAATAATTAACCAGTGGCAACATTTAATACTTTCCATATTGGAATAAAAGAGAGGAATATCTTGAATATAATAACAAATCACACATCAAAATAGAAATTTTATAATATATATACACACATGTATCTTCTAAGATATACATATATATGTATATATACATACATATGTATGTATCCTATGTTTCTTTTACAAGTGATATTTACTATTGTTCCTAACCAAAATCGCCATTCTGACTCAGGCAATGAATTGAAATAACCAATTTCATGGATTCTTCCCATTCCCATTATAGATACTCAATAGTGGAATACATGGAACAATATAACTGGTTTCTCTCTTCTTAAAATCGTTCTAGTCTTAACTTTTATGGTTTTACACCTATATGATGGGAATAATTATAGAAGTTCATGTTATCAGTGACCTTCAAGAAGGTTTGTATCATTTCTTTAATTGTTTGTCTTTGCAAATGATTGTTGAAATCAGCTTTGAACTCATCTGATTGTTTACCATCTAACCATATCTTGATCCTATGGATGTCAGGCATTCTCAAATGAGTCAAAGAAAAGTATTTATCATGCACCTATTGTGTGCTAAGCAGTGGGGATACAAATACAAAAGTAAAGACAGTGTCTCCCCTATAAGAGCTTATTTATTTATTTATTCATTTGTTTGTTCATTTGTTTATGTATTTGCTTATTTATGACTAGTTCTCACTATGTCACTCAGGCTGGATGTGCAGGGGCCACCTAGAAGCCCAATCCCATTACTGATAAGCATGGAAGCTTTGACCTGCTCTCTTTCCAACCTGGACTGGTTCACTCCTCCTTAGGTAATCTGATGATTGGAGTTCCCAGGAGTTCATCACAATTAATACCAAATGTGGTATGGATCATACTGGGCACATGGAATTGGCATGATCTAATGAGGCTCAGAATTTCTGAGCTCCACTATTAGAAAAAATATGAAACAAAAATATACTACAGGAGTGAGTGAAGGAAAGCCTTTATTATGCTTCTCAAGAGAGACGTGGGCACATGGGTGCCAGTTCAGTGGTACAATCAACTTTTAAATAGTTGGTAAGATCCATACTCCACCCACCAGGACTAGGATTGGTCTAGTTCATACGAGTTATACTCTTCCTGGACAGCCCATCCCATAGTCTTCCATATTCTGTAAACTCCTCCTACTTTATGTGTCACATGTTCAAAAATAGTGGCTATCTCTGCCCTCAGGGTGTGTCAGCTAATATTCAATAAGCTTATTAAGCAAGAACAGTGGAGAAAAGCCTTTGCCCTGTTGAGGTCCCATCCTTGACCCCAACAGGTTGCAACTAGTTTTGCCTCCAGGGCTCTTTCTTAAGTAACTAGTTGTTTGAGGAATGTTTGAGGCACTTTCTGATTGGTTGAGGGACTATTCATAAGATCTTGGAAGACCTCAGAATCCTTCTATTAAGGAAGCCTAACTCCTAACTAATCCTTTCTCACACCCACGTAGCTACTGTTGCCTCAGTAACTGCGATCACAGGCTTGACCAGTAATATAGCTGGACTTCCACTCTAATAGAAAGAACTGCACGGAAGAGAGTGGAAGATAAAGTTGATTTGATTATGATTCCAGAACTGAAGAGAGAGTTTTTGTTAATGGCTGGAAAGAGTGGAGAAGACATGGCACTAGCAAGAAGATGGGTGAAAAGATACCCGTGGGGTTAAGTGAAGCGTGGCTAGAGGTAGCACAGATGTAATGGGACAATGATTCATCAGTGAAGGCAGAGGGGCCTTAAGGAGTTCTACAACTAAAAAGATCCAGTTGTTCTGCACAAGATTGCTGTTCCTGGAAGAAGGTGGTTGCTGGAAAGATGGCTACAGACTGAAAACCAGATGTATATGTTTATACTATTTCCCCAAATTACCAAACTAGTTACTCTTTGAAAAAAAGAAATGAAATTAGTTAAACTTCACTGGATGTTAGTGAACCTATTCCGGCTGTCAGGTTCACTAATTCATTCCTAAGTCCTCAAATGCCATTTGTTTGGTAAGCCATTCACCAATTCAACTATTGAAAAGAATGAATGAATGATTATGCATTTGTTGAAATGACTACTCATCCACTGATGGTAGCATCCAAGTGATCCCTTGTCCCATTCTAATGCCTTAATAGTGACAATCTGTTGGAGCAGCTATTGGGCCAGTGACCTGATATCTCACACCCAGTGATGAAAAAATCATGGAATTTCATAGCAGAATGGGACATTAGAGATCATGATTTAGAGATTATTTCACATTTTAAAAGTGAGAAGACAGAGATTCCAGATTGATTAAATGTCTTGCCTAGGATCATGCAGCTGATTAGTGACAAAACCAACACGACCACCCAGGTCTCCTGATTCCCATTTTAGGAGTCTTTGCACTACAACATGTTGCTTGCATACATTCAGGTGTCTCCTTCTGAGAGGAGCCTCTTGGGTTTTTTGCTCCTTAGGAAAAAAAAACAAAGAAAAAACTTTTTTGAATTTGTAATAAGCATGAGCAATTTAAGTCAAAATAATTTACAATTCAAAGATCTTGTACTATTCTTCTGTTGATTGACTCCTGTCTCTACCTCACAAAAGTCTCTGAACCCAGACTCTCTGACCTTGTCAGTCTGAAAATCCCAGCCCACACCTCGTCTGTGGCAAAGAAAGTCTATTTTAATGTGATTTCCAGAAACCCCACAGTACTTAGTGCTCATTTTACATTTCAGGCCTGCTTCATATAGATCCACTGAGCCATTATGTTTCCCTAAAGACTTGGTTTGCCTCAAATACAAAATTGAATTTTAAATTTAATTTAAAAATCTATGGTACCTTTGGCCCCGATATAAGAAATTATATTGTCATTACTTAGCTACTACAGGAAGAGTTCTTGAGAGAAAGGAGATATTTTTTTTTCTCTAGTTTTATAACTAGGAATCTGCTAGAAGAGATAACTAGGCTTCGGTCAGCCTGTCTTTGTCTTTTTACAACATTTGCATAGGTTTAATCAGATGGAAACAATCAATTACTCCTGAACTGACTTACCTAAATCTGACCACAGCCCTGTCTGGCCTTACAAACCAGATGTTTAATGTGGCTGGCTTTAAGTGCATTGTGGGAAATTTGTTGAAACCTTCAAAAAAGGATAATTGCCAAGACCAATTTCCAAGCTATATCTTTTCCTCTGAACAGAGTTTAGTAAAATTTTAGAGTAAAAATGGATACATAGAGGAATATTATGAGACAAGCTAATCTTTTTAATAATAGGTTCTTAGATGAATGAAAAAACCTGAGAGATAGAGTTTCTGGGTAATTAATAATCAATTTATTAATTAGGCTAGCTGATAATAAATTGATGGTTAGTGGTTCCAGTAACTAAAGACAAAACCATGGAGACCACTGAATGCTTAAATACATTTGGAAAAAAGGGTGCCCCTGACAGGTGAAAATCAACCCTGATTGATGAACAGTTAATGAGGGGGTGGACTTTCAAATGAGGATTTGGGCAGAAAGCTTTGGGCTCTTCCTGCTGAGAACATGCCTTGATCATGAGACTATGCTGCCTCCAGCAATCTGGACAAAGGGATCCAATTCTACCCAGACCACTCTGGTTGGTTTTCTCTTTCATGAGCTGAGTTACCCCAAACTCTCGATGGTAGAGTACAAGAACCTGGGCTTAATGCTTTAAGGCTGTTGTTTGTTGTTGTAGCCTGTTCTTCTTGAGGACCATGACATTAGGAGGGTGATGTCTTGACTTATGAGTGAATTGGATTTAAGTGAGGCAGAACTGTGCAAAGTCATCAACCTCAGTTTCTCCTCCAGAATCATCGGAGTCCAGTGGCAAGACATAGGTCAGGACCATTGGAGATGACCCCAGATGTAGTGGGAGACCTTGACCTTTTTGAGCTAATGTCTTTCCCAGGTCTCAGTTTGTTTGAGGCTACACCCATTAAATGATTTAAGGCCAGGTAAGAAATGAGGAAAATAATGTCCTAATTTGCCTACTTAAAAAAAAAATCAAACTGAGAGGGGAATATCCTCAGGGTTTTTCTTTAGGGCTGGAATGTAACAGTTTAGATTCTGTTTTCATTGTAAACAGAAGTAAGGTCCTCTAGTTGGGTGGGGTCCTACCCAAGATTTGGAAAATCTCACCTATCAGCAATATACTTGAGGGACTGACTTGACTTACAAGGGCTGGTCCCTAAATAAGAAAATAAGGGGGAAAAAAAGAACCCTCAATCCTAATTTAATACTTGATTATCAACGTAACAGAAGAATAATCACTTCTCTAAATTGGGGAAACTAAACAATTTGTATATTGGTTGAATTAGATTTTACCTTAAAATCAAACCCAACAAGCTTGAGTGCCTAGGGAAATGATGTTTTCCCTATTTTATTTTCTTGCAAGAAGGATATTTAAAAATAATTATATTTTACTTTAACATTTAATTTTAAACATTTTGAGTTCCCAATTCTCTCTTTTCTTACAGCTTGAGAAGGCAAGTAATATAATATCATAACACTTGTAAAGTCATACAAAACACATTTCCATATTAGCCATTTCGCAAAAAAAGCAAGAAAAACAAGGTGGAAAAAATATGCTTCAATTTGCACTCAAATCAGTTCTGTCTTGATATAGACAGAATTTTTCTTCATAAGTCCTTTAGAATTTCTTGAATCATTGTATTGATCAGAGCTGCTAAGTCTTTCATAGTTGATTATTGTTACATTTTTGCTGTTACTGTGTACAATGTTCTGTTTTGCTCACTTCAGTTCACATAAGTTTTCCCAGTTTTTGCTGAAATGATTACCCTTGTTATTTCTTACAGCACAATTGTATTCCATCAGAATCATAAATCACAACTTGTTCAGTTATTCACCAACTGATGGGCATCTTCCTCAATGTCCAATTCTTAATTACTACAAAAAGAGCTGTTTGGAATATTTTTGTACATAGAATCAGTTGATCTCTTTGGGATATAGTACAGAACTAGTGGTAGTATTGCTTGGTCAAAAAGTGTGTTCTATTTATTTGTTTGTTTCTAAACTTCAACACCAAATAAAATGAGCACTTCCACATATAATGTAGAACAGAAAAAAAGATTGCATATGAAATTATAAATATATAATGTAGAACTTGATTTTCTTTTTGAGTATATAATAAGTCAACATGTAACTTTCAAAGCTGTCCTGTTTCTCTATGTTTCTTTCAGCTCTTATGCTTCAATGACCCTCTTCTTTCTTTTCCTTTTCTTTTGGCAGCTATTTAACTAGATCTCCTCTTACCTTTCTGGAGGAAATAAAGAAGCAAAATCCCTTCTTGTAAATATGCACAGACAAACAAAACAGATTCTCACATTGGCCTGAAAATGTATGTCTCAATCTGCACCTTGAGTCTATCACCTCTGGGAGGAGTTGGGTAGCATGCTTCATCATCAGTATTCTGAAATTACAGTTGGTTGAACTCAATTCTTCTCTTTCAAAGTTTTTCTTTTCTTTGTTATGTTGTTGTTAGTGTACTGTTAGTGGTGTTATCTTTATTCTACTCCTTTACTATGCATCAATTCGTACAAGGCTTCCAGATTTCTCTGAAACTGTCCATTTCTTTATTTCTTACAATGCCATTATATCCCATTACATTAATATACTCTGATTTGTTCAACCATTCCGCAACTGGTAGGTACCCCCTTAGTTTCCATTTCTTTGCAACAACAGCAACAGCAACAACAAAAACTTTTGTAAGTATTCTTGTGTACTTGGGTCCCTTTCCTCTCTCTTTCATGTCCTTGGAGTGTGAAGTTGATAGTGGCAACATTGTGTCAAAGGGTATACACAGTTTAAAGACATTCTGTACACAGTTCCAAATTGCTTTCCAGAATGGTTTGGAACGTTTCACCGTTGCACCAACAGGACATATTGATATGCATGCTTTCCCACAAACCCTCATATGATTGTTAATTTCCACTCTTTGTTACCTTTCCCTTTCTGTTAGTTGTGAGAAGGAAACTTAGAGTTCTTTTAATTTTCGTTTCTATAGAGAATACTTTTCAAAAGTCACTTGATGGAGAAGATATGGGAAAATTGGAACACTAATGCATTGTTGGTGGAGTTGTGAACAGATCCAACCATTCTGTAGAACAATTTGGAACTATGCCCAAAGGGCTATAAAACTGTGCATATCCTTTGATCCAGCAATACTACTAGTAGGTCTATATCCCAAAGAGATCATAAAAAAGGGAAAAGGACCCACATGTACAAAAATATTTATAGTAGCTCTTTTTGTGGTGGCCAAGAATTTGAAATTGAGGGATGCTCATTGATTGGGGAATGGTTGAACAAATTGTGGTATATGAATGTAATGTAATAGTATTGTTCTATAAGAAATGATGAGCAGGTAGACTTCAGAAAAACCTGGAAAGACTTACATGAACTGATGCTGAGTGAAGTGAGAAGAACCAGGAGAGCATTGTACACAGTAACAGCAGCATTTTGTGATGACCAATTCCAATAGACTTAGCTCTTCTGAGCAAAGCAGTGATCTAAGACAATTCCAAAAGATTCAAGATGAAATATGCTATCCACATCCAGAGAAAGAACAGTGGAGTCTGAATACAGATTGAAGCATGATATTTTCTCTTTTTTTTCCTTGTGTTTTTTTCCCTTTTGTTCTAATTCTTCTTTCACAACATGACTAATATGGAAAAATATTTACTATGATTGTACATGTATAACCTATATCAGATTGCATGCCATCTTGAGGAGAGAGGAGAGGAGGAAGGTGGAAAATTTTTGGAACCAAAATCTTGTAAAAATGAGTGTTAAAAACTAAAAAAAAATTAAAAATTAAAAAGAGTCACCTAAACATTTATTTTATTATTATTAAAAGGAATTATTGAAAAATCTGTGCACTACTTTTCCTTGACTATCTAGACCAAGGTTGTGGTAACACATCCAAACTTCTTTGATTGAACTCATAGCTTTTTGTTACATTGGTTTTGTAAAGTATCATTTAGTGAAATAATTGGGGGAATTCTTCCTTTTCTTGCTATAATTATGGCAATATAAAATTTTAGCGCTAGATGGGGCACTAGAAATAATCTAGTATGACCCTTCATTTTACATGGGATATGAGCTCCCTCAGCCCCATCCACCCACAGCACTGCAACCCTTTGCTACTTACCAGGTTTGAGGTGCTGTTTGGGGTCAGAAAACCTTCCACATGGTTTCCTTTCCAGAATATTTTGACAGACCAAACTAGCTTGACACATGCAATCATTGGTTAAAAAGTATAAAATAGAATATCAAAATCAATCAATCAATCAACCAATTGATAAACATTTATTAAGTACTTACTCTGTGCCAGGCACTGTGATAGGCATGAGGATGAAAAATGAGGTAAAAGACAATTCCTGCCCTCAAGGAGCTCACAATCTAATGGGCCATTGAGTTAAACAACCATATTTTTTCTTTGTCCCTATCCCTACCATATCTCCCAGAGATTTCTGGTCTCAGTTCCCTACTAATCAGGATATTTATCAAATCATGCATGACATTGGTGTTAGCATGGTAGTCATGAACATTGTAGTGAGTGTTGAGACTTCCTCTTGGCATAAGAACTAAAGACTAGAGGGCAAATAGCACTAAGGAGTATATTGCTACTTTCTCTTACTGTGAGAAATAGGAATGACTGTAGAAAGTTCAGTTGTTCCCTATCAGTATGGGAATCAGATGATCACCTGAGCTTTGACTATAGTGGCCATTTTTCTTCCCTTCTTTCACTGGCTGACCCCATCCTATCTTACCTTCTGCTTTCTCTAACCATGCAAGTTATCCTTTTTGACATTTTCTCACAAAATGCACAACTTTCTGAAGGAGGTCTTACTCAGAAAAGTTAGTATACATCATACACACAAGACAGAACAAATGACCCATGGAAGGTGACTGACTTGTCCAAAGTTACAGAGGTAAAAAATAACTGAACCCAAGCCAAGTCCTCTGATTTGAAAGCCAATGTTCTTTCTACTCAACCATTCTGCCCATCTTTACCACATTTCTTTCACATATTCATTAATTGATTTGATATCATGTGACCCTAGTATGATTTCCATAGTACCTTAGGAGAGGGAAGCAGCAGGGTGTAGGGAAAAGTACATTAATGTTGGAGTCAAAAGACCCTAGGTTTAATCACACTTAATAGTGGGTAATGACGAGTATGTTATTTCCTTTCTCTGAGCCTCGTTTTCCTTGAATTAGTAGAATGGGAATAACAATATTTACAGTGCCCTCCCCACAGAATTGTTATGTAAAATGTGCTTTACAAACCCTAAAGCACTAAATGAATTTGAGTACTACTGCCTCACCAAATTGCTGCAAATTGCAAATGCAATGACTGATATAAAAAGCTTTGTGAACCTTAAAACACAATCTAAATGTCAGTTATTATTGTTATTATTACTATATGTGCTTGCACTTCATAATAATCAAGCATGAATATAAATGTTATCTATTGATTGTAGTAGTTCTGTAGAAGATCAGCATTCTCATCTGCTTGAATTGGTTCAGCAGTAGCCAAGGTGTAAACTCAGTAAGATCTCCTAATGTTTAGTCTTTTGTTTCTAAGGTGGCTTTGTATGTACATGTATAATAACAGCCTGTTTTATGGGATGTCATCACCTGACTTTGCATCTTTTGGTTGCTGATGAGTCTCTCCTTTCTTATCTAGGCTGGTCCTAATGATGGGGTTGGGATCTGGGCTCCAGAAAGGAAAAACCCTGGACTTTCCCACTTGGCCAAATCTCTGGTGTTCACCTGAGACTATAATCCCATCAAATGATGTTTCATTGTGGCTACACCCAATCTCCACTCCATTGTCTTACCTCCCTAAGGCTCCTGGTTATTTCCCACACTTAATCCTAGCTAGGCTCCATTGTCCAGGTACCTGGAGTTCTGTTCATCCCAGTTTACTGTCCACTCCCATTCAGATCCACTTCTAGATCCCCCTCCCACAGTCTTTCTGTATATAGAGTCCATCTTGTCTCCATTAAGATGCATAGATTCTTATAATCTAGGCACTGCTGGGATTCTTATAATCTAGCCATTGCTTACATTCTTATAATCTAGCCAATAGCTTACTAATGTTCAGACTCCTTAAGAGTCTGCCCAATATGACGGGATGTTCTAATTAAACCTTGTCTTTGGTTGAAAGAAGGCTTGGGTCGAATTATTTCAGGCAGGACCCATGTGTTGTGATTTTGGGGTCTCAGGACCCCTGAGCCCCTAAACCTCATCACTCAGACAACAGCTTTTCTATGTTTCCTGCTATGATCTTGGCAGGATTGCTTGGGAGCCTGAATGATGGCTTGTCCCTATCTTCTTCTCTGGGACCACCTTCTTGCCTTCTGCCTACCCTGGTTTGTCTCCAACCAGATTCTTGGCAGTATATTTATGAAATCCTGGACTGATTGGAAGAGCTTATAACTGTTTCCTTTTGGTTTTATCATTGTTGCTTCTGGTCCATTTTTAGAGCTTTGGTGAAGTGTTTCTGGGGGACCTAGGCTTCTTTAGGTCATGGCATATTACCATCTTCCCCTAATTCCTCCATGGATTGTTTCTAAGACTGAATTCTAATTGGATAAGACTCATTAAAACTTATGCTTATGTTAAGAATTCATTATTTGGTAAAAATTGTTGAGAAAACTGGAAAGCAGTATGGCAGTAACTGGGCATGGACTAATATCTCACACCATTTACCAAGATACAGTCAAAATGGATACATGACCTAGATATAAAGAGAGATTTTAAAAGAAAATTAGAAGAACATGGAACATATTACTTATTAGACTTATGGATAGGTGAACATTTTATGAATAAACAAGAGACAGAGAGCATAATTAGGTAAAATTGGATAATTTTGATTACCTTAAATTAAAAAGTTTCTGTACAAATAAAACAAATATAGCCAAGATTAGAAAGAAAGCAGAAAATTAGGGGAAAAACATTTATAGAGAGTTTATCAGATAAAGGTCTCATATCTAAAATATATAAAGAACTTTGTCAAATCTATAAGAATATGAGTCATTCCCCAACTGATAAATGGTCAAAGGATATGAACAGACAGTTTTCCAATGAAGAAATCAAAACAATTTATAATCATATAAAATGCTCTAAATCACAATTGATTAGAGAAATGCAGATTAAAACAATCTTGAGACATCATTTTATACCTACCAGATTGGCTAAAATGATAGAAGCGGCAAGTGACAAATGTTGGAGAGGATGTGGAAAAATTGGGACACTAATTCATTGTTGGTGGAATTGTAAAATGATCCAACAATTTTGGAGAGCAATCTGGAATTATGCCCAAAGAGTTATTAAACTACCTATATACTTTGACCCAGCAGTAACACTAGTAGGTATCTTTCCAAAGATGACTAGTATAAAAGGAAAAGAACTTTTAAGTTCTAAAATATTTATAGCAGCTCTCTTTGTGGGGGCAAAAAAACTGGAAATTGCAGGGATGCCCATCAATTGAGGAATGGCTGAAGAAGTTGTGGTATAGGGGCAGCTAGGTGGCACAGTGGGTAGAGCTGTGGCCTTGGAGTCAGGAGGACCTGGGTTCAAATCCAGCTTCAGACACTTAACACTTACTAGCTGTGTGACCCTGGGCAAGTCACTTAACCCTGATTGCCTAAGCAAAAAAAGAAAAAAAAATTCTTTCTTGGGTCAGCTAGGTGACACAGCGGATAGGGCTCTGGCCTTGAAGTCAGGAGGACCTGAGTTCAAATCCGATCTCAGACACTTGACAGTTACTAGCTGTGTGACCCTGGGCAAGTCAATTAACCCTGATTGCCTCACAAAAAAAAGAGGCAGCTAGATAGTGAAGTGGATAGAGCACTGGCCCTGAAGTCAAGAGGACCTGAGTTCAAATCTGGCCTCAGACCAAAAGCTTGACATTTACTAGCTGTGTAACCCCAATTGCCTAAAAAAAAAAAAAAAAGTTGTGGTATATTTGTGCTGGAATAATAGTGTGCTATAAGAAATTATGAGCTCAATGATTTTTGAAAACCATGGAAAGACTTGCATGAAAAATGAAGATCAAAATGGGCAAAACCAAGAGAACATTGTACAGAGTAACAGCAATATTGCTTTAAGAATGACTTTGAATAAATAAGTTATTTTGACTATTATAAATGCCCAAATTAACTATAAAGGACATATGAAGAAAGATGCTGTATGCATCCAGAGAAAGAACTGGTAAGTAGAAATATATATAGAATAATTTTACATATATGTATATGTATGTGTGCATATATACATATGTGTATATGTATATATACATACATACACACATTTTATATGTATATACACACACATACCTGTTTGTGTCTAATGGTAGCCATTAGAGTGGGGGGAGGGAGGAAAGAAAAAAAAGAAAAATACACAATAATTTTATTGTATGTTTGCAAGGAATAGCAAATTGTGCATAGTATATTTGCAGTTTCATGTACAATCAGCTTTTTTATTGTACTACATTTTGGAAATGCTTGTTTTATTCTGTAAATTAAAAATAAAGTTAAAAAAATTATGTTCCACTGACAGCTGTAACTAACAATTGTGGTGCTTGGAAGTAAATGACACAAAATATGTTTTTAGGTAAAGAGTACGAAAGGTGACCTCAAATCAAGGTTTAAACAAATTCAGGATTTCAGCTTAAGATGCTTACATGTAGGCCACAGAAAAACCCAGCTTCCTCGTAGAAACTGTAGTGAACATCTGAAAACAATCCTGAAAGACGAATGATAAAGAAAATCAAAGGAAAAATATAAATAAGGTCTTCTACCCAGTCCAGAATTACACAAAAAGATGGGTAGAGGTTGACAGAGTCATTGAGAAGAGCCTTGTTAAAGAGTATAGGGAATGCAGAAGTGGTTGAAGGTGGTGAGAGCGGTCATGTTAGGGAAGCCAGCAACAACTCAGACAAATCAGTCAGAAGCTAGTGGAGCCAGATAGAGGAGCCACCAGACATGTGCAATGTAACTGAGGGAGCCAGAAGTGTGTAGAAGTAGGGAGAGTAACTGCTCCTTGAAAGCCACTGTGAGCTCCTACAAATGGACTTGAAGCCAATCAGCCACATGTCTGAGCAGGAGCATTTCAAGTCATCTCACTCTTTAGTAATCAGGCACCTAAAGCCAAAGAATGACTGACTCATCCTGAAAGCAGTGAGGATAGAACCAATCCCCGTAAACACTGCTCAGGGAGACAGAATCTGGCCATACATTCATCAGAGTGCTGGAAACCACCCAAAGACAGAAGGCCAACTCAGAGCCTGGTCACCCAGGCCAGGGTTGCTATTCAGGAGGCCTTAAACCAGTGTGATGTTCAGTATCCAACCAGGAATTATCATATCCACAGCAGGGGATGGAAACAAATCTTGACTGGGGATTCTGAAAACAGAAAATTAGTCTGGTTGAGGTTAGAAACCTCAATGGACCACCAAGAAATAGAATAGTTTAAGACAGAGGGTGGTCCCTAATACCAAAAATCCTATCTTAACTAGTAGTTAAAGCAGCATCCATACTACCCAACCTATCCCAGAGGGAAAGAGGGGACTAGTCTGAGCACAAAACCTGAAGCCAACAAATGAGGCTTAAACACAATCATGAAGAAATAATATGGGTTAAGAAACCCAAGTGATATACTCATAAGCAAAGAGTAATGTCATAACTGCAAACAGAGCCTCAGAGGGGGAAAAAAATACCTTGGCCATAAATACTATAAGAGCTACTAGAAGGACTAAAGCAAGAGATTAAAGAATTTGGGAAAAGAAAAATAAATAGTGTGGACAAAAAGGTGAATAAATCTTAATCTCATTGAAAAATAAAATGGAATAAATAGAATTTGATGATTCCTTCAGTCAATAAGAAATATTAGGATCATGTCATAAGATTGAAAAAAATAGAAAAAAATAACAGGTATCTGTTACTAAAAACAACTGCTGGAAAACATGGCTAGGAGAAAAAAAATGTAAGAATCATTAGATTCTTTCCAAATCATAACTAAACAAAAAAACCTAGAGACTATATTTCTTTTTTAAAATTAAACACTTAACTGACTCGAGATAAGGTATTTCTATATGAAAATCAGAACAGAAAAAGAGCACCATACAAAAAGTTGCCTTCTGTATTATGAACAGCTTGCTTTTCTCTTTAAGAATACAATAAATTCATTAGAACTATTGAAGATCAAGTTACATAAAGTGCTCTGCAAATCTTAAAGCTCTACGCAAATGCTAATTCTTCATCTTCATCATAATCCTTGTTGTTTACATGTTTTCTCCAAAGCTGCTAGGTATCATATTTCAAGAAATCATTAAAGAAACTGCCCTGAATTAGAACCAAAGGGTTAAGGGAAAATTTTTTTAAAAATTCCCTCTATTACTTTTTGAAAGAAAGGCCAAAGTGAGAACACCCAAGAATGTCAGAACCAAAATCCAGACTTCCAAGGCAAAGAAAAAGCATGATAAAGAAATCAGTAAGAATTCAAGTACCAAGGAAGCAGTAATTGTCTTGAAAGCCTTGGAAGCAGCTACATTAAAGCAGGCAAAATGTTGTGGTATGTTATTCCAAAGCCAAATAATGCCCCTTCCTCCCAATTGAGTGTAATTACAGGGGGAAACACATCTTTAATGGAAGAGAAGATTCCCGTTGAAAAGATCAAACGTGTGTAGAAATGCTGAAATACTAACACGGGAATCAAGAGAAACTAACCTGGAAAAGTAAATTCATTTGAATGACTGGAGTTAGTTTAATGATACTAATGTGCTTAAGCTCTTATAGAAGGTTAATAAACTTGTCTAATGCACAACTTTCCCTTCAGAACCCTAATGCCTTCAGGGGTTAGAGAGGGAGTGAAATTAGACCAAAGCAAGGATCTAGTTGGAATCTTGGTATGCTTTGTCAATTTTAAGAGAAGAAAGTGGAAAAGAAAACATAGTATGGAAGACATGAAGATCAACCAGGAACAAAACATCTACTGTTTCACAGAAATGGGGCACATGAGAAGAAAAGTAAATAAATGTGGTAGAAATGGTTGGCAGAGGAGCAAGCATCTCATCAACTTAGAATTTGATCATTCACGTCATCACCTAGAGTGTCATTGCTTAGTTTGCTGATTAGGCCCCAATTCTTTAAAAATGAATGATTCCAGGGACATGTCTGGCAACCGGTTTATCATTACCCTCCAACCCATCTGTTCTCAGCTGCTGACCTGTGCCCACCGCCAAGACAAGCACCATTAGAGCTGAACCCAAGCTTACTACCTCTCTCTCCTCTCCAGCCATTGTAAACATTTTAGATTAGAAAGTCCCAGGGCTTCAGCTCATAAATGGCTCTCGTGTCTAAGTCTCCACATACAGCTTTGATAAATTAGATACAAGCAGGAGTAAGTGTTTCACTGAGAAGGTATCCTACCACAGCGGTAGTTCTTATATGAACTGGATAGAGAGAGGTTGAATACACGCTCCCAGATACAGTTTGCTGTAGAAATATGTTAAAATAAACTGTGATACAGTTTGGGACACTAAAGGGGGGAGTGGATGGGATAGAGGAGGGCGAAAAGGGCTGTGGAAGGAATAGTTAGAAGCAAAACAAGCTTCGACAGTGGTGAGTCTATCATAAAGGATATTTATGAAGAGAAAAATGAAAGAGAAGAGCCAGAGACTAATAAATTGAGAGTAAAAAATGGTGTCTGGTGTTGGTGAAGGCAGGAGGGGCAAAGGAGTAGGAATCACCCCCTTCAACTGGAGATTATTGGAACTAATCATATTCCTTCTCTTTCTTCAATCACTTCTTTGTAAAGTAGTTGGGAGGAGTCAAGGGGAAAAGGAAAACAGATACAAGTTTAGGTGAAATACAGAACTAATAGTCATAACAGGGAACATGGGCAGAATAAACTAGACTATATATGGAAGAAAATGAATTAGAAAGCAGAATTCAACAGTCTGCTGTTTACACATGTAGCTCAGGTTTCCAAGTCTGGGGTGTTTTGCCTGTCACTGCATACGCAGAAGGAAATTCTAATTCGTAAAGAGAAAGCAGACACGATGCTCTGTGACTGCTTGAGGGTAGAATTGGCATTAGAGTCTCTTAAGGGAGACATGTGGTTCAGAACTCTTTCTGAGACTTTCCTGAGAGAGGAGAGAGAAAGATTTTGGAAGAGGAGACATTTAAAGGAAGCTGACTTTTCAATAAGTCCCTGATTTCTAGCTTGCCTCCCAAGAGACTTTCCCCTTGAGTGAGATCAGGGTCTCTCTCTTAGTTTGAGCTGAGATCTTATTTTGCACCCAACAGAGTGGATCCACCCTGTGTATCGCTTGATATATTCTAAACTATGGAACTTGTGCCCCTCTACTTCTCAAGAGGGAATGCAGCATCATCAGCAATCTCTCCAGCATTAAGAATCTTCTACTTATATATCTGTATGTATGTAGGGGGGACAAAACTAAACAATAGAAATTCATAGTTTCTTTTGCAATCCTCTTTGATGTTTTTTCTTTTTTATATTGTAACATTTATATTAGTTAATGTTAAGTCCTAATAAGAAAGGATATTTTTTTTTTCAAATTTAGTTGATATGATGGGAGGCCCAAAGGGGAAAGGACACTAAGCCTGAGACAGTGAGTCAAAGACACTAGAAGTCTGCATGCTCTAAGAGACTGGACCAGTAGAAGGAGGAGGCAAGGGCCTGACTAGGGCGGATCTTACCTGGGGTTCAGTCACTGAGGGAAGCAATTGCCATTAGTAGCTTCCTACTTTATTTTTGCTAACTAGGTGTTCAGTTCTAGTGTTTCTGATTTGTTAAAGGAGTGCAAATGCTACTCCTTGAGGCAGAACCCTATCCAACCCACTCTGGCCATAACTCTGTCCAATGGCATAACCAGGTTGAGGCTTAGGAAGAGGACTTTGTGGGGTGATATAATGAGAATAGCAATAACATTCTCATGTAAACAAGATCTTTTGTGATTAGAAAAATGCATCCCAAGCACTGGCCTGATGAGGAAGCTAATGCATATATTATTGTCCCTTTTTTACTTAGAAGGATTAGAAGTAAAGTGAACTTCCCAAAGTCATATGGCTAGGAAGTCTCTGTGCTGTACTTTGATCTCTATCTACCTTATTGCATCCCTTCTCATTTTTCATAAAATACCTAGATTCCTGTCAGAATGAGTGCAGCTCCTCTGGGAGTCCTTTCCTGATTTCCCCGGTAGCCAATGTCCTTCTCCTCAGAAATTATTTTGTGTCTCAGTTCCTGTACTCTTCCAAAATGTAATCCTACCATTAAAAAGCCATTGTTTTGCCCCTGGAAGGCTCTTCTGTGTTTCAAAGTTCCCTCCTTTGTCTTAATAGAGAAACATCCCTAGGCAGAGTGACACCTTAAGGTATTAAACTAAAACCTTAGCTGGCACTAATGGAAAAACTTTGGGAAAGTAATGGGTAAATAGGACCTGGGGGATATGCTCTGTTGGTCTGAGAAATGAAGAGGAAAACAAATACTTGGATGAGGTAAGAGGCTTCATGGGAGCCTGATAAGATATTAGTTGAGAATTTAAGAAGCTGCTTTAGCCAAAAACATTTCAAAGGCAGCAGAATATAAAGGAGCAGTGTATAGAGTGCCAGGCCCAGAATAGGAAAGACTCATCTTCCTAAGTTCAAATCTGGCCTCAGATACTTACCAGCTGTGTGACCCTGGGCAAGTCACTTAACCCTGTTTGCTTCAGTTTCCTCATCTGTAAATTGAGCTGGAGAAGAAAATGGCAAACTCTTCCAATATCTTTGCCAAAAACACCCCAAATGAAGTCATGAAGAGTCAGACACAACTGAAAATGACTGAACAACAACAAAGGTATACAGGCTAGAATGCTGGATGTGAACTAAGGAAGACCTGGGTGAAAATCTATCTCTGGCTTGGACTAGTTGTGTAACCACGGGCAAGTCATTTAAGTTTTCTGAGCCTCAGTTTCTTGATTTGTGAAGTAGGGATAATAATAATAATAATAATAATAATAATAATAAAATCAGTGGTACCTATATCACATAGTATTGTGAAGTAACATTTGTAAAGTGCTTTAAATTAAACTTTGAATTCTTATGCCATCAATCATCATCATCATCATCATCATCATCATCATCATCATTATTATTTTAATTAATAAACCTATGGTCCAGCACCCAAAACAAGATTATAGTTAACACAATGATAATATTAAGTCTAGACATACAATAGCCTTCTGGTTGGCCTCCCTGCCTCAAATCTCTTCTCACTCCACTCCTTCTTCCATTTAGCTGTCAAGCTTATCTTCCTGAAGTGCAAGTCTGCCTATGTCATACATCCCTCTTATTTAATCAACTCCATTGGCTCCTTATTACCTCCAGGATCAAACATAAAATCCTTCTTTTGCCTTTTAAAGCCCTTTATAACTTATACCCCTTTCAACCTTTCCAATCTTCTTCCACCTTATTCCCTTTCCCCATCCCTCTGTGATCCAGTAACACTGTTCTCTTTGCTGTCTTACTGCATCTCTCACCTCCAGGTATTTTCCTTGGCCATTCCTATGCCTGGAATACTCTCTTTCCTCATCCCCACCCCCTGCTTCCCTGGCTTCCTTCAGGTTTTAGCCAAAGCCCTACCTTCTACAAGAAGTCTAGACCAATCTTCCTTAATCTTAGTGCCATTAAGAATAGCTCCAATTTATCTCATATATATCTTGTCCATGTAGACTTCTTGAGTCCATGAACAGTTTTTTTGTCTTTCTTTGTATTCCCAGTGCTATTTAGCCCAGTGCCCAGCACATAGTAGGCATTTAATGAGTGTTTGCTCACTCAGGAACTTTGTTCTGAATTTTTTTTTCATAGACTATGAATTTAATATAAAGAAAATGCAAATCGGGGCAGGGGGAAGAAAAAGTAAACTAGGCTCTGATATTTCTTTATCCTCAAAAGATTTTTCTCTAGAGACTGACTTTTGTTTAACAAAGAAAATATGATTACTTATTATTCAGATGATTCTTTTGCATTTTGCTCAGTTTTATAGTATAATAACATGATTTCATTGTCATAAGAAGCTTAATAATTTAAAAATGCACTTTTCTCTTTTGAATTAAAATAAATGTTTGTAGTCTTATTCCCCCCCCCCCCCCTTAAAAAAGCTAAGGAAGCCTCCCCAGCACGTTCTTTTTTTTTAACCTGATAAACATTTCAAGTTTATTTCTCTGCAGAGGAAAAATATTTTGATGGTTACAATATATCAAGATGGTCCATTGAGATCATTACTAAGAAGACTTGTTTAATCAAAAAACACATGAAAAAGAGCCTCACAAAAAGAAACAGAAAACTTGAGAATAGTAATGGTGTGGTGGACATAACAATTTCATGGTTAGAAAAGAAACCAATACAATTAATATTGAAAGCAATTATTAGGTCTGTTGGCACATGCTTCATAATGCCTGCTCCCAGGGAGACTGAAGCTGGGAGTGACCTTCAGCTCGGGAGTTTGGAGCTATAGGAAGACTGAGGAAAGTTCACTGGATATCTGAACCTATGTTCAATACCCATAAAGTGAGGCAGGGAGGAAAAAAAGACACCAGGCAGCCCAAGGAGGGGAAAACTGGCCCTTCTTAGAAATAGAACAGCTCAAAGCTTCAATGTTAATTGGTAGTAGGATTGGGATGGAGTTTCTTGCTGTACTTACAGCTTAGACAGGAGAGGGATACCCAGTCCCAGAAAAAAAAAAAGGATTATATACATTATGAATTTATTTTGTTGTTCAGTCATTTCAGTTGTGTCTGACTCTCTGTGACCCCATTTGGGGTTTTCTTGGCAAAGTTACTGGAGTGGTTTGCAATTTCCTTCTCCAGCTCATTTTACAGATGAGGATACTGAGGCAAACAGGGTTAAGTGACTCGTGCAGGGTCACACAGCTAGTAAGTGTCTGAGACTCAGGTCTTCCTGACTCCAGGCCAGGCACTCTATCCACTATGCCACCTAACTGCCCTTTAATGAAGTTTTATTATAGTATTTAGTCAGTTGTTGGTTGGAAGACAAATTAGTTTATTTACATTTTTTCACAGAAATTCATAGCTTAAGAGCCTAGGTGCACTTTGTTGGACCACTCCCATATACTTGTTTGCCTCCACCTAGGCTGGATTTGGACACCTCATTATCTGGCACTCTTCCAATGGTAACATTCTGTTCCCCTTAAAATGTTCAGGCTCATAGGTTTCAAACATAAAATGGATTTTATTTGCACAGTTAAGAGCTAGAAAGCACTCACATCAGAGCCCACAGAGAACTGAGAAAGTCTCCAACGTCTTCCTGTAGGCTACTCTTTCCAGGGTCCTAATATGGTCTCTGTGCCTTAATCTCTTTCCATGAATGAGACCCCATGCAGCACAAGCTGGCAAGATTTTTCTGTTGCCTTGGAAAGTCCTTCTCTGGATAGTTCCTCTCCAGTCCTTAATACCCCATGGCTCCACCCCTATCCAGCACTCCAGGATTCAGTTCTGAATGGCTCCAAGTCCTCCAGATACTTGACAATCTCTAGTATTTGGACCCCTTTATCTCTTCTGCCTCCAGTCTCCTCCCTAGGTCATGGGTCACTTTCTATTTTACCCTAGATTGTTTTCCAGAAATTGCAGACTACTGGACTAACTTCTTCTCTGATCTTCTTCAAAATCTCACAGAAGATCAAACTATTGAATTGACTTCAGCTCTTACCCTGATTCTACTTCTCCAAAACTTTTCAGAAAGAGCGATTGAAAAAAAGTGTCAGGGTTAACCCCTTTTAGCACATTCTCCCTCTTAGAAGAAGATCTTGCAGTGTAAGGGGAAGAACAGAGTCAGTTCCTCTCTGGAATTCCTTCCTGCTACACTGAGTTATAATGATTACTACTATATCATGAGTTGTAGTTTACAACCATATTTTCTACCAACTACACTGTGAGTAAGGTAGCATAGGTACTATCCCCAATCTTACAGATGTGAAAACAGGTCCAGAGAAAATGTATTTCCTAATGCATGAATTCACAGTAAAACATTGGAGCCAGGATTAAAACCCAAGTTTTCTGACTTCAGGTCATAGTGAGGGAAAGGTGGAAAGGTTGGTTGAAGGGGCATACCTTCAAAAATGTTGGTAGAACCTAATTTCTTAGAAAGCAATGTATACTTATTAATGTTTAACGGTAGCTAAGAGGGTAGGCGTAGGGAAGAAAAAAAGGAAAAAAATTACATGATAATTTTGTTGTATATTTGAGAGGAATAGCAAGTTGTGCATAGTAGATTTGCAGTTTCATGTACAATCATCTTTTTTTAATTGCACTGTTATTGAAATACTTATTTTATTCCATAAATTAAAAATAAAAGAAAGCAGTGGGTCCTTTGGTCCAGGAGACTGTGTTCATTCTGAGTTATTATAAAAGTTTTTTTTTTCTTTAATGTTGGGTCTGAAGGCAAGAAGAGGGGGCCTAGGTAGAGGAAGGAAAGGGGGAAACAGAAGTTTGTTAACCACATATTCCTCCATGTGTATTCCTCCACGTGTTATCTCAGGTCACTGGAGTTTATTCAACCTCCTGTCTGATTATAATGGCGAAGCCATCATCCAGCTGCCCTGAAGAGTACGGGCAGGAGGTTTTCTTTCCCTTTGTTTCCAAGAAAGTGATATTAGAATCTAGGAAGTCTGGTTATTTATTGTTTTACCTAGTTTTACGCCTGTTTGGGTGCTTGGAAATGTTAGACTGAGTTGTATAATGCTGGTGATTTGGGCTTGGGGTATTTGAACAGTGACAGGACCTGAACTCTATCTAGGGGTGGGGCCTCTAGGTCCTCAAGTGCAGCCCTTTGACTGAATCAAACTTCATAGAACAAATCCCCTTAATAACAGGATTTGTTCTGTAAAACTTGGACTTAGTCAAAAGGCCACACTCAAGAACCCAAAGCAATATTATCTCCATTTTACAGATGGTCAAATTAGGGCTCAAAGGAAGGACTTGGTTTGCCTAGGCACACAGTGAATGCAAGAAGAGGGATTTAAACCTAGGTCTTTCAAACTCCACTTGCAGTCACTAAGCCATGGAGCACTAGACAAGTGGCTCATAAAGTAAGGTGGAGGGCATCTAATAGAGGGCAGCTGGGGCTGGAGAGGGCCTTGATTTTAAGTCACGAGAAGATTATTTAGTTTGAAGAACAGAGATGTAGGGACCACTAAAATGAGGATGTTTAGTCTGATTAATGGAAGATGTCATGGGGACATGATTCTAATCTTCAGGTATTTGAAAGACTCTCACATGGAGCAGAAGTTAGACTAGTTCTGCTTGGTGCAAGAGGGCCCAAGCAGGAATGATGGATGGAAGTTGTGTAGAAGTAGAGTTAGGCTTGATTTTTAGGAAGAATGTCTTAACAACAAGAGCTATGCAAAAGTAGAAGAGAATACCTTGTGAGGCAGTGACGTCCTCCTCTTTGGAAGTCTTCAGGCAAAGGCCGGATGACCACTGGACAGATACATTGTAGAGGGCATTCTTGTTCAGGTATGGATTAGAGTAGATCAGTGGTTCCCAAAGTGTGATCTAGGAATTCCTAGGAGACCCCAGACCCTTTCAGTGGGTCCCAAACTATTTTCATAATAATACTGAGGTTGTAATTTCTAATACAGTACACGTTGATAGATACAACCCATGTAAACAAAAGCTTTTTGGGGTCCTCAATAATTTCAAAGATTGTGAGGGGATACTGAGGCCAAATAGTTTAAGAATCATTAGATTAGACTGTCACTAAAGTCCTTTCCAATTCTGAGATGTTGTAATTGTGTGAAATGTTTGTGAAATACAGGTTTCACAGTTTAGTATTCCCCCTACTCCATCTTAGCATCTTATGACCTTTCTTATAAATTTAACCTTTCCTTGGTCCTCCCTCTTGGCTAGACTCAGCATTTAGTTTCACATTCTCCTCTTCCCCACTTATTTCTCCCCACTGTAGTCTAAGTGTCCAGTTTAGAATACTGGAAGCTGAGAAGGATCTAACTGCTTTTGAGTCCAGTCTAATGGATATTTATATGGTGCTTAAAAATTTGCAAAAGTCTCTTATGTATATTATCTTATTTGAACTTCTCAACCACCCTGTGAAGGTGGGTATTCATTGCAAGTATTATGTGAAGTAGGTAATCATTGCAAGTGTTATCATTCCTATTTCAAATATCAGGAAATTGAGGCTCAGAGAGGTCCTGCCCATGTGGGCAGCTAGTGCACGTCAGAGACAAAAGCTGAAAAGGGAAGTTTTGGATTGCCACTCCATACATGAAAATATTCTGTTTCTCCTGTCTATTTAGACTATTCAACTATTTCCAATAATTTTACTCAAAGAAGTATATATTTCCACAGGAAATAATAATGTTCCCCTACAGAGCTTAAAGGTCCATTTCAGTTCAGTCTAATTCAACAAACATTTGTTTAAGTATATACTATAGATATTTTGTTGGTGGATACTAAGACAAAATGATAATTCCTACCCTCAAGGAGCTTACATTCTACTTTTTCGTCTGTGTTTGGTTGGTCCAGCTGCTTAGAGTGTGCTCTTAATCAGGCATAAGCCATGGAGTTCATTCTTTCATGAGTCAGTTCATTCTATTATATTATTATAATGCCACTCTTTTTAGTTAGTTATCTTTAAACCATATGCAATGCATTAGATGTATGGTAGAAATTCATCTCCGCCGCAAGGAGAAAATCCACATACCACTCAACATATCTACCATGACATAGAGGAAAGAGTAATTGCTTTGGTTCCAAAGAATGTGAGTTCAAATTCTGCCTCTGACACTTATCTATGTAATCTTTGCAAGTCTTTTAACTTCCCTGGGCCTTACAAAGCAGTTGAACTAATGACTTCTGAGGTCCCATCCAGTTCGATATGTGTGATTCTTTACTGTGTGTCAGAAACATCTTTTATCCATCCATCCATCCATCCATCCATCCATCTATCTATCTATCTATCTATCTATCTATCTATCTATCTATCTATC
>NW_020954551.1:32069334-32216978 GCF_900497805.2 Vombatus ursinus | reverse complement strand
ATCTATCTATCTATCTATCTATCTATCTATCTATCTATCTATCTATCTATCTATCTATCTATCTATCTCTATCTATCTATCTACCCATCTATCTATTGAGGGCAACCCATTACTCAACATTTACTTTTGAAATCTTGAATCTAGAAATCCACTTAAACCTATGAGAGTTACCTTTATTAGCCTTTCTAATGCATCCATCTTTTTTATATTTGAAATACGATGTTAATCTACATTCCATTGTCATCTAATTTTGAGCAAAGCATTAACTCCAAAGTCAGGTTCATCAATCACAGCAGAGGAAATGTTACTGACAGCTATTATCAACTGCACAGTTGATTAGCTTTCTTGATTAAATAGGAGCACAGCTGATGGAAAAACCAGAGAAAACTTCTGGCTGCTTTATGGGAAGAACTCCCAATGAGAAGCCCCCTGTGGAATTAACAAAAGGGAATAGAAGACAGAAAGTAAAACAGCAGCAACTGTAAATAGCTTGGGATACAAAACAACCTCCCCAGGACCACTTCCACAGGAAGAACCTGATGCTTTCTGAATGTTGTTCCCTTATTTTTTTTCAGTCATATCAGCTAAAGGGATTTTGGATCTAAAAGGTCTCTGTGGGCAAAGAAGTCCTTAGCAAAGAGAAGTGGAGGTGGAAGGGGGAGGATGGAGACAGGAGGATATGAGAAGGAGCAAGCAGGAAGAGGGTAATTCAAATGGCAGGATGGGAATACTATCCAAACGCTATGGTTAGCCACAATTTACCTTTTGGGATGGGGCATTGAGAATAACATTGAAATGTTATACATTTTTTGTTTGATCACTATTTTCTTAAGAAATTAGAAAAAAAACAGGAGAAAGCAAGCTGATAATATTTTGATTGTAAGCCCTACTTCTAAAGACTTTGTGTCACTATTGACCTGACATAATTAGAATTGGCTGCCACCTTGCTCTACCTCATATTTCCTTTCTTGACTACCCTTTAGTCTTTCGGGTTCCTGTGGGGACCAAGTCTTGCAAAGAGTTTTGAAAAATATTGCAAGTTGCATTGTTGGCAAAATCTCAGAAACCAAGGGATTGTTCCTTGACCATGGAAATTGATTAATAGAATCACGAAAATTGCCGCAAGAGTCAACATGGTGGAATGAATAGAGGGGCCAGCCTTGGACTCAGAAGAGACTTAGCTCTGATACATAACTATATGCATCATCACAGGCAACTCAATTAATTGTTCAGTGCCCCCAAACCTCTAAGAAAGAGGTTGTTAAGCTTTGTTGTATCCTGGACTCCTTGGGTAATCTGATGAAGCTCATGAATTCCATCTCAGAATAATGATTTTAAATGAATAAAATAAAATACGTAAGATTCTAAAGGAAATCAATTATGATTAAATAAAATTTGCATTTTCTGCATTTAAGCTCAAGACCCCCCCTGAAATCCATCCCCAGGCCCCTTGGAAGTCTATGAACCCCAGATTAAGAAGCTCAGCTTTTAGACTATAAATTGCTGAACAGGTGTTAATCTGCATTGGTAAAAGGAGTTTCCTTAATTAGCTTCTCTATGCCAGTGAAGTCACTGATCCAGTAAAAAAAAAAAAAGTCAGAAATCTATAGCCCAGGTAGAAGAAAACATGGTGCAGGTAAAACTAAGAATTATTCCTATCTTTTCTCTCTCTAAGCTCCCCTGATTAAATACTACTACCAGTTTATAATGCTGCTTCTGCCATGTTCTACTGTTGTCTATTGCGGTAGTGGGTTAACCTCTACCTCTTCATTCATAAGGCAGAGAGAAGTAATAGTGGACCAAAGTTATCAATAAAGTTGAGCCAGGCACATACCACATGGGCTGCTATGTCCTAAAGCAATTGGACAGGAAGACTAGAAAGACATAATAATGAGCCAATTAGACCTTGATGCTAACCATTTGTGTCTTAAATTATTTAGCAATGACCTAGCACTTAGATGACGGACACTAGACCAGCCTAAGTTGATTATTAACTCACTCCTTATAAAATTTTGGGCTCCTTGAACTTGGTGAAAGACATACATGAAAAACCTACCCTGACAATGAAAATCACAAATGTGGAAATGGGGACAACCATAGCCCACGATTCTGTTTATTGGTTCTGCCACAAGGACAGTGGTGATGTATGACCATACATCTAGACTGTTCTGTTTTTTTCTACTTTCACTTAAAAATATATTAATAGCTTTTGTTTTTATATCATTTAAATTGCCCCTTGTTCTCCTATTTTTCCTCCCAGAGAGACATCCCATATAGCAGATTTTTTTAAAGAAAAAAGAAAAAAAATCATCTCTATTACCAGTTGTGTGTGCATGTTATGTGTGTATGTATGTTCAGTCATACCTGACTCTTTGTGATCCCTTTTGGGATTTTCTTGGCAAAGATACTGGAGTGGCTTGCAATTTCTTTCTCCAGCTCATTTTACAGATGAGGAAACTGAGGCAAACAGGGTTAACTGACTTACCCAGGTCACACAGCTTGTTTCTGAGGGCTGAATTTGAACTCAGGTCTTCCTGACTCCAGCCCTGGTGTTCTATCCACTGTGCTACTTAGCTGCCCAACTATCGTTTTAGACTGTGGCTCAACTGACCATTATTTTCCAAAACAAAATATCCTTCCCTGACTACTACTCTCTCATGTATGTTGGTTAGAATGTAACCTCCTGTTAGAATATAAGTTCCTTGAGAACGAGGCCTGTTACTAATTTTATTTTTGTATCCCCAGGCCTTATCACAGTGCTTGGCATGTAGTAAATGCTTAGTATTTCTTTTTTCATTCATTCATTCATTTTGTTTTCCTAACTGAAACCTAGCACACATAGCAAGTCAAAACTTCTTTCTCTGACCTTCAAGGTTCTCCCAAAATCTGGCTCCATTCTAACTATCCAACCTTCCTATCCTTTACCTTTAACCCTAGGTCATCTCTTCCCATAGTTGGATGGCAGAAAAATGCACACCATGCTTATTTACATAGCCATGCCTCTGCTTGAGCTGTTATCCATGCCTAGAATGCTGTTTCTCTTCTTTCCGATTAGGGAGGTCTTACTTCCCCTTCCTAGGCATTTTAGAGGAAAGAGCAATTATTTTGGAACCAGAAGATTTGAATTAACATCCTGACTCCAATCCTGGGCAAATCCTTTTCACTCTCTGATGAGCCTCAGTTCTTTCATCTTTAAAACATAGATAATAATATTTTCACTTCCTCCCTGGATTGTTTAGAGAAATGTTAATGAGTCTCTTGCACCACAAATCTATTAAGATCCAGTACTCTCTGGATCTTCTGGGCACTAGAATTCCTGGCGGGCCAAACCCCAGTAAAAACACAATTTTGCTCAAGGGAGAGAAACATTTAACGAGAACTATCAAATAATATGAACTATAAGGGAAATTCCTAACTTGTTAATGAACATTCAGATGCAAGATGTTTTTGAGAACTATTAAGAACATGGACTATCAGGGGAAATACCCAGTTCAGTTCAATATTCAAGTACAATGCCCTTGTTGTTATTCAGTTGTGTCTGTTTCTTTGTGACCCCATTTTGGGGTTTTCTTGGCAAAGATTCTGCAATGCTTTGACATTTCCTTCTCCAGCTCACTTTACCGATGAGGAACTAAGTCAAACAGGGTTAAATTTGAACTCAGGTCTTCCTGACTCCAGGCCCTCTATCCACTTTGCCACCTATAATATCCTTGACAAGTCCCTTGACCTCTCAGAACCTCCATTTTCTAACCTGTAAAATGAGGGAGATAGATTAATGGCCTCTACTAGTTCGAGTTCTAAATCTACATATGAAATACCTGTCCTAGGCTTAGTAGGATTTATCATTGAGTCACCCAAGAAGGCTGAAAAAAGCCAAGGTTCACTGGCTCTTGGCCTTCTTGCTCCTGAGACTTCCCAGGAAGCGTTGTATCAACCCCTGGATCCTGCCTGCCTGCCTCATTTCTACATCTTCACAGAGTGCCCTGAGACAGCCCTGGATCTAGGCCTCCAGCTTTCTACCCTTCAGAAGCCAATCTCAGATGAGACCCACCTCACACTTCCAGCTCTTTCTTCCTGTCTTGATTCATCCATGCTCTACTTTTCCCTGCTCCTGCCTGCCTGCTGAGAGTCAAGCCTCTTAGATGTCACAGGGCTCAATATCACCACTTGCCACAAGGTTGGACTATTCAAGAAATACCCTGAACATATGCTTCTCAGCTGAATCCCTCAATGGACTTCTATCCAGTCTCTGATAATTTTCCTGTACCCATTTTTCAATGCTCAGCATACTTCCATCTGTCATAGTGTTCCCATCATAATCCTGGTGGTTCTGAATGCCTGTCAATCATACAAATCCCATTCCCCATTCCCATTTCCACTCTCTTACTCCAGTCCTAGACCCTATTCCACACCGTGTCCAATCCCAGTCCTACCCAGTCCCTTCCATTGTCCCCTCTAGAGTGCCTGTTTCATAGTTCCTTTTTTTTATTAATTAAAATATTTTTAGTTTTCAACATTTACTTCCACAAGATTTTGAGTTCCAAATTTTCTCCCCATCTCTCCCCTCCCCAACCCCAAGACAGCATGCATTCTAAATATCCCTTCCCCTGATCTGCCCTCCCTTTTATCACCCCCTCCCCCTTTCTCTTATCCCTTTCCTCTTCTATTTTCCTGTAGGGCAGGATAGATTTCCATACCCCATTGCCTGTATATCCTATTTTCCAGTTGCATGAAAAAGCAAATGTTCCTTTTATTTATTTTATTTTATTTTATTTTTTCAGTGAGGCAATCAGGGTTAAGTGACTTGCCCAGGGTCACACAGCTAGTAAGCCTTTTGTTTTTTAAAACTTGCTCTCAATCTGAATCTTTTCTGATCCTTCCATCTTTTGCTACTCAAGAAGGCATGGATCCCTCCAAATGACATGGAATCTTGGCCATTCTATCTGGTACTGGTTACATTTTCACTCATAGCCCTTAACTCAGTGATTGAAATGGTGGGTCAGAATATTCCTTTCTCCCCATTGCCATTTTTAGAATCTTCCTCTAACACCATCACTCAGCAATCTCTCCTCTCTTGAGGTTTATTCAATCCATACACTCAAGATTTGTGCTAGCTGTTATCTACCAACTACCAGTACACTCTCCTTCCTTCCTCAATAAACTTAGTGCTACAACATAACTAATGTGGAAATATATTTTGCATGACTGCACATGTATAGCCTATATCAAATTGCTTGTCGTCTCAGGGAGGGGGAGTGGAAGAAGAGAGAGGGAGAGAGAATTTGGAATTCAAAATAAAAAAAGAAGGTTAATTGGGGAAATATTATTAATAATAATAAAAAAAGTCAATGCTAGGCTCATGGTCTTTCTTATACCCCAACTTGTGTCCTTCAACATACAGCATTATACAGTATTAGTTTGAGGGAGTATTAATTACTTCCTCAAACATCCTAACTTCCCAGTTCTTCAATTTGCTAATTTTTTATATACAACCTAGTCTCAATCTCAGCCATACTCAGAGATGGTCATATTCTTGATCTTGCCTCACCCACAAACATTCCACTTCTGCAGCTGTGAATTCTGAAGTCCCTTAACTTGATAATAATCTTTTATCGTTCAATCTTTGTTTCTGTCCTGTGATCCCTAATTCTGAGCTTCGTCATTACAGTGACCTCCAATCTTTTCACCCTTCGTTTCTTTCCCAGGCCACCATCCTTCCTCTGGCTATGCTTTCTTCCTTTCAGTATCTTGATACCTTTGTAGATCAGTACAACTCTACGCCGAGTGGCACAGTGAATAGAGTGCCAGGCTTGGAGTCAGGAAGACCTGAATTCAAATTGAACTGTAGTCACTTGCTAGCTGTGTGACCCTGGGCAAGTCACTTAACCCTGCTTGCCTCAGTTTCCTCATCTGTAAAATAAGCTGGAGAAGGAAATGGAAGTATCATTGCCAAGAAAACTTCAAATGGGATTCAGCTGAAATAACTGAACAACAACTCTACACTATCCTCTTTGAGTCCTTTATCTCTTTCTCCTATCTCTGACCATGTCTTGCCATGCTCCAACCTTGGATCACTCCCACCATCCCCTGTATTCACTGCAACTCATGTGCTGATGAATGGAAATGGAGAAAACTAGAAAATAATGCTATCTGGGCCCACCACATATTTGTATTACATAATCTCAACTGGGCTTTCACTGCAGCTGATGCATATATAGCCCTAATCACTTTGCTATCCCACCACAAGAGCTTTTTAAAAATCTTTTCATCCCTCATTAAAGCTCCCATGGCACCCCCTCCTCCTACTTTCTCTGTTGAGAGCCTTGACTCACGTCACTGAAAAAATTTAGGACATTGACTGAGAGCCCCTTCTTTTTCACCTCCCAATCTTTCATTGCTTATATCTCTTCCACTACTCTCTCTTGCTTCATCCCCTTCTCATTTGAAGAGGTGGCCCTTCTCCTTGTGAGGGCAATCCCCTCCTCATACATCCTTGTAACCATTCAGTTCTGTCTTCTTCACCAGACTGCCCCCTCTATTATACTTATACTTTCACTAATGTCTTTCTGTCTAGGGCTGCTTTCCTGCTGCCTACAAACTACCTTTTGGATATCTTGAGCTGCATGTTCCATGGACTGCCTAGCACAGTGTGTGACACATAGTAGGCACTTGAAAAATCTTTGCTTATTCCTTTTTCCAGCTGCTGATGGAAGACCTCCAATGAAAAACTTCACAAGGCAACCTATTCTCCTGGGACAGCTCTAACTGTTTCCCAAGGAACAAGACAGTTTTAAATAGAGTGTTGAACCCCATTAACAAACCGAAATCTACCTCCTCAATCATTGTTGGAGCCAAGTGGAGGAAGGTTCATGCATTCTAATTCTCCTCATTCTAAACAGCTAGGTATCCCCAGTTAACTATGATACTGTCAAGGGTGGCTAAGCAGGCAAGAAAACACTTTATGAAATTTAAAAGTGCTTTACAAATGTGTCATTATTATTATTATGTTCACAGTAATTCAAGAAAGTCTGCTCCAGTGATTCCAGCCTACAGTCATCTTTCTTTTCATTCCTCTTATACATTTAATATTTTGGCATTTAATTAATTCTTACTTTTTTTCCCCCTATGAAGTCATTTTATTTCTACAGCTAGGTTGTAAGCTCCATGAAGACAGGACCTTTCTGCAATTTTTTAATGTCCCATAGATGATTAATTGTACATTGAATGACACATAAATTCTTTATCTGTTCTGACCCAATGTGGTAAATCCACATTTCCAAAAAAAGAAACATTGGAAAAGGAAGCATTTCCATGCATATTCTCATACTCATTTTCCCAATCTTCCCTACCCTACCATTTCAATCTGAAGCATAAAAGGGTCCATTTGTTAGCAGTAGGAGAGCTCTTGGTTCCTGGCATAGATAATGTACTGATGCCCTCATTATATTTTACAACTTCTTTGAAATATGGAACTCAGAGGCTTTGTCAGTCCTTTTGGTTTGCTTTCCCTGACACACTTCACTATTTTGTGGCACTCCCCCTTGTCACTTTTTTTATACCTTTTTACACCTTTTTATATATTTTTAAGTCCCCCCTCTTCCCAACTCCCTGATTTCAGATCTTTCTTCTCTTGCCCCCTATTCTGAGGCTTGAATTGGAAGAATATTCAACTTGCCTTCTTGGTGCTGAGTCACATAAATGTTATTAATCCTGTTTAAAAATGGAAGTTGCCTGAGGTCAGGGACTGCCTCATCTTGACATTGCCAATAATGCTTGACAGAGGACATGGTAGATAACAGATGTGTTGTAATAAATGTTTCTTGTAATCACTTGAATTACCTAGTTTGGCCAGTTATCCAAGAGCTCATTGGGAGCAAGAACTAAGGCTTCCACCTCATAATAAACTACAGGACATCAGCTGGGATCATAAAGGGCCTCAATCAATGAATGCCATATGAATATATTCCATCCATTAAACACTCTCTTCTCTTAAGGCTTTTTAAGAATGTCGATTAAGGCTGAAATCAAGTGCCATCTCCCACATGAAATCTTTCCTGACCCCCTTCCTATCACTATTAGGGTCATCTTACCTGCTCTCCCCCCACCTCCTTCCCCACCCCATTACATTGTATTAATTTTGGTTGTCCTTTTTGTCATAAGGGTTTGAGAGAATTGACTGGCATTCTGGGATTTGTAGTTCAGAAAGGCAAGCATTCCCTCAATCCTTGAGTACAAGTGGAATTTGGGGGTAGGAAGAGAGAGAGGGTGGGGTGGAAGGAGGAAGGGAGGTATAAAGAGAAGTACAGAGAGAGGCAAAGAAAGACAAAGACTAACAGAGACAGGGAGACAGAGATACAGAAACAAAGGCAAACTGAGACAGAGAAACAAAAAGAGAGAGAAAGATAGAGACAGAGAGAGACAGAGAAAGAGAGACAGAGACAAGGGAAAGATCAAGTTGAACTGTTGGATTCCATCAAGCATTTGGAACAAAGAACTCAGGCTGAAGCTACTAGTTGTCATCACTTCTTCAAAGACTGAGGCTCATTCCCCTCTTTCTCCTGCCTTCTTTATCTGTGCTTTTTATCAGATTTGCTTCATGTATAAAGAAACTTGGGGTCATTTAGGAAGGCCTATATATTATACTTGGGGCAGCTAGGTGGTGCAATGGATAAAGTTCTGGGCTTGGAGTCAGGAAGACCTGAGTTCAAATTCAGTCTCAGACACTTACTAGCTGTGTGACCCTGGGCAAGTCATTTAACTCTGTTTGCCTCAGTTTCCTCATCTGCAAAATGAGCTGGAGAAGGAAGTAGCAAACCACTCTAGTATCTTCACCAAGAAAACCCCCAAAAGGGGTCACAAAACATCAGAAATGACCAAAAAATAAGCAAACAAATATATTTAGCCCATGTTGAGAAAAAAGGCATGGAAGAAGCAAGGGATTATCTGAAAACCCAGAAAACCAAATTAGGGCAGAGAGCCAAATGTTTGATTGAATGTTAAGAATATTCCTAACCAGTGGCTATTGCCATTATATTGATACTAAGTAGTGTAATATAAAGTATTCAAACCAGAAGATGTTAGGACCAAGTGGATCTGAGGACCATTAATCTGTGGTTTTAATTGGTTGTGACTGGTTAAATCTCTAACCTTTAAAGTGGGCAAAGGTGAGGGACAGAGCAGAGAACTCAGTGATCAAAGGAGACGTCACACCTTAAATCACTCCTAAGGTAAGTGAGGTCCTTTTCAGAAGGAAGGTGAAAACAGCTGGATCCTTTGAGAGATGACTAGCCTCCACAACTGCACTCACCAGTGTTATATTTGGTATTAACTTATCTGTCAGGCTATTTCGTTTTAATAGAATGTCAACTCTTTGTGGTCGGGTCTGTTTTTTTTTAAAAAAAATTGTTTTTTATCTTGTCAATCCCTAGCACAATATTTGGCACATAGCAGTATCTTGATTAATGCTTATCAAGTAAATGAATGAAACCAGGGCCTGGAGAAGACCCCTTGGTTAGGGGGAGGGCATGATATCTGTCTTCAAACACTTGAAGGGATGCCATGTAGAAGACATATTTTGTTTGGCCCCAGAGGGCTGAATTAGGAGCAATGGGTAGAAATTTTAAGAGGCAGATTTGAGTTTGGAGTAAGGAAACCTTTCCTAACTAGAACTGTCCAAAAATAGAACATGTTGCCTTGGAAGACTATGGGCTCTCCATAAATGGAAGACTTCAGTCAAACCCTGTACTAGCGCTTATCAGGTATGCATGTATAAGTTGAGCTAGTTGCTGAGATCTCATCCAATGCCAAGGTTTTTTGATTCTGTGACCCCCTGGGTATTCATAAACCTAAAATTTATTTTAGGGGTTTTGTCCTCACACAAGACAGGTGGCATTTTATACGGATTCTAGGGTTAGTTTCTTTGCCTCTTTATTCCTCTGATTCAATCCAGCATTCTACTGTTGTTATTGTTGTTATTTTTACCCCCATCCACATTCAAGTATGGTGTGAGCCCCAATGGCACAGGTCAACTGATTAGAAGGGAAGTAAAAGAATGGTTTTATTTTAAACATGACTTTTTATGACATCTCTAGGTGTCACATAAAATTTTTATGAGACTGTTGATATATTATAACAATATAATAACCAAGGGCTTTTTCCTTTCTTTTCTCCTTTCTTTTTTTTTTTTTTCTTTTTTTTGGGGGAGGGGCCGGGATGGGTGGGTGGATGGGGAACTGTGTCCTTAATATCTAAGTTGCTGGATTGGAAAAAATAAGTCCTTCCTTTTCACATCTTTCAAAAAACAGATTAATTGTTGGGGCAGTTAAAATTAAACCCCTGAAGCAATTGAAATAAAACTGATATCCCTTCCCAGGTAACCTTTATAAGTGCACTTCGAAATTAAAGGGACGGCCCTGAAATAAGTACACTAAACTTTATCTCCACTTCCCACTCACACCCAGATGTAAAATCAATTGTTTCTCCTTCTGCAGTCTTCATAAGTGTTTTGTTCTGTGAAAAAAGCAGGGTTTAAAAAAATCGTACTTCTAATATAGTAGCTGTAAAAAAGATGGATTAGGGAAAGTATTACTGAAATTGTTTGGAGTCCTTTCTCTTTGGATTTTTTATGGATTAAGAATATTAACTACGAGACAGATATGTATATATATATTTTTATATATATATATATATATATATATTTATTTATATATATCTTTGGTATCTGGCTGTTGTGTGTGTGTGTGTGTGTGTGTGTATGTGTGAGCAGTGTTCCTGCTGAATCATGAAATTACAGGATCTCTGCTTTGAGAGACAGCTCAGAGACCGCCTAGTCAAACCCATAAGTGAATGAGTGCTCTTTGCAACATCTATGACAAGTGCTCATCTAAGTTCCTGGGGAAGACTTACAGTGATAGGCAATTTACTTCCTCTTGAAGAACTATAATCACTTTGAGGTAGCTCTATGTGCTGGATGTTTTTGTTTTTCCATACACTAAGGCCAAAACTATAATTTGAATGTATAAGTAAAACAGCATTTATTTAGTGTTTACGTGCCAAGAACTGTGGATGTACCGGGGATACAAATAGAAAAAGTAAGATGTTTACTTCTCTCAGGGAACCTGACATCTAATTGAGGGAGACAAAACATAAAAGAAAGTTCAGCTGAAAGGTAGATGGAAAGGCCTGAAAGTCCTGAGGGTTTCGAGACAGGACAGATGGCAGAAGCCAGGCAACTTTAGGCTACATTTACAGGCCAGATAACAATGTCCAGGGCCCTGGATGGGGGTAGAAATAAGGTAGATGGGTAGTTAAAGCATATATGGTATTAGGATATATTAGAAGGGCAGGTTGGGATGCATTAGGAGGACCTGATGTCCCTTATGTCACTAGAAAGATTAGAGTTGGTTACTCCCAGCTCATCCAAGTGGTATAAGTAGTCATGTCTGTCTTCCCAACTGGCCCCCTAATAGGGGTGTGGACAGCACAGGAGAGGAGGCAAAGGGAAAACAAGTGGGAAAAGAATTCCCTCTCTCTGTCACTATTTCTGTTCATTGGTGCCGAGCTGAGTAAGGCTTCTTTCTTTTCTACGTAAAAAACATAAAAAATCTTGAAGTTACCTACTATTTCCCCCTTTAAATCTGCTCTTCCATAGGCTAAACATCACCAGTTTCTGCAAACAATTCTTATATAACATGACACTCATTTTCTTTGTTATTCTGGTTTCCATTCTCTATCCATTCCAGCCTGCCAATTTCCTTCTTTAAATATGACATGTAGAACCAAACACAATAGGCCATATACAGGACTGTAAGGCTATCACCTCTCCTGTTCAATGTTATCTCCCTGCCCTGCTCAATATTAGGCTTATTTCCCTCTCACATCCCACTGTTATATCCCACTGAGATTTTTTTTTTCCACAAGAGTCTTGTTTAGCTAGGCTTCTACATCCTGGACTTGGGCAGTTGATTTTTGAGCCCAAATAAAATATTTAACCTTCAGGAATGATTTTTTTTCACAGTGATATAGCAACACTGCCCTCTCTATCTGTGAATAATGTTCTTACAGAATTTGGCCTTTGTAGTCCTTAATGAACTGAATAAAAAAATTATTTTAGTGCTTGCACAAAAATATTCTCAGATGGCACCTAATATCAAAGGACATTAATGTCAAAGTCAAACAAAAATGGGGGCTGTTAAACATATAATAAGGATCCCTATGGATTACATATTAATTTAGAAACTATGTATTAGCATAATCTATTTCTTTTTGTAATTTTATTTATTTTGTTAAATATTTCTCAATTACATTTTAATCTGGTTTGGGCCACACTCAGGAGTTGTGTGGGCCATCTGTGTTTAATACCTCTTTTATAGATCACAGAAAAGATGGCAGGATACACAGCTTAGGATTTTCCCAAGAGATTAAATTTGTAAGAGATAAAGATGGGAAAGTAAGATTTGCTCACAGACCATTGGGTGACAAATAATAGAAACATAGGCTAAAGAATAGCTACAGGAAAGAAGCTTAGCATCCCTTGATATGGTTTGGGGGTTCAAGGGTCGAGAGTACTTCTACTGAAGCACTTCTCATGCATTTGAGCATGTACTTGAACCACTTCTGGTGAGATACCAGTCCTAGCCCCTTACAAAAAGACTTTCATGACCATCATCTCCTGGTTGGTCCTGAGGTCCCCCTGACAGAGGAGATCTGCCAAAAAAGATTGTTGCTGAGCCACGGAGAGCAACTCATGCTGTGGATTGTAAGGAATAAGGAGAGATAGCTTTCATTTTCTTTCAATAAGCTCTTCAAATATCTATATTTATATCAATATCCATATAAACAATTATGAATTTAGTTATCTGTTTATATGTAGCATTCCCCCAAGCAGAATCTAGTCTCCTTAAGGGCAGGGACTTTTTTGATTTTTAACCTTTGTATCCCTAGCGTCTAGCTTAGTGCCTGGCACGTAAAGGATGCTTAATCAAAGCTTACTGAATTATATTGAATTGAAAAAAAAAACCTGAAGGATGGCAAGTCTCACTTTATTCATCTAGTTAATTTGTTCCATTATGCAATGAATGTTTTGGCATGGAGACTGTGAATAATAGTAGTAGGCCACACTGGACAAGGATCCTGGGAAGGGAATGCTGAGGCAATGCTTTGCTGTGGGCAGACCATATCCCACTTCTAGGAATTCGGCTGATATGTTGCCCCTCTGTGCTGGTTCAGGGTGGCTCTGGGCAGTGCCATTCATTATGGGAGACATAGGTATTACAGAAGACAGACAATGTCTTTGATGGGCCATCCTGGACTGCTTATGCCAAAGAGAATGGACATCCATGATGAGTTATGTTATGGACTTTCTCTAAAGCATTTTTGAAAGTCTTTCTATTTGACAAAAGAACAAACCTCAGACTAAAAAAGAAAACCATGTTCTAGTTCAGGATATGTGTTCTTGCCATAGAAGCCACATACTGTTTATTTATGTAAGAAACAAAGCATTTTGACATCTTGGACTATATCTCTAACAGATATCTTGAACTCAATGTATCCAAAATTGAGCTGATTATCTTTTCCCCCAAACCCTCCTCTCTTCCTAACATCTCTATACTACTGATGGTACCATCATCCTTCCAGTCATTTGGCATTTGGGTTCAAAACCTGGGTGTCATCCTTGACATCTCTCTTTTCTCTCTCTCATTCTCTGTCTCTATCTCTGTATCTTTCTGTCTCTCTCTTCTCATTTCTGTCTCCTAGCTTCTCTGGCTTTCTTCAAGCCTCAGTTAAGGTTCCACATTCTACAAAAGTCTTTTCTGATCTCCTTTAGACTAGTACTTTCCCTCTGTTGATTATCTCCAAGTTGTCTCATATATAGCTTGTTTGTATGTAGCTGTTTAGATATTTTCTCTTTCATTAGACTGTAAGATCCTTGAGAACAGGGGCTGCTTTTTTGACTTTCTTTGTATCCTCAGCACTTTACACAGTCCCTGGCACATAGGCACTTTAAGCCAGTTGACTGAATGACTGACTAAATAACTATCCCTTAAATTATGATTCACAGTCAATAATTGCTGGTCCTGTGAGTGCATAGATCAGGCACCATTAAGGCTACTTGTATGCCAAACACATGATGTCCGAAAGTCTCTCTTTGTTAAGCTATTTAAGAAGTACTGATGTGGGAACAGCCACAGCATAACTGCATTCTATGATAAATGAGACTAGTCATTGGTGGAATGGCTGTGGTACTTCCAATTCTCTGGCCTCACTTGTAACAAAATTAACTTTCAAGAAGTATTGATGAATTGTCCTTTTCTCTTCCTTCTCAAGAGGCAAAGCCCACTGCCAGACTTTTAGGGTGGTTGATTTCACAAGAACCCCAAACTGGCTTGAAATTGAGGGGGAAGAAAAGAATCATTGATTTGGTGTCCCAAGTGTTCAGTTTCTATCATGATATAAATCCACAAAATCTACTTTTTTTCCTCTTTCCTATTCTCTCTTTTCACTCAACATAGAAGGAGTGTGCTCTAATAAGACAGCCAACATGGTTTGATCCTCTCTCGCCCCCACCCCTACCTCACAAGCTACTGAGAATGGGGCCAACTGGATTTTTGGTAATACTGATTGACAAGGTATCCTAGTTTAATAATTTTGAAGTTTTGTTGAGGGGAAATTGTAGTAAGATTGTTTCTGGGACAATGGTCTTTCTGGGTCACCTGGCTGGTGTTTAGAAGCATAACTAGAAATATTTTCACTTGAGGCAAAAAAAAAAGTTCAGTGTCGCAGAGAGTAGGGAGGAAGCTGCCTTGAGGCTATTCCAACCTCAGACGTAGTTGTCCTAGGAGTTGGGATAGTGTGATACTCATTCCCATAGGAGTTATGAAGTGTGTTACAGTAAAATAGGCTAGGGTTGGGAAAGGTAGAATATGAGAACCAGAAAAATCTACCCTCTGCTAATGGTAGACCATGAAGTCAGTTGTAGGACAAGGATGGCTAACACTGTAGTGGTAAAGATTGTACATCCCTTCAGCCCCCCAGGATGTTTGGCCTTTTGATTATTCATCACCTTCAGGCAAAGCAGTGTTAATTATGGTTCTACTGGGAGACTATGGTTATGAGGCATGTGGGAGAGGACCTTCATCCTCAATCAAATACAAGCTCATGAAATAGTCTTGGATAATATACTAACTCCATTTTCTAGGAATGTATGATTACTCAACCACTCATCTTCAACTGGTAGGTGAATTCTTGTGCATTACCCTCTCCTCTCATCACAGTAGCAATATAGTTCCTTATTTCCCCTACAAGTTTAGTTTTTTTCTTTCTTCGTTGGGGTCAGGAGGGGGTTGAACTGCTATATAGATGGGCAGAGAAGAAAAAAATCTGATTGGGTTTTGAGTAACCAGTTTGTAAAGATTCATGCTTTAGATTCATTCTAAAGCACTTGCTTGAATTCATAATTCACTGGTACATTTTTCTGTTAATATGAAGATATTAGAGATCAAGTCATTTCAATATATATGACCCTTAGGTTGGACTTTGTTAAATATCTGGATGAATGTGAGGAAAAGAAAATCCTATCCATTCTATTAGATTGGATGGCAAACTGCTAAACACAAATGTCAGCACATATGACATTTGGATATTTAACGTTTTCTGGATAAAACACTTGAATGTCTGATGCCTATGTTTTAATCTGGCTGTTTTGCCATATCACAGTTAAGTTGGTCAGGTTGTTGTAGCCATCTGGAGAACATTAACTTCCTTGAAGACAGGAATGGTTTTCCTTTTGGCCAACACCTAGTACAATTCCTTGTATGCCATAGGTATTCAATAAATGCTTGTTGAATGGAATTAAGTTGGTTATCTATAGTAATTCTGTGAATTGCTTTTATTTTCATTCCCAATGCCAAATGTTTTATATCTATTGCAAAATAAAAGATAATTCTTGTATTGGAAGCAGCAGTAAAGTGAGAGAATGCATCACAATATAATGGCAAATTCTGAAAGTCAGGAAAGCTAGGTTCCAGTCCACCTTGATCACCATTAGTAACATGGTCTTTGGCACTTAAGCCATTCACTTTAATTTCCTCATCTATAAAATGAGGGAATTGGGATACAGGAGTTCTTAACCTTTGTTTGTGTACCATTGACCTCTTTTGTCAGGTTGGTGAATCCAGACTATGAACCCTTTTTCATAATGGATTAATTAATAAAATAAAATGCATAGAATTAAAAGGAAATTATATTGAAATACAATTATTTAAACTTTTTTTAAGTTCTTGGACTAGATTATTGCCTAGGTCTTTTTCTTTTTTTTTTTCCTAACTTTTTTTTTCCTGGGGGCAGTTAAGGTTAAGTGACTTGCCTAGGGTCACACAGCTAGTAAGTGTATGAGGCTGGATTTGAACTGGTGTTCTCCTGACTCCAGGGCTCTATTCACTGTATCACCGAGCTGCCTCTCACCTAGATCTTTTTCAGCACTAAAATTTTAGGATTTTAAAACTAGGTTTGGCTTGGTGTGATAATTATTTTTATCTCTTTTATATTTCATTAGAATGTTAAGGTAAGGCTTGTTTAGAACAAGATTCTGAATCAAATGACTTTATCTATTAAACGCAGTGTCAGCTTTCTGAGGAACAGCCTAGCTAAGTACACAAGGATACATCACCATAAATTGGTACCACATCAGGTGATAAATTATTTGGCCATGGCAACCAGTGATACAAAGGAAAATGCAAAACGACCCTCAGTCCTAGGCAGCTTTCTATCTATATAATGACAGTGATAGAATGGTGTAAAGGGATGGAGGGTGTTCAAAGCCATATAGATTTTAGACCATCTAAAACATTGTTGAACTGTTGGTTCAATGATCTCCAGGATCAAATATAAAACCTTCTGTTTGGCTTTTAAAGACCTTTGTAATCTGGTCTTTTTCTACCTTTCCATTCTTCTTATACCTTATACCCCTCTGAGGATTCTAAGACTTGGTGACACTGGCCTTCTTGCTGTTCATCACATATGACACTCCATTTCCTGACTCCATCACCTTTTCACTGGCTGTGTCCCAGGACTGAAATGCTCTCTGTAAGCTCCGCCTGCTGACTTACTTACAGTCTCAGCTAAAATGCTACCTTCTGCAAGAAACTTTTCCATGTTCCCCTTAATGTTAGTGCCTTCCATCTCAGATTACTTTCAATTTACCTTGTACACACACACACACACACACACACACACACACGAGTCATTTGTATTAGTTTGTAAGTTTCTTGAATTAAAGATATTTTCTCCTTTCTTTGTATCCCCTTAGTATGGGTTATGATGGTTTGGAATGAGTGTAAATAGCAATTGTTCTCTATTCTGGCATAGTTCTTAGATTGATATTTTTGTGATGGTAAATTAGGGCATGTTTTGTCTTAATTCTTACCTAGCCCTTAGGCATTGAATGGATGTTGCCTCAGACAAACTGAAACTTGGGAAACACCTTAATTTGGAAAGGCCAAGGTCACCCACTGCATCTTGGACCATCACCAGTCTTCTTGACTTTGTCTTGCCATTGGATTTTGATGACTCTGGAGGAGAGAGTAAGGTTGACAACTATGCATACTCTGCTTCACTTAAATCCAAGTGATACCCATGTTGTCACTGGTCCTTTTCGAGAATGAAAGATGAACAACAAGAATAACAGTGCTTGTCAATTAGTGAACTTGGTTGATATGGTATTTCTACCAGTCTTCAAATGACATAGACTCAAGGCCCTTCACCATCTTGGCTATCCCATTCTGGGAACTTTCTGACTTATCAATGTTTTTGAACTTATGGTAGCCAGAACTGCATGTAAAATCCCAAGTGAGGTCCATTAAGGACACAGTACAAAGGGCTTATCATTACCCTATTGCTGAAAGCTATATCAGGGCAGCTAGGTGGAATAAGGGATAGTGTTCTGCAGTCAGGGCCTGTAGTCAGGAAGACCTGAGTTCAAATCCAGCCCCAGACCCATACTAGCTGTGTGACCTTGGACAAGTTACTTAATCTCTCTTTGCCTCAGTTTCCTCATCTGTAAAATGAGGGTAATGATAGCACCTACGCCTACCCCCGGATTACTGTAAGGATCAAATGTAATAATGTTTGTGAAGCTCTTTAGCTCCTGGCACACAGAAAGCTTTATATAAATGTTAGCTATTACACCCCCCTTAATGAAGCCCAAGGTTAAATCAGTTCTTTCGTCTGCTTCATACTGCTTACTTACATGGAGCTTTCTGGCAACTGAAATCCCAGACCGTTTTCATCACAATCTTGTATAAAATTATACTTCCTCTGTGTAATTCAAGCCTAATTGAGTTTTTGTGCCCAGATGCTCAAGAATTTACATTTATCCTAATTGAGTTTCATCTTATTTGTTTCAGTTCTAACCTTCTGAATCCTGACTGTCATCAAGTGTATTAATCATCCCTCCCAGTTTGGTGTCATCATTAGATTTGATGAGTGTGTCATTTATGTCTTTATCCAAGACTCTCCTTATAGGGAAAGGCTTGTGGTTAGCCACTCATCATGTCCATAGAGAAACATTTGTGGTTGGTTGGCCTCCTTTTCATGTTCTTATAGGAGTATGCTCCCTGCCATATCTTGGAGCAAGGCCTGTCAAGCTAGGCACTTGGTTTTCCCAAATTAATTAATTCTTTCAGACCTTTAATTTAGGGGCTTTGAATCTGACCGGTCCAGGATTTCAAAACCTGATGCTAATAAAGGTAAGCACACATTAGATTTTGTGTACAAAAAGAGAAAAAAAAAGTTAAAAAATCTTGATGTTTCATGGTAAAGACAGACATATTACACAGTTAGTGAGAAGAGAGATGTCTCAAGTGAACAAGAAAAGGCTGTGATTTTCTTCTAGGGTGACTGAGAAGGAAACAGAAAAGTGATGGATGGTGTAGTCACATTAATAATATCTTTTGGTTAGCAGTTATCATTTCCCCAATTTTCAGAGCAGCATGAACAGGGACATAAACGCTTTCTCCACTAACTTTAAATTCTTTCACCTTTCTTTGGTTAAAAATGCAGGCATTTTGTAACAACTATATATTTGCTTCTCTTAATGGTGGCACTTTACAACAGCCTCTATGTTGTCGAGTAAAAATTCCCCCAAATGGGATCTGGCTGTTGTATAAAGGACCATTCCCTACCGAGAGATGGTATTTACAGTAAACAAATGCTTCTCTTCCCCAGGGAAGAGAAGAGATCAGAAGAGATTAGAATTGGTTAATGCTGACTCAGCATTCTCCAGGGAAGTTTAGAACTCCTTTAGTCATAGCATCTTAACCTGTTAGAGTATGAAAGGACCTTAGAGACCCAGACCTTTCATTTTACATATGAAAACACTGAGGTTCAGAGAAGGGAACTGACAGCTCATATTGCAAGGCAGAGTCAGGACTTGGTGGTGTAGTAGACAGAGTCTACTAGACTCTGAGTCCTAGAGTCTCTGGGCCTAGAGTCAGGAAGACCTGTGTTCAAATTTGACCTTAGACACTTAGAAGCTATGTGACTCTCGACAAGTCATTTAACCTCTGTCTGCCTCAGTTTCCTCAATTATGAAATGGGTATAATAATAGCACCTACCTCCCAGGGTCATTGTGAGGATCAAATGAGATATTAATAAAGCATTTGGCACGTGATAGGTGCTTAACAAATGATTGTTCATTCTTTTCCTTCCTACATGTCCTAGCTAAAAAAAAATAACATATTGCATATGTATAATCTACTTCTGGTTACTGTGGGAGAATCATGGGATGGTGTGATTTTAGGATTATGAGCTGCAAAGACTCTTCAAGGTCATTTTGTCAAATCCCCTCATTTTATAGTTGAGAGAATTGAGCCGAAGACATTAGGTGATTTGTCTAGGGTCGCACAAATCCCAAGTAGCAGAGGCAAGACTTGAGCTTAGATTCTCTAATTCCAAATCTGGCCTCCTTTCCATGAACCCATGTCACAGTGAAGGGGTATGACACAGAGAAAGAAAAGCTATGATCCTTGCCCTGCAGGTACTAAAGAACCCCTCAGTAACCTCTCATGTTAATGAGGGTGAAATTGCATGGTGGGTGGAGAGCTGGACCTCATATCAAGAAGACCTGGTTTCAAATCTCACCTCATACTCATACTATTGGAGCATTCCTGGGAACTTCTTCAAGGTCTCTGAAACCCTGGTTTCCTCTATAAAATGAAGATGACAGTAGAATCTACTTTATAGGATTATAGTGGGGCTTAAATGAAATAATAAATGTGAAGTATTTTGTAAACCTTAAAAGAACCATAAATGTGAGTTATATTATTAGCCTCTCCCCTCCAAATTGTATAGATTAGTGACTCCATACTAATTAATTAGTATAAATGGTGCATGTTTTTTGATAGAATGTAAGCTTCTTGAGGTCAGAGCCTGATTAATTTTTTGGTCTTTGTATTCCAAGTATACAACATAGTGTCTGTTACAAATGAGATTAATGAATGGTTGCTGACTGACTGATTGGTGTTTTTCCAATGGCTGCTATGGCAGGGAATCATGACAAATGCCATGAAGATTCTCACATAAGTACAAAATGTGGTTTTGGCCTTCAAGGGTTGAACATGTGATAGCAACAGTATGAGATGAGGCTAGGAAGACAAATGAGTGAATGATTAATAAAAAGTTCTTAAGAGCTTATTGTGTGGCTTCAAGAGTTGTACTTGAGCTAGATTGTGAAGAACTTTGAATACCAGGTTAAGAAGTTTGTATAGTGTTTTGCAGGCAATAGGGAACCATTGAATAATTCTTGATGAGAGAACCTTCTGTTAGGAAGATCAATCTTTTAGTGATGCTTATGAGTTATTTCAGTTCCCATGAAGATGATACTAAGAGGAATATGATAGTTGTCTTCAAATAATAAAGGCTGTCATATGGAAGAGGAATTCACTTACTCTTCTTGGCCTCAGAAGGCCAGATTTAGGCGTAAAGTCTTCCAAAGAGGTAGTAGCTTTCTCTTCATTGGAAGTGTGGAAGCCACAGCGGTATGATTGTTTATCAGTTATATTGTGGCTATCTTGTTTGAGTGGGGGTTGGATTAGATGACCACTGAGGCCCCTTCCAGCTCTGCCATTCTATTATTCTGTAACCCATATGCTCCTGAGAGCTCATAGTCCAGAAAATGGACATAGAAGTACCTAGGGCAGGAACAAGGAGGTGGTGGAAAACATGGAAAGCCCCTAAAGCAGACTGGGTAAGCTTCCATAAGTACCAGGACCAGTGCTTCTTGGGACAGTGGACCCTGGCTGCTCCTTTTATAGATAGGCATAGTTCAGGGGTGGGGAACCCTCGGCCTCAAGGCCACATGTGGCCTTCTAGGTCCTTGGGTGTGGCCTTTTGACGGAGTCCAAGTTTTACAGAACAAATCCTTTTATTAAGGGGATTTGTTCTGTAAAATTTGGATTTAGTCAAAGGGCTGTACTTGAGGACCTAGAAGGCCATATGTGGCTTCTAGGTCACAGGTTCCCTGCCCCTGGATAGTGTAATAAGGGAGTGAGGCACACTAACAAAGTCCAAAGGGGAGTCAGGGCTCAGTTGCTCTCATAGGACACAGCAGAGTCAGATTCAGTAGCTGCTATTGTGAGAAAGGGGAGTCAGCCTTAGTAATTGCTATCATGACAGAGAGGAATCAGCCTGAGTAGTTACCAACATGAAGTGGAAGTTGGAGGGGGAATTCCCCCTTTGAAGCATTAAATTCTACCTAATATTGTACTGGCCATAAGTAGAAAAAAAAAGGTTTAAAAAGTGCCATAAAACCTAACATTATAGGATTGCAGCTTTATAGCATATGCTGGGGCTGCCACATTGAATGAATGTATGTTTTTCATTACATTTTTATTACGTGTTTAAAGCACATTAAAGCACAACTATCAAAGAGATGTTAAAAAAAAAGGGAGAGAGAAAGTTTGACTCCATAAGTAATCACATACATTTTATCTATGGTTAGATTTTATGAAGACTGAAAAAGACACATGACTGTTTTGTTTCTGGGCTTTTTAGGATCTCATCCCTCTTCTGGGGAACAATATTAATAGATCTTTTGCTACATTTGTCTGCTGTTGTGAGAACATATTTTTTTTTCCTTGAAAAAATCATCTCTTATAAGCATATCCATTCTTTTCTGTGCTATAATATTTGAAAAATGCTCTATGTTGCCAGACTATCCAATGGTAAGCTTTACTTTTCGATTTTCAAAATCATTCCAAGTGGTTTATAAGTTTTTTTGTTTCTATCACTCCTTGGACTAGTAGAGAACCCATTGTGAAGAAAAACCACAGATATGACCTCTGTGACTTTTTGGCTGCATTATTTCTTTAAACCGTGGCATTTTAGGTGGTTAGAACAGAATGTGGTACAAATCAACAAAAAGCTATGAATTTGATCTCTTGAGCCATATGTTTCAAGTCTTTTTATCTAGCCAGACTGTTTGAAAATGTGTACTGATGAAGTCAAAAAGCATTTCTGGATCAAATGTTTAATAGAACAGAGTTCTGTGCTCTGAGATGGTATGGATGCTGGAGATGGTCTAGACTACCAAGGGTTCTTAACTGGGGGGTGTATGAACTTGTTTTTTTTAAATGTTTTGATAATTATTTCAAAATAATTAGTTTCCTTTGCAATCCTATGCATTTTGTCACATATATTTATAAACATTATTCTCAGAGTGGCTCCATAGGCTTCACCAGACTCCTTTAAGGGGTCCATGCCACACAAAAAGGCTAGTAATCCCTGATGTAGACTAATCCCCTGCATTTTACATAGTAGAAAACTGAGAAGCTATCTAACTTGCCTATGGATGCCTAGGGTCACAGGAATCAGGGCTGAAGGGACCATAGAGGTCATGTAATCTCCATCCCTCTAAAACTGTTACTATAAAGCTCATTTAAAGCTGAGGAAGCAATATAATTGCCCCTAAGGTCAACACAGTTCTTTTGTCTTTAGCTTTAGGGAGTTTATTTTAGATGAAATTTATGTGTTCTGTCAAAATGGCTCTGAGCCCCCACTTAGGAAAATTGCTAACACTTAAGTCTCTCTGGCTAACTATACATTCATGCATTCATGCATGCATACATATCTCCAGTTAATACCCAGCCTCTTTATGATTGAGGCAAAATACAGTTTACTGGAAGCGTTTGGGTAATGAAATAAAAGATTACATTATGGTGCCTGTGGATAAACAGGCTCAAGGAGGTTAAGACAAGTAGAGTCAATCTTTTCTTTTCTTTTTTTTTGTAGGGCAATATAGTTTAAAATTTTTTATTTTCAGTTCCAAATTCTTTCTCTCCCTCCCATCTCTCCCTCTCCCACTGAGAAAGCAAGAAATACAAATTACACACACACACACACACACACACACACACACACACACACACACACAAGCAGAGTCATGCAAAACATATTAGCCATATTAGCTATATTATAACAGAAAAAAAATCAAGAAAAATAAAATGAAAGAAAGTATGCTTCAATCTGCATTCAGAGTTCATCAGTTCTCTCCTTGGAGGTAGATAGTATTTTTCATCATGAGTTCTTTGGGATTGTCATGGATAATTGTATTTGTCAGAGTAGATAATTCTTTCACAGTTGATTGTCATTACAATATTTTCTCACAATGTTCTCCTAGTTCTGCTCACTTTACTTTGCATTGCCTCATATAAGTTTTCATAGGTTTTTATGAAATCATCCAGTTCATCGTTTCTTATAGCACAATAGTATTCTATCCCAATCATATAGCACAACTTGTTCAGCCATTCCCCAGTTGATGGGCATCACCTCAGTTTCCAATTCTTCGCACCACAGAAAGAGCTGTTATGAATATTTTTGTACATAGAATAATTTTCTTTTTACTTTGATCTCTTAGGGATACAGACCTAGTAAGTGGTATGCTGGACCAAAGGGTATATGCACAGTTTTATAGGCTTTTGGGCACAGTTCCAAATTGCTCTCCAAAATGGTTGGACCAGTTCAAAGCTCTACCAACAATGCATTAGTGTACTTATTTTTTTACACCCCTCCAGCATTTGTCATTTTCTGTTTTTGTCATGTCGACCAATCTGATGGGTGTGAGGTAGTACCTCAAAATTGTTTGTGTGCATTTCTCTAATTATTAGTGATGTAGAGCATTTTATGTGACTATTAATAGTTTTAATTTCTTCTGAAAACTGCCTGCTTCTATCCTTTAACCATTTATCAATTGGAGAATGAACCAGTCTTTTCTTGAGACTTCCCCTAGTCTGGATCTCCTGCTTGTTAGGTGCCTGTAGAGCCCATGGCCTTTCTTGACGTCTCCTTCTCTACTTTAGCTCAGTCCTTTCTTTGTTCCTCAAATGTGTGCTGGAAAGACACAAACTCCAAATTTTTATAATGCTTTTCTTTTCTAGATAATGCAATGCTTTTATGCAGGACCAGTGGGATGTAGTAAAATTACCCAGCCAGTCTTTTTTTTTTTTAACAGATATCTTGCCTAGCGTCATTTCACTTCATCCAATGGCTTGCAAAACTTTTCTTACTTAACCTAAGACTTTTTGAATGATTGATACATAGTCTCACTTACTTTAGGCATTAGAACCAAAGTGAGGGGGGGATATTTTCAACACCACCTTTATATTACAATTAAAGAAACAGGCTTAGGTAGGGGAATTGACTATAGCTTGAAGGGATAAAAAAGGCCAGATACCTTAATTTTCCAGATGAAACCCAAAGAGTTTAAGTGACTTGTCACACAAGCTGTGTCAAAGGCTACATTCGATCTCGAGTCCGCTGACTTTAGAGCATCTATTTTCCACATTCACATGTACCCCTAAAATCACACAGTGGCTTCCTGGCTTCCTGATTCCCAGGAAACCAGGAAACCAAATTATAATTCCATCTTTCTTATCCTGAAGAAGAGCTTTACACTTTGTGGTGTAATTAGTCTTTAGAGAACTCCCTTTTCTATTAGTCTATATTTAAAATTAAACTTAGCACAATGTATTTTATAATATGAGAGAAAATTGGGTGTCCTGCTTTTAAGCTGTAACTGAGACTCAAGCCTTTTAAAATGAGAAAACATTTTTGCATTTATTATTTTGATGGTAAGCCTCTTCACCCCCAGTAGTACTCAAAACTTTGCCTTCTTAAACAAAATATACTGAACACATTTTAACTTTTGCTCAAGTTAAGATGCGGTATAAAGAGCACTTGAGTTAAAGTCCTGCCTGGTTCATAGGTTCATAGAATTTAGAGCTGGAAAAAAAGACCTGAGACAGCATCTAATTTAATGTTCCTATGTTGCAAATGAGGAAACTAAGGCACAGAGAGATGGTGTGACCACTTGAGGTCACATAGAACTGGGGTTTGAGCCTTTGTCCTTTAATTCCAAATCTAATGCTGCCTCTTCTACTACTTACAACGTAGATGAACTTGGTCGAGTCACTAAACCTTTGTGAGGCTTAGTTTCCTCATGTATAAAATGGTTATAATAATGGTTTTTGTACCAATCTTACAGAGTTGGTGTGAGGGGGAAAAACATTTTGTCAATTCTAAAGCTTTCCATAAATTCAAAATATTCAATAAATATGTATTAAGCACCTACTATGTGCAAACATTAGAAACACAAAAATAAAAACAAAATAGTTCCTGCTCTTAGGGAGCTTATGGTCTAAAGAGAACTTTTATAAACATCAATTATTTTATTAGTCTATAATAACAATGATGCTGTCAAGGTCTACTGAGAGCTTAGGTCTATTTTCCTTACACCATATGTTCTCAGACTTCCTTTCTCAACCATTCAAAAGTTTTCTACCTCATCCCTTGCTTCCAGGGTGTAACTTCTAATATGAATATGACAAACTCTCTAGAAGTACCTTTTCTCTCTTAAACAGCCTAATTTGAGGTTGCTTATATGCTATTGCTTGGGAACCAGATAGCTAGTCTTAATAGAATTTCATATAAAATAAGAGTAAATAGGTCTTCCATAAGGACCTAGTAGTTTACTTTGGGAGTAAAATATGAGCTGGACTTTGTGTGGAATATATATTGCCTGTTCAGAGGCTTTTTGTCCAATGAACATATTAAAATCTAGAATAAAGAATAAAAATATAGCATCAAAATATAGAATCCTATTCTATATAGTCTATAGATTAAATCCTATTACTATCAAAATATCACCAAAATATAGAATCTTGTTCTAAGAATATCTAAGATTTTTGAATAATTTAATTACAAATGATATAGCTAGAAAAGTGGGCATGTTATTAAGAATTGGGAGGGAGGCTGGATCCAAAGAGCTTGATTTCCACTAAAGTTCATTGGTTTGAGTGGCCAGAGGAATATATGGGCCCACTCTCCCAAGCCTGGTTCTTGTTGCACAATGCTTTATGTGCTTAAGGTTTAACCAAACCCATTTTTAGTAAGAACCAGCTGCTGAAACTCTTTTGTAAGCCTGCTGATGTGGCCCAATAATAATTCCATATTTCTTATCCTGAAGAAGAGCTCTACACCTTGTAGTGCGATTAGTCTTCAGAGAACTCCCTTTTCTATTAGTCCATGTTCCTTGACCTCATTTCTCCACTGGTGATGCACCAACTGTCATGGAAAACCCTTTGTCTGAAAATTCCATATAAATCTAAGCCTCCAGTGGTTTGGGGTCTTTGACTGGAGAACATATCCCATTGCATGTCCAAGCCACTTCCTTGTATTCTGTCTCACGAGACAGTGGGGAAGCCATATATAATAATATCCTTAACTAAATCATTCTCCTTCTGCCCATAGCCTCCTATAATATGCTTGGCTCTAAGTGTCAATAAGTGATTCTTACTCATCCTAATGTTTCTGTGTGCCATTCACTTAAATCCATTCCAAATTTGTGTGAAAAACTGTGGTACAAGGAGTGGGGTTTCTGACATTTCAGCTAAGATGCTGTTTGGAAGAAAAAGTCCCTGGGAGAGAAAAGACTTGGGACCCATGAATTGGGAAAAATCCCTATGGGTTGAAGTGGCAGGACACCTAGTACAACTGGGTAGGGAAGGTGTACAGTGGTCATGAGACTTAGTTCTCCAGACCCCAACAACTGTGTTGGATCACCTAGGAGGGGTAGAATAACCCAAGGAGCTCCAGAGATACCATCCCATGGCTCCTGTCAACAAAGATGAAAGCTCTTCACAACACTCAATAGCCAAGTGGGGAAACCTCTACATCCCTCTGCTTATGGGTATGGAAACTAGGCCTCAAGGTGGGATGAATTGGACTAAAATGACAAAATATTACCAGAGGGATCCTGTTATACATGATTAGTAAAAGGCATTGGTAAAAGGTTGGTGAACCTCTGGAAGAGTAGTTCATCTAGATTATAGACAGAGGAGTAAAGACAGTCCCTTTATTAGACAGAAGTGGATGACCAAGCGGAAAGTGACGACAGGCCCCTTGTTGAATAATACAATTTTAACACTTTATCAGGCTACCAAGGTTGTAACCTTACTATAATGTTTAAAGGGGGCCATTTTTGTTGCTAACTTCCCCATTTCCCTGTAAGGCCAACTCCAAAAGGTAATACTTATGCACCAGCAACTAACCATCCTCCTATTGCTATACAATAATCTTAGACAGATCAGTTCCCCTGATCATATGATAATCATGCTGAAGATGTTGGATGTCTTGATATCGTCAGGTCCCCTTTCCTCAAGTAAGCTAATCGCTTATGTTCTTACTTCTACTGGGAGGGGATGTTCACCAGGATATGGTTAGCCTGGTGAGTTTCATACAGCATCAAAAGGGGGGACAAAGTGGCTCTCTACTTTCTTTACCCTATTTAAGAAAACCAAGCTAGCTTAATGGTGGAGCTCCAATCCCAGGCAAGTTCCCTCAAGGGTCCGAAGGCTTTATCATCTCCCAAAACTCTAGAGTGGCCAATAAGGGACTCATTACTATGGGGGATTTTCAGACACTGGGGCCAGATTACTATGGTTCCCAGTGACTTAAATACACAAGGCTACTGTAGCCTGTATTGGTTTGGGAATGGAGCCACCTTGTGAGATCACTGCATGCATGGGTACTGTTCAACCAGTGAGATGGACAATTGTGGCAGCACCGACAGCTGAGTGCATATTAGTAATTGTCTTGTTGAACCAGCTTCTTGGCTCAGATCAGCAGGAGGGGTGAGCCTTTCCCAATGATGTCACTTGCATCTTAATTTTAACAGTTAGGTGATGTTTTATGGTCCTTCCTCCATTTCCTTTGCCTCTGCTGGTACTGCAGTTGAGGTAATATTTAATGGGGGATGGAGGTGATCTCAGTTCAACAATCACATCTGGCATTTACAGAAGGTCAGTGGTGCCCACTGATTGCCCATAGATTACCAGGGCCTGAACAAAGAAGTTAATACTGTGGCTCCTGCTATCTCTCACATTATGATTATCAAAGAGATGCTGGTGGCCATCCTAAGAGACTGGAATGTAGTCATCCATGTAGGCCACTGCATTCTTTTCAGTTCCCCTTCAAAGAGAGTACCAGTTTGCCTCTTTTCCTTGCAAGTCCATGGTCCTTCCCCAGGAATTAATAGCCCTGAAATTTACCACCAGTCAGTGGGATAGACTTTGTTCAAATTTAAATTTCTTCCTGATGTGGGGGCAATCCATTATCTAGATAATAGCATGTTGGAGGGCTCTAATAAGGAAGCAGTGAAACTACTCTTGAAATGTTAATTTAGCAATTACAGATGGTTAGGTAACTAAACTTGATGACATTTGGAGCCCCACCTTAAAATTAAACTTTCTGGGAGGGGGTTCCTGTGGGACATCCTTGCCCAAGTTAGGGAAGAGATTCTGGACCTTAATCCCACAAGAAGGAGGCATGGCAGCTACTTAAGCTCTTTGGTTACTGATGAGGGCATATCCCCTACCTGGTTAAACATTGCTAATCTTCAATGAGAAATAAAGGAAAGGAAGGAGATTGATTAGAAAGCGATTCCCCAGAGAATTGGTGATCTCTTGACAAAGTTTTCTCTGAGAAACTGAAGAATAATGGCACTAATCTACTATTACTGTACATAACTATCACCTGGTTTCTCAAATTATTTTTTTTAAAGAAACCTCATATTTATAATGTAGATTTGAGGAAAAAAAACAATTCTGAATTGTCAGTATCAGGAGACCTGCACTGTAGTCTCAGACTCATTACTAATTTGTAGTAATGTAACTTTCCAGGTCACTTAACTTGTGGGCTTTAATTTCCACAACTGGAAAATGGAAGCAATAATAGTATTGTTCGGTAAGATGGGGCCAGGTTCTCTTTCTACCATATTCTTCCCACTCTATCAGAAGGAACACTGGGCTTTTATTACTCACAATAGAAGCAATAATATTAAAAATCTGCAATTCTTAGCCTGTGTGTAGGGTTGTGAGTAGGAGGATCAGTGTCATTTTAGTTTGGCTTTAATCCTAAAGAAAAGTTGTAAGGTTAATGGGGCAACCATCCAGTGGAAGAAAAAGAGGAAAGGGCCAGAGGCAATCTGGGATTCATGCCTCATACTGAGCTGTCCCACAGAAGGGCAGAGGTGAAACAAGGTCCATGACTCAATGCCATGGCAACATGAAAGTGGGCAAATGGAGCCAGGGAATGGAGAGATAGAGTCTAGCTGGATGCTAATTTTGGTTAACTCATCTATGTTATCATTATAATTAGAGAAGCCCCGCAGAGATGAGGGAAAATACTTTGAGCAATTGTGGTACTATTTTAGTTGCAGCAGAGGTAATATAGGTTGGGGCACTGAAGGAGACAGAAGGATCAGAACTGGTCGTTAATGGATAATTCAACTGGCTAGGAGGTAAAAATTGCCTTTAAGTAGATTCATTTGATGGAGGAGGAATATATAATTATCTATAAACTTCCTCCTCACTGAATTTTCTGATTAGCAATTGGCTTGCCCATTTATCTCAGTTCCATAAATTTCAGTGCTTTGTAGATAACCTAGTATCCAACCTGGCTTGGCCTTTTAATTTATGCTTATTCCTTCCAATATAGAACCCTGTGTCTTCTGCTTTATGTGATGTTTCTCTGTCATCTCCACTTTAGTCCTTTTTGTGAGCTCAGACATCTGTTGGTCTCCTTTCAGGTAGGATGTGCTCTTACTGTCCAAGTTCCAAAACACTGGGCTTTTCACTGGATTGACAGAGCTGACTATAATACTGCCATCCACCCAAGAGGGGGCCGCAGAGACGGCACAGTGGAAATAACATGGATCCCTGGCATTCTTTCCAAGTTGGCATGGAACCCAAAGAAAAGAACATCAATAAAATATTTCAAAAATACACAGAAGAAAACAAAAATGAGTTCAGACAGGGCACAAGCAAACACGGAAATTCTGTTACTACCACATTCAATTTAACATACACTTTAAAAAAATCAACTGTGCATAACCATTCACAACTTCTTATACGATTCTTACGATTCTCTTTTTTGTTCTTTTTATATAAGAAGGCCTTAGTTTGTTGATGATTGTTAAGTTTATGATAAAAAACAAAATTTAATTTTTAATTAATGGCTATTTTTAGGGTCTCTTCATGAACTCTTCCAATTCCAAGTAATTATACCATTGTCCAGCCTTCATCTCTATCTTATTTATAAGAATTCTGTTAGAGACTTGATCAAATGCTTTGCTAAAATCTAAATTTTCTTTAATACAATTTTAGTAACTTATCTGAAAAGAAAATATAGTTAGTCTAGCATGACTTGCTTTTGATGAAGCCACATTAGATCTTTGTGATTATGGTCTTCCTTTCTAGATGTTAGTTGTCATCTCTTTAAATATTGATTCTAGAATTTTCTAGAAGACAAACTCACTGGCTTATAAATTACCTATTCCCTTCTTTTCCATATTGTCTCTCAAAAAGGGACAAAATTTGCACTTCTCTGGTCTTGAAGTATCATTTCAATTCTGTCCAATCTTTCAAAGATCACTGGTGTGGTTAAACAATCACGCCTCACAGTTACCCCAGTACCTTAGGATGTAGCTTGTTTAGGCCTGGGCACTTGAATTCGTTAATATAGCTATCTTCTTATTTATTCTGGATATCAGCTCCACAAAACCATCTGTTCTGTGTTTTCAAGTCCAAAAACCACACTCCTTGTCAGAGAAAACAGAAACAAAATAAGGGTTAAGCAATTTGCTTATTTTTTTCTATTATTGGTTAGCATCATCTTGTCCATTCCATGTAATATGCTATTCCTGCTTTGAGCCTCTCTTTTTTACCAAGAGAGTAAAAAACAAAGTAAAACAACAACAAACAAAAACCTGAAACCTTTGTGTTTTCCTTGGCTTTCCTTAGCAGTCTAGGCTCATTCTAAGTTTTAGCCTACCTTCTATTAGCATACCATGATTTTATATTCACCCTTTACCACCTTCCTTTGTTCCATATAGAAAATGAAAGGAATCATAAGGAAATGAATATACTTTTTGTTCCTTTAGGAGATGTGAAGTTCCTCAACCAAATTTAATGGAATCCTAGGATGACTAACTTGCCACTGAAGGCTCAGCCATGGCCCTGGTGGCAATTTAAAAACAAGCTTACCAAATGTTCATGACTGGAGGAGCTCTCTCATTTGAGAGTGACTCAAGATGAGAGTCAGTTATAGAAGAACACAGCTCTGTAGAAGGAATCTTTCCTTACTTTTCCCATCACCACAACTTTGGGTATTGGGGAAGAGATTTCTCTACACCCTTCTTACAATGATAAGCAGAACAGCTTGCTGTAGTAACCTAGCAGAGAACACACCTAAATGATCTAGATGTGGAATCTAAACTGGTTTGCAAAGAGGAGCAAGACACGGAGAACCCAGCAGAGTAACCTGCCCAAGGAGAACAGAATGAAGAGACCAAAAGAAGAGAAAAGATAACAGGTTTTTGCATGACCTGATGATCCAACCAAGGAGACTGAAGAGTTGTTCCACAGGAAGAAAAAGATCCAGCAGAGAGGGGCATGAAATCCCAGTTAGGGGCATGGTCAGTAGTTCCAAAAGCTGCAGAGAGGTCAAGGAGGAAGACTGAGAAAAAAGCAATGAAGATATCTTTGACAACTTTAGGGAGATCCATTTCAGTAGGATGATGAGGTTAAGAAGCCAGACTACAGGGAGTTAGGAAGGGAGAGACAGGAAGGAAGCAGAGGTGCTGATTGTAGACAGTTTTCATAAGTTTATCTACAACAGGGAGGAGAGATATGGGGAGATATGTAGTGATACCTATTGAGGAATGGAAAGATCAAGTGAGGATCATGAGTATCTATTGTACTCCCAGGCTGGGTGAGATAGGGACATAGTCTTAAAAAAAATTCTGTTAGCTATCTATCTATCTATCTATCTATCTAATCTATCTATCTATCTATCTATCTATCATCAATCATCTAATTCTCTCTTCCTCTTTCTCTTTTTCTCTGTCTCCCATCTCACCAATCACTTAACTATCATTTCTCTATCTACCAATTAGTTATCATCTAGCTATCCAATTATCTCTCTGTTTATGTACTTTTATTTTTCAGAGCCCTGATATCCTTTCTTTTCTTATGGTGCCCTCATGCCTCTCCCACTGGCCAGGGCAATGCTGTGCTGAACAAGTTACTTAGCTGGGCTCCCTGGACTTGGACCTCAATGTAGTTTAACTCCATTCCACGTCTGGACTATCTGGGTCTGTTCTGGACTTAGCACAGAATCTTCTATAGGTGAGTTTCTTTGCTTTCCGAGATTATTGGCTTTTTAGTGTAAAGTCTTTTTGATTACATTGGGAGATACTCTGCAAATGCATTCTTAACCTTCATTGTCAGGCACACTCTATCCCTGGCCAAGAACCTATCATTATTATAGTTTGACCTGGTCCACCCCACCTCCAATGACAGTAAATAAGAATAGCATTTCCTGTCTTTCTAAGGGCAAAATCTTTTCTTTCTCCTAGTATTGACCTGTGCCAGAAAATGACACATTAGCACAGTTGGAATTAATTGCCTATCCGTTTTTATGTAAAAAAAGCATAATAATTAAAAGGAATAGCATTTAGGAAACAAAGCATAGAATTTGGCCCTTTTGTCTGACATCCTGGGAGGGAGAAATCACTTGTCTTTTTCCATCTCTCTCTACATCTCCTCACCAGGCAGAAGGAAAACAGGAAATAACAGTTCTTGGCTTCAGCTAGATATAGGGACCTTGAACTAAATTCCCTATTGTGGGCTAGAAGAAGAAGTAAAGAGTGTAGGATACCTAGTAGTACAACATCACTCAGAATATTCATCAACCCCAAGCCTCCATTCTTCATTATTTTCAACAGCAACCTGCATAGCACCCCAGGGTGAAGATGGGGGAAGGAAAGACAGTATGAAGAGAACTGGAGAATCACTCTAAATCCAATCCATTACTACCCTCTCCGTCCCTAATCTCTATTCATGTAGCCCAAACAAGATAGATTCTTTGTAATTTTCTTTCTTTCATCTTATTCCAAAGTACAGTTCAAGCATCATGGTCCTTGTGAACTCTGTTTAAGTCTACCTGGTTATTGTAGTTATTTCCAGTGTTCAAAGTCTCTCTGGCAGCACTGACAAAACCAGAAATCTAAGGCTATGCTGATAACAATAAAAGAGATTAGTCTGCTGGTTCCCCAAGGTATGCATTTCTTCATAGATGGGAAATGCCATGGTGAGAGTTAGAAGGTGATGAGGTGCAATGTTGTATATAGTAACAGCAATATTGTTTTAAGAACAGCTTTGAGTAAGTCATTTTGACTATTATAAATACCCAAATTAATCATAAAGGACGTATGAAGGAAAATGCTACCAGCATCCAGAGAAAGAACTGATAAATAGATGTATAGAATAATTTTGCATATGTATATATACGTATGCATATATACATATTTGTGTCTAATGGTTGCCATCTCTAGGGCAGAGGGAGAAGGGAAGAAAAAAGAAATTTACATGATAATCTTATTATATATTTGGAGGGAATAGCAAATTGTACATAATAGATCTGCTGTTTCATGTGAGATCATCTTTTTTACTATCCTATGTTATGGAAATGCTTGTTGTATTTCATAAATTAAAAATAAAATAAATTTTTTTTTTAAAAAAGAGAGAAGCATAACAGGCTGGTTCTGGCTCCCACTAATACAAAGTGAGGAACTTTCTAGCTCCTCAGGATTATGGATGGACAGAGAATAGTCTATACCTGACTTATTTCATGGCTGAAGACATGTTTATTGATTTTCTTTTGATGCTGGATAAAATACTATTGCTCCATCCTTCCCCTATCATCCCTAAAAATATTGGCAGCTTCTGACTAGTTCTCCAACCTGGAATCATAGGCTCATAAATTTAGAACTGGAAGGGACCTTTCATGCTCCTGTCCATCCTCTCATTTTACAGAAGGGGAAACTGGCACCAAGAAAGCTAAAAGCTGCCTCTGAGGTCATCAGATCACAGAACAACTTCATATGAAATTTGTTGAGGTCATCAAGGCTGACCTCTTCATCTTAAGGATGAGGAAACTAAGGCATTAATTGACTTGTTTGATGTCACAAAGTTTGGATTCTAGCCTAGGTCTTTGGATTCCAAATTCAAGGCCCTTCATTAAGGCATGTGCTGAAGTCAGCTCATACTGGCTCATGAAAAACAACTATTAAATTTCCTGTATATGCATTTACACTTCAGAAAACAGCAAACGCTACAGATCCAGTCTTGATTTATTATTTTGTTGATTGTCTAGGCTTAAGAAAATGATGAAAAACATTTTAATGATTCTGATTAAAATTTAAAAGAATGTCTCCCATACATTTCCCCCCCAAAGATCTGGTTGTTAAATTTTTACCAGCACATCCTTGCCTTCACTGCTTCTCTGTACTGCCCAGGACAGTATGGATGCTATGTTGGACAGTAGGCACTTCAGCCTAATGAAAAAAGCACAGAATACTGAGAATTATGACTCTTGGGCTTTAGTCCCTCCTCCATCACTAATCAGCTATGTAAGCCTAACTAAATCTTTTTTACTTTCTGGGTCTTGATTTCCTCGTCTATAAAATGAGATAGTTAGGAATAGATGATCTCTAAGGTCCTTCCAATTATAAGTTTTTATGATGGAGAGGTGGTGTTTTGTGCTTACAGGAGGAATTAGAGTCCCTTTGTATCCTTATTATAGATTATAGGTTCCTTTGGTAGAGAGACTTTCATTTTGTCCTTGAATACCCAGTGACCAGCATAGTGCCCAGCACCCAATTGGCACTAACTGAAGGCTTGTTGGCTGATTTATTGATTTGTATATGAAAATCATGCTACTGTTGTGGAATAAAGACACTCTTTTCCTTTAGTCAAGATTAGCTCAAAGTTTTTTTATTACAAAGGTCAAGCTGGGGGACACTGCTTCTGGAAAAATGTGATTCCAAGCGGTCCCTAACTGGGGAATGGCTGAGCAAATAGTGTACAATTGTAATGGAATAATATAGCACCACAAGAAACAACAAAAAACATAGTTTAGAGAACCCTGGGAAGACTTGTATAAACTGATATAGATAAAGTGAGTAGAACCAGGAAGGCAAAGTATACATTAACAAGAACATCACAAGAAAAAAACAACTTGGATAGACCTGAACTTTGGTCAAAGCAATGACTAGTCATGAGTAGAGAGGACCAAGGAGGAAACATGTTAACTACCTCCTGATAGAGATGATAGGCCAAAGTTACAAAATGAGGCATGCATTTTTGGACATGGCAAAAGTGTGGATTTGTTTTACTCTATTTTTCCCTTTTGGTGAGGGTAGGAGGGAACTGTAGATAGTATTAACAAACAAAAAGAAAAAAATGAGAGAGAATAATTGAAGATCTTTAAAACAGGGGAAAAGAAAGAAATTCAAAGGTAAATACAGAAAAGCATAATCACTGTGAAAGTAATGTTTTGAATTTATTATGAACTTAAAAAATGCTGTCTATAATCACAATTTTTTATATAATCTTTTTCTGTTCTATTTTGTACATGAACTCTTTTGGGGAAGTATTCATTAAATTTAGAATAAAAAGAATTATAAAAGAAATAAAGCAAGTTATTTTCAGTTCTAGAGCACTGAAATGTCTCATATACATTGGTGAAGAGAAAAAAAGTTACTACAGGTATATGTAAAGATGTCTGTTAGAAGCATATTTTTCTATAATGTCTGAATTTAAATATCTAATCATAAAACACTGACTGTGGAAGGATATAAATTTAAGGTTTACCTACTGTTAAGTTAGATTAGACTGGTTTGAAGGAATGAAAAAGCATTTATTAATTGTCTAATAAGAGCCGAGTAATGTGCTAAGCCCTGGAGATACCAATACAAAAATGAAGAGATTCATTGCCATTGTGGAGTTTGCATTGTACTACCAGGGGGATATGATGACACAAGGAGGTGACCAAGGAACAATAGTTAAGTTTAAAAAGTTAATAGGATGGTGTGTAGATTTATATCTTTCCCAGGAACAATGACAGAGTTCATTTGATTTAAGTTCCTGTACTGGGATGGGGAGAAGGGAGAGACAGGTAGAATGGTAGCTGGTGAGAAATCTGGGGAGTGAAGCGAAGTATAGCTAGAACTCGAATCTAGATGTAGTTGGCAATTATGGCCAATCAGAACAGTGGGACTTTAGAACAGAACTTCTCAGTTTGAGAAGCTTAAACCCTCAAGGGCTTTTGACAGGTAGACACCATCTTCTTAGGGAGATGAGGAATATGCTTTGGGTAAAAAAGGGAAAAAGCAAGGATAGGTATAGTATATATTTATCTATGATAAAAATATATTTAATAATATACTAATATATGTATATATTATCTGTCTATCTATCTATCTATCTATCTATCTATCTATCTATCTATCTATCTATCTATGTGCTCAAGCAACAGTAAAAGAATACTTCTGATATAGAAGTAACTAAGATGACTTCTACTCTACTAACCCACTGCTGGATATGTAGTTGCAACATCCCCCATGAAGTGGAGTTGGAATTTCACAGACTCATCCATGCTTTTTTTCCCATTTCTTCCATGACCAAATGCATATTTACTTATGGACAGTCTAGGGTCATAGAAACTGAAGAGCAGAATAAAGGAAGCCACCAGCAAAATACATGAGCAAGAAAGAATGTAGATCAATTAGGTGGCTTTAATCAGGGATGACAGATGAATAGCCCACATCCTCTATTCATCCCCTTATAAAACCGAGGAAGACCACCACATTGATGAGTAGACCCCTTGGTAATGAGCTTCTGGGAGGAAATCTCATAGGATGGTTAGGGTATGGAGAGGCTTCAGTCTGCATATTGGAAAGAATACCCCATGGATGCAATCACAAATCAGGCATTTTATCAAGTGTATATCAAGCTTGCTTTATGTCACACAATAGACTAAGAACTGGGGTTACAAAGAAAAAAAGAGCAAAAACAATCTCTGCCCTCAAGGAGCTTAAAATCTAACATAGACAACATGTATGTAAATAGGTATAAACAAGATATCTACAGAGTAGAAAGAAGTTAACTTTAGAGGGGAAGTCACTGACAATTGGGAGTACTATTATCATGATTTTTATTAACCAAGGGACAATGTAATGGATTTCCCATTCAATTTGGGTTCATTTTGGCTAAGAAGTAAGCTAATAGGGTAGCTCAGTCTATGATAACATGAGCAAAATAAAGTGGAAAATGTGGCAGTTGTTTAGATAATTTAAGCAAAAAATAGGCTGTCTGAGTATTCTGGATATTTCTGTCAAGATGCCAAATAATTTGGAAAATTGTTTCCATCTGGCCTTAATAGTAACAGTTTACCACCTCCCTAGAGCGTAAATGTGCTCAGACACCAACACAGTTGTGTTTCAAAGGTTTGGGTTTGAGATGATCTGAAAATCCTTCCAAACAGCTTAAAGACTTAGAAAAAATATGAAACTATTTTGAAATTTTGTTTTTTTTCTTCACCTCCAATATATAATTTGAATAATTTGAGAATGATGTCATGAGAAGTTTTATTTACAAACAATTGTTTCAAAATATGGTTCTGGTTTTGAACCTGTGGACCCTCAGAAGAGTAATAATCCCCTAACACTTTTATGTTTACAGTATTCTTTCTTCATGCTTCCTTTCTCTCATTAGATTGGAAGTGCAAAATATTGTTGTACCTATTTTACAGATGAGGCAACTGGGCCTCAATGAAGGGAAAGGGTTAGACTAGGTAAGCAAGTTTTTGAACCCAGAACTGAACTCAGGATATTGGGTTCTTTCCACACTAATAAGCCACCTGTCACATGGAATTGATAATGTCAAAATCATTTGAAACTGCTCCAAGCCATTTCACTTTCAAAATAATGCCTTTGCCATGCAAAACAATCAGAAACAAAAACAAAAAACTGAACCTTTACTGCTTTGAAATGAGTTGGAAGCGTTTCAACCCAGTTTTTGAACTGTTTGACAAATATTTAAGTCAATTCCAAATATATATTGAAACATTCTCAGCCTGTTTGAAACCACACTGAGCATTTAAGGAATATTTTTAAATTCTTTTGAAAATTTGCCTTTTGTAGACAGCACAGTTTATTGATTTTTAGCTGTTTGACATTGGGTAAGCCAGCAAACATCTGTCTGTCTCAGTTTAATTTTTTTTCAATTTAATTGAATTCAACAAACTTTTATTAGACACCAGCTATGTGAAAGACACCATGTTGAGCCACTAAAGGTACAGAAATGGAAAAGAGCACATCTCCTGCCCTTTTAAAACTCATACTCTAATATGAGGTTATATACACAAATCATCAAGAACTTGATAAAGACAAAGGCAGGACCAATGAAATGTTCTAAGAAACTTTGAAGGAGCAGAAATCATAAGACCATAGATTTAGATTTTAGAGGGTACCTTAGAATCCATTTAGTTCAGCCATCTCATTTTACTGCCAGGGAAATTGAAGTCTGGAGAAGTAAAGGGATTTGTGAAGGTTCATAGGGTCAATCTTTTGCTAGTTCCATCCTATCTCTAAAAACCTACAATTTTATGGTAAAGATGGTTATTTACCAAACATTTAGTTTCTCAATTTAAACTATGGTAGAAGTGTTAATCCCTTTTAATCAAATACTGGACTTACATTATTTGTCACCATGGCTTAGTCAGAATGATTGGTTTTTACACCTGGAAATTGGAAGAAAATTGATTTTGCAATTTTTGGAAAAAAACCAAAGAGTTAAATTGATTTTTTCTAGGTCCCTATTATACATGTGTAATGTATTATATTCATCTTGTTTGATAGTTACTTCCATACACTGTAGCATAATCAAATGCTCTAATTATATGATTGCATTATTATTTAAGGTAATTAAATAATTATGTGAAGTGCATGAAAATTGACTAATAATTACCTTGAGATCTGGGATGGCAGTGGACTGGGAGCTCTTCTCCTGGCTCCACTCGGCTCTCATTTAGCTTTTTTGTATTGAGTTTCTCCATCTGTAAAAAAATAATTATAGCATTGGCTTCCTAAGCGATCCAAATGAGCATGTGCTGAAAAGTGACCCTTGTGCAATTAGACTGATAATGGGCAAAAGAAAACTGGGAAAATCTAAGACAGTTTCAGTCAAGAGAAAAATTGCAGAATTCAACAAGGAAGAGGTGATCTGTTTTGTTCTTCATAAAACAGGAGAGAAAAAGTCATTTATGTCTTTAGATTGTTATAGAAAAAGGGTTCAACATCCAGGAAATTGTATAAAAAAATCTGAATTAATGGAGTCATAGATTTAGAACATTGAGGCATCTCAAAAAAGTCATCTAGTCCCACTATTTAATTCTGCCTGTGGAGACACTGAGAATAAAAGATGGTGGTGAATAATGGAGTTAGGATTTGAACCCACAAACTTTAGCTGCCATATCTAATGATCTTTCCACAGTACCACACTTTTCTTAAAAGGAATAATGCATGAGCCTAGGATTACTGAACCATGAGTTCTAGTCCTCGGCATTCTATTAATTCTCATTATGTCCTCTGAAAACACATTTTATATCTCTGTAACTTTATTTTCTCATCTGCCCTGAAGGAGAATTAAGTTAGGGAGACCATACAAATGTGTATTACACAATCATAAAACAAATCATACTGGGAACAGGGAAAGGAGATCATCATTCTCTGATGTGGAGAGCACTTGATAGGGAATCAGGACTCAAAAGGCCACTTTCCTAGTTATAGTTTGTCTTTGGCAAAGTTATTTAATCTCTAACCTCACTTTCCCATTTACCTATCAGCTGTTTAGTTATTTAGCTAAAGTTACACCACTCAGTCAATAAACATTCATTAAATGCCTAATATGTACAAGGAATTGTGGTAAATGTTGGACAAAAGACGGTCTCTGCTTTCAAGGGACTCACCATCTAATGGCAGAGACAACAAGCAAATAAATATATATAAACACATGTACAAAAGCTAAGGATAAATAGGAAATAATTAACAGAGGGAAGGCTCTAGAATTAAGAGAGATTAGAAAAGGCTTCCTGTAGAAGTTGAGACTTTAACTGAGACTTGAAAGGAATACAGAGAAACCAGGAGGTGGAGTTTTTGAGGAAGAGCGTTACAGGCATGGAGGACAGCCAGAGGAAATGCCCAGAGCTAAGAGATGGATGGAACAGCAAGGAGGACAGTGTCACTGGGTCAGAGAGTTTATGGGTGAGAGCTATAGCATGGAAAAAGACTAGAAAGGTGGATATGTGGGTAGGTTTTTAAAGGCTTTAAACATTAAACAGAAGATTTTCCATTTCATCCTGGAGGGCACAAGGAGCCACTGGAGTTTATTGAGTATGAGGATGACATGGTTGGACCAGTGTTTTAGGAAAACCACTTTGGTGGCTGAATGGAGGATGGGTTGAAGTGGGGAGAGACTTGTGAAAGGCAGACCAGCCAGCAGCTATTGCAATAGTCCAGGTATGAGGAGATGATGGCTTGTTTCAGGGCAGTGACAGTATCAACAAGTGTTGTATTTGAAAGTTGTTGTAAAGGTGAAATTGACAGTCCTTGGCAATGGATTAAATGGGGGTGTGTGGGGTGACAAATAGTGAATAATTGACGATTACACCTAAATTGCTAGCATGGGGATTTGGGAAGATGGTGATAGTAGGGAACTCTAGAAGGGTGGAAGGTTTAGGGGATTAATTAAGGTTTTGAACATGTTGGGTTTAAGATGTCTACTGGAGAAGTTGTGAAGTGATCCAACCATTTTGGAGAGCAATTTGGAACTATGTCCAAAGGGCTATAAAATTGTGCATACCCTTTGACCCAGCAATAGCACTTCTAGGGCTGTATCTCAAAGAGATCATTAAAAATGGTAAAAGGACCCACATGTACAAAAATATTTGTAGTAGCTCTTTTCATGGTGGCAAAGAATTGGAAATTGAGAGGATGCCCATCAATTGGGGAATAGCTGAACAAGTTGTGGTATATGAATGTAATAGAATACTATTGTGCTGTAAGAAATGATGAACAGGCTGACTTCAGAAAAACCTGGAAAGACTTGTATGGTCTGATGCTGAGTGAAGTGAGCAGAACCAGGAGAACATTGTACACAGTAACAGCCACGTTATGAGATGACTAATATTGACAGACTTAACCCTTTTCAGCAACACAAGGATCTAAGACAATCCAAAAAACTCATGATGGAACATGCTATTCACATCTAGGAAAGGAACCATGGAGTCTGAATGCAGATAGAAGGATACTATTTGCTCTCCTTTTCCTTTGTTGCTTTGTTTTATTTCTTCTTTCTCATGGTTCCTCCCATTAGTTCTAATTCTTCTATACAACACGACTTATGTGAAAATATGCTTAATGTGAATGTATAAGTAAAGCCTATATCAGATTACATGCTGTCTTGGGGAGGGAGGAGGAGAGGAAGGGGGAGAAAATTTAAAACTCAGAATCTTATGGAAGTGAATGTTGAAAATTAAAAATAAATAAATTATTAAAAAAAGAACAAAAAATGTCTATTGGACATTTAGTTCAAGATGTCTGTAAAGCAGTTGTAGATGAGAGACTGGAGGTTAGTAGAGAGATTAGAGCTAGGTAAGCATATTTGAGAATCATCAGCATCAAGATGATAATTAAACATATGGGAGCTGATTAGATCTTCAAGTGAAATAGTATAGAAAGAGATGAGAAAGGGGCCCAGGACAGAACCCTGAGGAACACCTACGGTGAGTAGGTGTTATCTGGAAGAGGATCTATCAAAGGAGGCTATAAAGGCGTGTTCAGATAGGAGAAGAACCAGAAGATATTGGTGTCCTGAAAACCTAGAGAGAAGAGAATATTAAGGAGAAGAGGGTGATTGACACTGTCAAAGGCTGCAGAGAAGTATAGGAGAAAGAGACTTGAAAAAAAGCCATTGGATTTGTCAGACTATCTTTGGAGAGGGAGATATCTTTGGATTTGGCAATTAGAATATCTTTGATAACTTTGTAGAGAGCAATTTTGTTTGAAAGATGAGGTTGAACACCAGATTGTAAGGATTGTAGATGACTTGAATTCATAATAAAAGATGATTATATTCTTTGATGCCAGGTAGTATTTGCATGGATGGTGGGTCTCTGTAATTCTTTTATTTCATTCCTAAAATATTTCTTCCAGCTCCTCCATCTCCTAAAAAATATCAAAAAAGGTTCAGGTTATCCTGCAGGTGATAATAACTACCTTGGACAAGCCACTTAAACTGTGTGGCTTCGCTTTGCTCGTTTGTAAAAATGAAGACAATGAACTAGAAGGCCTCTGTTGCCTCTGATAGCTCCAGATGTGTGGTTTGTGATCTTATAATATGATCTTATGACAGAATCATAAAACCTTAGAGTTGGGAACTGCCTTAGAGGTCATGCTGCCCAACCTCCTCATTTTATGAGTGAGGAAATTGGCATTTAGAAGTTGTCAATGTCTAAGGATCACACAGTCAGATTGTGCCAGAAAGGGGATAAACACTAGGTAGGTATATGATTATTCTAGGGGTTGTCCTGATTGGTATGGGATGGGTTTCTTAATTGTGCACTCATTGCTAAAATTCAGAGTAAAGGGAGTAATGTGAGATAAGTCTGGAGGTAGATGTGACCCAGTCTTGAAGAGATTTAAATGCTAAGCTGTAGAGTTTCTCTTTTATCCTAGAATCAGTTGAGTGTGAGTGGTTTGTCCTTCTTAAAGAGGACTGTGACATCAGGGAGATGGTGACATGACTTGCAATTGACTTTGATTTAAGTGAGGGAGGCCTGTGCAAAGTCACCAGCCTTTCTCCTCCAGAGTCATCTGGGTCCAGTGGCCAGATATTGATCAGATGATTGGAAATCCCCCCCCCCCCAGAATCAATAAGGAGCCACTGAAGATTCTTGAGCAGAGGGATGTCACGATCAAACAGGCCATGAGTCTTAAAGGAGAGACAGAATGTCTCTAACCTTCCAGATTCTTTCTTTCACTGCCCTGTCCTCCAGACTCTACTTTGGAGCCCTACTGTCCTACTTGCTACTCCTGGAACTCCATTATGCGTTTGACCAGAGTGAACCAAATGCCTGAAGTATGGCCTCCTTGCCTTACAGAATCCTTCATTTCCTTCATTCCTTCAAGTGTTGTCTCAGGAGCTACTTGTGTGATGCTTTCTTTATCCTCCCAGTTAGTACCCTCTCCTCAAATTATGTTGGATTTCCTTATGGGCCCATGTTCTAGCTCTGAGTACAATCTAAGTTCCTCAAGGGTGGGAACTATTTTTCCATTAGTTTTTGCATTCCCAGTGCCTAGCAAGGTGTTTTGAACACAGTAGATGCTTTAGAAATGCCTGTTGAATTGAATCAAATATGTTCATAGAAATGTTTTGTCAAATGAAGACATGAAGTCAGCTTTCTTGACATTTTAAGACAAAACATTCATTATCTGAAAAATAAACCAATCAATGCTTTGGAATGAAAATGTCTTGCAGTAAAATGTCACAGGAGTTATTTTAAAAAGTGTTTATTAGTTGAACAATAACTTGTGATGGCTTTCTATTTAATTGCTTTTCAAATTACTATCAGCAAGAAATTATTTCACAATAATAAAATCTTTTTTAATTGGAAAAAAAAAAACTAGTGGCACCCTGTTGTCCATAAGATAAAATATAAATTCCCTAGTCTGACATTTGAAGCCCTCCATAATTTGTCCATACGCCTTTGTAGGCTTATTTTGTACAAATTCTCTTTATGAACTCTGCTTTCTAAACAAAGTAGCCTTTTAGCTCTTTTCCAAGCCTGATAGTCTATTTTTCACCTTTGTTCTTTTGCATATGACATTTCCCAGAGTCTAAATGCATATATTTACCTGAAATTTTGGTTCCTTCCAGTAGAACACAAGCTCTCTCTGGGCAGGGTGTATTTAACTTTTTGTCCTATCTCTCCAGCTTAGGGCCTTGCACGTAGTTGATTTTGTTCACTGAATTATTTGAGTAAATGGTTGTTTCAGAAAAGAAGCCACCCAGAGACTCTCTTGCTGGACATATACTCCAAGGCGAAAAATGACAAAAAGAAAGGGTCCATATATACAAAATATTTATAGCAGCAATTTTTGTAGTAGCAAGGAACTGGAAATAGTTTCTATTCCCATTGACTGGGAAATGATTGGGTAAAGAAGCTACATGAATGTGATGAAACATTACTGTTTTGTAAGAAATGATGAAAAGAATGAATATAGAGAAGCATTAGAAGACATATGTATTGATGCAAAATGAGGTAAGCAGAACCAGGAAAATAATATACACAATGACTATCACAATGTAAATAAATTAAAAACAAAAACACAAGACCAGTCAAAAGTGAATGCTGAATATCATTATCTAGCTTGTATTGAAATAAGTGATATGAGGAGGTACATCCCCTTGCCTCTTCTTAAGAAGTTCAGGACTCTGAATATGGATTACAGTGTATAATTTAATAGTTTTTTATATGTTTGTTAATTTTAATGATGTATTTACCCCTGTTTCAAAATTCCTTATTTTAAGAGATTACTATTTGGGCCTGGGGCAGCAGGAGAGATATACCAGGAAACATAGCTAATGTAAAAACAAGAGGTATTCTTAAATAATTATTTAAAAAATAAAACAAAGACTGAGTGACATCTTCCAGTCACATATTTCATTCCAAGTACAGCAATATTATTGAATGAGAATGTTCAGCAGCCATACTTATCATCTTCTAATTACACAATAGTTTCTTTTTACATATGATATTTATGTATTTATATAGAAATATAATTCCTTAATGTGGATTTGTGTTTAAGTCAGTGATAAAATACATGAATTGGGAAATAATTTCAAATAAGTTCTAATTATTCTAATTTTAATTGTAGCAGTCCTGTTGTGAGGAAATAATTTAGTTTCACATAATTTTATTGGACTGAACAGGTGCTAAGGAGAGATTTCTTGGATGAAGGTAAGTTAGGCATGTGGGGACAGCAGGGGTGAATAGGAATGATCAATAATGTCATTATTACAATGGCCTCAGTATCAGTCATCAGTGTAGTAACCAAGAGTATGCAAACCCAGCAGAAGATGGAAGCTGTGCTGTGTAGAAATATAGTGAATGCAGAACTAAAATGATATTTATGTGGTGTTTTCTAAAGTTCCTTCTCCCCTCATGCTACTGGTACTTTCTATTCATGCTGTGAGTTTGTTTCCATGGGGACAGAAATTGAACTCATTGCAAGGGATGAAGGGAAAAAAAAAACCCTACTTTCTTACTAACTGGGGCTAAGAGGTGAGTCCCAATTATCTCTCAATACATTACGTAATATAAGTGCTTTATGTTTACTTAAGAGAATGCCCAAGAAATGAACCAAATTTGGTTGTTCCCAGAGAATCATTCTCAAATGAGTTTGCATATGAGTCATACTAACTATATCTGAGAGAAGTATCTAGGATTTAATCCAGTTTGGCAAAAGTAAAGAGATCTATCTGTCACACTTAATACTTAGGTGGCACATTTAATACATGTTTATTGCATCAGCTACATAAACTTAGCAGTCTTCTTTTGAGAATTTAAGTATTTTTCCCAGTCCAGTGCCAAATATTTGTGATGGGAGGGCTACTGTCAAAGACATCACAGACCACATAGTATGGTTCCTTGCACATGAGTCAAAAGATTGGGGTTTCAGTTCTGGCTTCAGAACCTTGGATAAGTCACTTAACCAATCTGGTAATTAACTGCCCCTCAGTTTATGATATTTGTGTTCTCAACCTCACATGGGGTGGTGTGAAGAAAATGCTTTGTAAATTGTAAAACTCTGGAGGAATGTAAATTGTTATTAGGTACTATGGACTAATGAGTATGGGGCTAACTGCCCCAGCTTTCCATATTACATAGCACTGAGTATGGAGTCAAGAAGACCTGCATTTTAATCTGATCTCAGACACTTACTAACTGCATGACCCTGGGAAATTTACTTAACCACTGTCTACCTCAGTTTCCTCAATTACAAAATAGGGATAATAAAAGCAGCTGTCTCAGGCAGTTGTTGTGAGGATCAAATGTCATATCATTTGTAAAGCATTTACCACTGTGATTGACCTAGCAGGTACTTAATAAATACTCGTTCCCTCCCTGCCCCCAACTGTGCATTAGTAAAGTTATCAAATAGAGAAACTGCCTTAGCTCATTAAATTACTTATTAAATCATGTTCTTTTTTCACTTTAAGAAAGCCTTATACAACTGTATCATATACAAAACAAGTCAAATAAGAAGTGATTCTTAAATTTGAAAATCACTGAAAACTCTCCTGGTGAATCTTAAATATGCTTTAATCTACATGTACCTTTTCAGATACATGTATTATATAAAATCCACTTGTATTCATGCTCATAGACTTAGTGGCTAGAAGGGACTCTGGAGGTCAGCTGATCTAAGTTTTTTATTTAAAAAATTTTTTTTCCTTTTAAATTTTTTTATTTTTAACATGTGTTTTTAAAACTTTGGGTTACAAATTTTCTCCCTTCCTCCCTCCCCACCTACCCTCATTGAAAAGGCAAGCATCTCAATACAGGTTATAGAAGTGTAGTCATGCAAAACACTTCCATAGTAATACTGTTGTAAAAAGCTAAGTATATTTCCCTTCATCCTATCCTACCCCCCATTTATTCTATTCTCTCTTTTGACACTGTCCCTCCTCAGAAGTGTTGGCTTTTGATTATCCCCTTCCCCAATCTGCCCTCCCCTCTATCAACCCCCTGCTCTCTTGTCCCCTTCCCCCCTTATTTTCCTGTAGGATAAGATAGATTTCCATACCCCATTGTGTATGTTATTCTCTCCTTAAGCCAAATCCTATGAGAATAAGATTCATTCATTCCCTCTTACCTTCCCCCATTTCCCCTCCACTGTAAAAGCCTTTTCTTGTCTGTTTCATGTGAGATATTTTACCTCATTCTACTTCTCCCTTTCTCCTTCTCCCAGTATAATCCTCTCTCACCCCTTAATTTTATTTTCCAGATATCACCCCTTCATCTTCAACTCATTCTGTGCCCTCTATCTATCTATCTATCTATCTATCTATCTATCTATCTATCTATCTATCTATCTATCTATCTATCTATACATACATATAATTTTTTCCCTTTCACTACCCTAATGCTGACAGAGGACTCATGCATTACAAATATCATCTTTCCCTGCAGGAATGTAAATAGTTCAACCTTAATAAGTCTCTTATGATTTCTCTTTCCTGTTTACCACTTCCATGTTTCACTTGAGTCTTGTATTTGAAGGTCAAATTTTCTATTCAGCTCTGGTCTTTTCCACAGGAATGCTTGAATTCATTGAATGACCATTTTTTGCCCTGAAGGATTATACTCAGTTTTGCTGGACAGGTGATTCTAGGTTGTAGTCCTATCTCCTTTGCCCTCCAGAATAATATCATACTCCATGCCCTCCAAACCCTTAATGTAGAAACTGCTAAATCTTGTGTTATCCTGATTGTGTTTCCACAATACTTTAATTGTTTCCTTCTGGCTGCTTGCAATATCTTCTCCTTGACCTAGGAATTCTGGAATTTGGCTGCAACATTCTTAGGAGTTTTCCTTTGGGGATCTCTTTTAGGAGGTGATCGGTGGATTCTTTCAATTTCTATTTTGCCCTCTGGTCTAAAATATCAGGGCAATTTTCCTTGATAATTTCTTGAAAGATGATGTCTAGGCTCTTTTTTTGATCATGGCTTTCTGATAGTCCAGTAATTTTTAAGTTCTCTCTCCTGGATCTATTTTCCAGGTCAGTTGTTTTTCCAATGAGATATTTCACATTCTCTTCTATTTTTTCATTTCTTTGGATTAGTTTTACAGTGCCTTGATTTCTCAAATTGTCACTAGCTTCCAATTTCTCCATTCTAATTTTTAAGGAAGTATTTTCTTCAGTAAGCTTTTGGACTTCCTTTTCCATTTGGCCAGTTTTGCTTTTCAGGGCATTCTTCTCCTCATTGGCTTTTTGGACCTATTTTGCCATTTGGGCTAGGCTATTTTTTAAGGTGTTATTTTCTTCAGTACTTTTTTGGGTCTCCTTTAGTATCACTCTCAGTTTTTCCTCTACTTCTCTTACTTGCTTCTCAAAATCCTTTTTGAGCTCTTCCATGGACTGGGACCAATTCATATTTTTCTTGGAGGATTTGGATGTAGGAGCCTTGGCTTTGTTGTCTTCTTCTGGTTGTATGTTTTGATCTTCTTTGTCACCAAAGTAAGACAATATAGTCTGACTCTTTTTGCACTACTTGCTCATGATCCCAGCCAATTACTTGAGTTATAAACTCTTTGTTAAGGTGGAGAATGTACTGTCCCAAGCTTCACGGGTTTTGTGCAACTGTTTTCAGAGATACTTCTAGGGACCTGTAAATTTTGAGTTCTTCCAAGGTGTTATGATGAAGGGCAAGGTGTTTACTCTTTTCCTGGCCTGTGCTCTGGTCTATGAGCACTCTTTTCTGTCTTGGAACTGTGAGGAGGGTTTTTTTCTCCACAACCACTACAAGCTCCACCATGCCAGTGCTACTCCTCGCCCCAGGACAGCCACCCAGAACTGTGACCCAGATCCCAGCACGGGCAAAGCAGGAGAATCCTGCACTAGCAGAGATATCCCTGCAATCCCCCTCTGACCAGTCACTTGATTTCCCTTCAGTCTGTGAGCCAAAAGCTCAGAAGGCAGTCGCCACCCCGGGGCTGGAACTCCACTGTGCTTCTCTCTCAGCACTGTAGAAACAGAATTTTCCCACTGACCTTCTAAGTTGTGTTTGGCTTTCCTGGGTTGAGAAGTCTGGAAACTGCTACAGCTGCCCACGATTCAGTCCTCTGAGGTCTGCTCTAGGTTCGATGTGGCCTCCGCACCCACGCGGAACTGCGCTCTTCTCCCCGCCCGGCGCGATATACCTTTCTGATCAACCATCCAGGCTGTCTTTGGCTGGAAATTTGTTTCACTTTGTCTTTTTGTGGGTTCTGCTGCTTTAGAATTTGTTTAGAGCCATTTTTTATAGGTATTTGGAGGGGTTTGAGGGAGATCTCAAGCAAGTCACTGCTTTTACTATGACATCTTGGCTCCGCCCCCTAAGCTTTTCATTTTAAAGATGAAGAAAAGGAGCACAGAGAGGTTAAATAAGCTGTAAGGTAGCAAAGACCAGAGTTAGGATTTGATTTCAGGTTCTTTGACTCCAAATCCAACATTCTTGCCATGCCTTTTCTCATGCATGTCATGATGCCATGACATCTGCCAGACTTGACTGAGTGAACAGAAAATGTCACAGAAAATTTATTTTAATGAAAATGTCAAAAGAGTTCTGTCCTGTCTTTAGTGACTTTTAGTTGAATAATAGTCATTGCTGGTTTTGTGACTGTCATCATCACCCATCCCTATGGTGTTCCCTGCGCCTAAGACCTCTGGTAGCTCACTGCACAGTATAGCATGTATACTGTGGGACACACCCAAGACAGAGGAATCCAAACAGACACACATGGAAAGCCAGATATTGCCAGCCACACCTGCTCTGCCATGAAAAGTCTCACCTGCTTCCTTTATTCTTTTCTTTTCCCAGACTATCAGCTCTGCACTCCATAATAAACATTAGCCCTGAGGTTCTGGTTCATCCTACTTTTATCTGATGCCTGCAGGCACCCCCTGTGAAAGATAGAGGGAGAGTGATACAGTGCTCCAAGCAATTGTGTGGAACTGCTGTTTGCCACACTGAACTTCAGTTCATCTGACTTTATTAATATTGGTAAACATTCTATATGATGCCTTAGTGCTGTTCTTCATTCCAATTTGTAAACTTTCTCCTTTATTTCATTAAAAAAAAACACCCTAAAGTACTTCTGAAAGAAATGGAAAAGACAAGCTATCTTCAGTGTACTCTTAATTCATGTTCCCACCTAGCAATGAGTGCCCTTAGAATGCTGTATTGATGATTGGAGAGCATAATTTGGCTCTGTTAGAAGAATATGGAGACCAAAATGGTATTGAAAATTTATGAGCTGGACAACAGACTCACTTCTTTCAAAATTACAACAGTGATGTAAGGGCAGTTCAAAGCATGGTGTTGGCAAAATAATCGAGTTTTTCTCGTGACAACAGAAAATTATACCTTGATATTTTTAGGAATACAAATGTTTCTAAAAGTCACTGATGAATGTTGGTTCACAGTGCTGTTTATAAATCAAAGGAAAAGTTGGAAAATAAAATACATTCTATGAAATGTAATGTCAAAAGTGTATTGTTAAATTTGTTGTTGAAGTGGAATTCTAAGTTGGGAGCATTCTTTTCTTTCAAAGTTCTATCACTCAGTTATCCTCTCAGTGAGAGAAAGAGGGAGGGAGGGAGAGAGAGAAACAGAGAGACAGACAGAGAGAGACAGAGACAGAGAGAGACAGACAGAGAGAGAGAAAGAGAGAGACAGAGAGACAGAGAGACAGAGACAGAGACACAGAGTCACAGAGAAACAGAGTCAGAGAGACACAGAGAAAGACAGAGAGACACAGAGAAAGATAGAGAAACACAGAGAGACAGAAAGAGAAGCAGAGAGACACACAGAGAGGCACAGAGACAGAGAGAGACAGAGAGAGAGACAGAGACAGAGAATGACAGAGAGGTAGAGACACAGAGAAAAAATATAAGATCATCATGGACATAGAGGTAGAAATCCCCTAATTTTGCAGATGTGGAAATCAGGGACTAGAGAGGTTAAGTGGATTCAACAATTAGACCATGGTAATGTAGGCAACAAAAGTAGGCTCCAGATTGAGGTCCTCTGGCTCCAAATACAGTTACCCTTCTGTAGCACCATGGTACCTCCAGTGGCATATATCCCTACATTTTCCTTACAAAATCATTGTGAAGATTTATTACTCCTAGTAACTCACTTTTCTATAGCACTTTAAGGATACAAGGCTATTTCTCAGAACAATCCAATGAGATATGTATTACAAGTGTTATTATCATCAATCCCATTTTACAGATGGGCAAACTGGTTCTCAGCAAGGTTAAATGATGTGTTCTTAGTCCCAGTTTATTAGTGTCAGAATTAGGGTGCAAACATACACTTCCTAACTCCAATTTCCATCATTCTTCTATTATACCACGTTCTTTTATGTGAGATGATGTTTTCATTCCTTATTCATTTTCAAAGAGGACCAATGACATCACCAATGACTTGTGTTGGTGAATTGCATTTAAATGAGGCAGAGTTGCACAGAGTTGTTGGCCTTATTCTCTCTTCCTGAAGTCCAATGGCAAGACAAAAGTCAGGAGGACTGGCAGTAGTCCAGGATGCAGTGGATAATCTTGGCATCTGCCGTGTCTCACCAAGCTCTAAGCACTCTACAGTGTGCTTCAGTCACCTTCATATCTGTTAGAACAAATTTTTTCTCATCCATCCATTCTGCTGGGGGAAGTCTTCACACACTTGGGATGGATATCTCCCTAACCCACCAATGGTTTTAAGGACTGTTGGTTACCCTCAATCTGATTTAGTCTATCTGCCGACATGGTTTTAATGAGATGTGTCCACTGTACACAGTACAGCTTCTTGGAGCCACAGGCGAGAGTTGAGTGACAGATGGACATCAAAGGTGAATGAATAGCCCGAAAAATGGCTCAGCAAGCCCTTACATCAGAGGTGTTAGTCCTCTCTGAACACCCAACACATCCCATGAGGTGACATATGTACACACGTATGTTTGAAAGCACTACACATGTGTAAGGTTAACAAAGACATTCTTCATGCTCAGTCTGTCAGGTCTTGCATGTGGATGAGTTAATGTCTTTCTCCATTTTAAATGTGGCTTGAGCAAATGATTAGTTTCAAATTTGAACAGAATTGCCTCTTTACCTCTCTTGAAAGAGATAATCCAAATTATTAAAAAAAAACCTATGAAAATGACTTTGTCATTTCAACACAAATATTATCCAAAATATCTATTTTAGACATAGGATAACACCTATAATATCAGTAATTCATGGCATCCATTTTGAGGGTAGAGTAGATAGAGGACTAGATTGTGAGTTAGGAGACCTGGGCACCATGGCTGAATTATCTCATTAGATAACTAGTCAAGCCACTTTTCATCTCTACATCTTCATTTTCTCACCTCTAAATGAGAAGGTTAGATCTGATGATCTCCCTTCTAGCGCTTAATCCTATGAGAAGCACAAAAGGGTGGGAGAGATCCGTTAAATAATAGAGCACATAAATATTTCAATAAATCACCTTCCCTCTCTGAGCCTCAGTTTCCTTATTTATACATAAATACTAAAGCCTACAAGAAGAGTGTTTTAAGCTATGTTGCTACCAATCAATTAATTAATCAATAAATATTTATTAAGCACCTCCTATATTTCAGGAACTATGCTGAGTGCTAGAAAACCAAGAATGTTTGGAGTGGATGGGATAATAATTAATTACGGAGGTGGGACTACATAGTCAGTTCTCTTACTTTTCTCTCTCTCTTTCTCTCTCTCTCTCTTTCTTTCTCTCTTTCTTTCTCTCTTTTTCTTTCTCTTTTCTTTCTCTTTCTCTTTTTTCTTTCTGTCTTTTTTTCTTTCTTTCCTTTCTTTCTTTCTTTCTCTCTCTTTCTTTCTTTCTCTTTCTTTCTCCCTTCTTTTCTCTTCTCTTCTCTTCTCTCTCTGTCTCTCTGTCTCTCTTTCTCTCTCTCCTCTTTCCTTTCTCTCTTTTCATTCTCTTTCTTAGAACATGATCTTTGAAGATTTATTTTCTGTAAATGTAGGTATGTCGGTGGAGTGGAAACCAACACATTTTTTGATCTTCAAAAATGGTGAGAAAGTAGACATATCAAACTATAGGTCTGTAGACTTGACACTAATTATTGACAAAATTGAATAATAGATTATTGAAGGAATGAAAATGATTTGCTACAAGAGTTGTGATGTGTAATATTTAGGAAAAAGATGATACAAAATTAAAGGTTTTCAAAAAAACTTTTAAAAGTGAAATATGTAATTATCCAACAGCCATGCAAAAATACATTATTTAAATCCTTGATACTGAGGTATGACAACATGTTTTGAATAAGAGTTCCAACAACAAAGCTTCCTGATTCATCTGATTCTCAAAGAGTGATTAGAGAAACTTTGCTTCTCAGATTTCCAGAAGAGTCAAAAGCCCTAGAGGACTTTCATGCTTTCAACTTATAGCTGTAGACCTCTGGGCCAGCTCAATTAATAGCAGGGAGGATTCTGGGAAGACCTCTTCTGTCTTCCAACAGTAATAACTCTGCCACTATTCTTCCATCCCCAGCACTTTTTCTCTCCAAGGAGTTTCTAATATTAAGGTCAGTGAGTTAGATGGTCTCTGAGGTCTTTTTAAATTCTGACTATTTGTGATTCTTTGATCCCCTTCTGTTATGCTTATGACCCAGAAAATTGGATAAGTTCTTGAATTAGCCCGAGGTTTCCTGTATATATAGTAATGGTGTGTGGCAACAAAAAGAATGCATGTCAGTGGACGTAAATGGCCATGAATGTCCAAGGTCATGAAAATGAGCCTGTGACTTAAAGGAGCCTTAATTGAAGCCCAGCTATTGAACAAATTAAATTCTGTGAAACAAAGCTACTCTAGTTTGATATCAGTAGCTTCTGGAGGAGACTCACAATGTCTGACTCCTACTTCAAGTGTCTGGAAATTCCATATAGAGATTATTGTCTTACCAAAACAGAAAGTGACAACCGTCCCTAGCTCTCTTCAAATATTGTCTAGTCAGGAGCACTGTTTCTTTTATAGAACTACATAAAAATGGGGATAGCATTATGAGATCCCCATCACTGGAAGTACTCAAGTAAATATTGGATGACATCTTTCTCTGGATGTTGTAGCACAGATTCCTATTCAGGTAGTAAGCAGATGGATTGGAGACCTCTGAAGCCCGCTCCAACTTGAATACTGTATGATTCCCAACCCCCTTCCCATTTTTTTTAATCTACCTTCCCTGTGTTTGGGTGATGAGATGGGAGCATAGTAGGGAAGGGAGGGAGAAGTACTGATGCTACTGACACTTGCTCCTGTTCCTATTTATTCCAGTCTTCCTCTCCTGGCCATGACTCAATCTCTAGGGAACTTTTGTCATCGTTCTACTGCTTTTGTATGTCCCCAGATTTTAAAATAACAGCAACTTACAAGCATATAGCACATTATAGTTATATAACATTGTTTTTTTTTCTTTGAAAATAAACTTTATTTTATAATAAGTTAGATAGCAACCTAATTTTACAAACAAGGAAAGTAAGGTTCAGAGATAGAAAGTGATTTGTCCAGCATCACTCATTGAGTTAGTAGCATAGGAAGGACTGTAATTCATATTTTGTCTACTAGATTAAAGAACTCATCCCTAAAAGAGGGTAGTGCAATATACTAGTCACCCACAAACTCTATATTTATTTGGCATTATTTGACACAAATGGCTGTGACTATAGAGGTAGAAATGGGGGCCACACTCACAGGTGAGATAGACTTATTTCCTCCACTTCATGACCTCTTGGACCTCACTGGTATAGAACATTACTGAAAGAAATTCAGATTATCTACTGGAGTGAGTCTTTCCTAGGCTGTCTTTAATGCCTCAAACTTACTGAGGAACAACAGGCACTTGAGAGTGTGACTGAGTATGCAGTGGCTATGGCAGTAGAAGAATATGCTGTGGCCACAAAAAAGTGTTCTGTGTTCTTGAAATTATGGAACAAGACAGAAAAATCTTCTCCTTAAGGTGTGAGGGAACATCAGTACTCTAGAGAGAGAAGAAAGCTTAAGGGAAAGGGAGCAACTGGAGCCAAATCTGGATTTCTTCCCTAAGAGATCTAATTGCTACAGGAGAAATATTTGAGTGTCCTTGTTGTTGTTTGTTTTGTTGTTTTTGTTGTTCTAGGTCCCTGGGCCTATGATAATCTTTGCATTAAAGTTTTTTTTTAGGGTGACCTACAACAACAATAGCATTCTTCTTTATGACATGGCTTCATTGATTCCACCCACAAGATCTGAGTGATCACTGAAATGGCTTCCCTTTGGTTTTTGTGTGGGCTGTTAGTTAAATCAGATACATCCCTGAATGTATCCAGGCATATCACAGTCTAAAGCTTGGTGATGAATGCAAGGGAGAAAGAGAGAGAGAGATAGAGAGGGAGAAAGAGAGAGAGAGATAGAAAGAGAGAGAGAGAGAGAGAGAGAGAGAGAGAGAGATAGAGAGAGAGAGAGACAGACAGAGACAGAGATAGAGACAGACAGAGACAGAGACAGACACAGAGAGACAGAAAGACAGAGAGAGACAGAGAAAGAGAGTGAGAGACAGAGACAGAGAGAGAGACAGAGAGACAGAGAGAGATAGAGACACAGAGACACAGAGAAAGAGAGACAGAGACAGACAGACACACACACATGAGAGAGAGAGACAGAGAGAGACAGAGAGAGAGTTAAGAGCAGAGAAATGAGAAAAAAGAAACCAAAGGCTAATTTTGTGATCTCTGCCTCCTTGTTATTTCATTCTAGGTGCCCACTTCCTTCTGCCTTGGGACAAGGCACATTTTCATTATCCTTTTTTGGAGGTCTTTAGCTATCGGCTATTGAGCTAAGTAACAGAAACCTTAAGAATATCCCTAGCTCCCAGTTCCTTCCAAGAAGTAATTCTTGTTTATTCTTTTGGAAACCAATGGGCTCTGGGCTAAGGCTAATTCCTTCCCTGCAGAAACAAAACAAAACAATAGCCAGAGAAACTGAATGTGATAACACTTCATCCTGGACTAGGCTTTTCATCTGCCCAGAGCCCTCTGTCATTCTTGCCTTTAGGAAGAGCAAGGATAGTGAAAGGAGGGAGTTTGTAAGGGGTGCCCATTGGAACTAATGTCCTCCTTTTTTGCCCTATGCTACTTAGCATTCCTTAGTGATGAGAACATGCTCTCCTTCATCACTCCTTCCCCTACCTCAAGTTTCAAGAATGAATAAACCTGCAGATCAACTTGATGGTTTTGGTATTTTCATGGAGATCTATCACAACCCAAAGAGGGGAACTCACAAACACTCCACTCCCACTTTGTGGCAGTCACTTCTTACCCTTACCCAAGATTTGTCATGAATATTACACCCAGAAGTGGATCACAATCCTAATTTTTCTGGACTGATGATGCAGGGTAACCAACTACCCAGGTATCAGGTGGAACAGTGACTAAAACCCTTAGTTTGGAGTCAGGAAGACCTTAGTTCAAATCCTATGTAACCCTAGCTATGTAACCCTAGGCAAATCATTTGACTTCTGCTTGCTTCAGTTTCCTCAACTGTACAATAGGATTAATAATTGCACCTCCCTCCCAGGATAGTGTTGAGGAAAAAAATGACATAATATTTGTAAAGCTCTTAACATAGTGCTTGGCACACAGTAGGCAAAATAGAACCCATTCCTGATCTTCCCCCTAGAGGAACAGTAACAGCATTTGGGCCCTGGACTACATGATTTTGAACCTCTCTTAAGGATTATGTCACCAGCAGTGACCTGAAGCATCATGGCTGTCAGTAGTCACCCCTGAAATGGAGCAAGGCTTTGGGCACTAAGCCATACACTTATTGAGGGCCCTCAGGTTTTTTTTTTCCACACAGAAAATCCACATGGATTTTATTCTTAGACAAGGTTGGGCACATTAAAAAAGGAAGAATACATACATAACAAATACATATGCCTAGGAGACCAAATTCCTTCCAAAGAAATAGAAACTTAGGAAATGCTTAGAAACAAAATTCAAGAGATAGGCTTTGGGGATGAAGAGGCTTCCAAGAGTGACCAGACCACAGCACAGAGATGTAAGGAGGCAGAGGGAGAGACAATAGTATGATTACTTTAATCACCCATTCTGGTGGGTGTGTGATCTTTTTGTGCTTTTACTTTATTTGCTTTTTGGTGAATTTTTTTTTCTTTTTGTGCTTTAAAAGGAATGCTTCATTAAAAAGAACATTTTCAAATAGAGAAGTTTTTATTTCCTCTGGCAGGTCATCCTTTTGGGGTAAGAAAGGAACCAGGTCACTGTTTAGTGGAGAGAAAAGATTAAAAGTCACAAGAGTATTTGACTCATTGATAACAGCTCTGAAGACTACAGCAGATTTCTTTCACTGACTTAAATTATTATATTTTAAATTCAATTTTATTTTACTTTCAGTTCCAAATTCTCTTCCTCCTCTGCTGTATCCATTTGGGAAAAAAACAAGAAAAAATAAGAAAAATAAAACCCATTGCAAATATTTAGAGTCAAGGAAAACAAATTCCTGCCTTAGCCATTCCAAATATACAGATATATATAAGCATACATATATCTATATATAGGTATATACATACACATAAACACACACAAATGAACACTTGCATGTGTGTGTGTGTATAAAATTTCACATTGTACTCTGAGTCTATCACCTCTATCTGGAGGTGGGTAGCATGTTTCATCATGAATCCTCTGAAATTGAAGTTGGTTCTTTTATTGACTAGAGTTCCCAAGTCTTTCAAAGTTGTTTGTCCTCACAATATTCTTATTGAATAAATTGTTTTCCTTGTCCTGCTCATGTTACTTGGCATTAGTTTATACAAAGCTTCTTAGGTTTTTATGAAACCATTCCCTTGAGCATTTCTTACTGCATAATAGTATTCCATTGCATTTATTGTTCAGCCATTTCCCAGTTGATAGGCACTTCCTCAGTTTCCAATTCCTTGCAACACAAAAAGAGCTGCTATTAAAATGTATATATATATGAGTCCCTTTACTCTTCTTAAAAAAATCTCCTTAGTATATAGACCTGGTAGTGATATTACTGGGTCAGAGGGTATGCACAGTTTAATAGCTTTTTGGCCATAGTTTCAAATTGCTTTCCAGAATGTCTGGGCTAGTTCAAATCTCCACCAATAGTATATTAATGTATTTGTTTTCCCACAGCTCCTCCAGCATCTGTCATTTTTCATTTTTGTCAACTTTGCCAATCTTAAGAGTGTGAAGTGGACCTCAAAGTTATTTTAATTTTCATATCTCTAATTATTAATAATTTGGAAAATTTTACATTATTGAAACTTGGATTTCTTACTCTGAAAACTGATTATTCATATTGTGTGACCATTTATCAATTGGTGATTGGATATTATTCTTATAAATTTGAAACCATTCCCTATAGATCTTAGAAATGAGACCCTTATCAGAGAAATTGCTGCAAAATTTTTTTTTCTCAATTCCCTGCTTTTCTTCTAATTTTAGCTTCATTAATTTTGTTGGTGTAAAACTTTTTTGATTTTTTTTTGTAATCAGAATTGTCAATTTTGACTTCTGTGAACCTTTCTACCTCTTATTTGATCATTAACTCTTCCCCTAGCCATACATCTGATAGGCAATTTTTTCCATGTTTCTCTAATTTGTTTATGATATTACCCTTTATGTCTAAATTGTGTACCTATTTGGAACTTGTTTTGAATAATGTGTGACCTGTTCATCTATACCTAGTTTCCACTGTACTGCTTTCTGGTTTTCTCAGTAGTTTTTCTGAATAGTAAATTCATGCCCTAATAGGTAGGATCTTTGCATTTTTCAAATAATAGACTACTGTGTCCATTTGCTTCAGTATATTGTATAACCCTAATCTGTTTCACTGATCAACCTTGATATGTCTTATACAATATCAAATTATTTAATGATGACATCATTGTAGAGATATTATATTGCTAGTTACCCCTCCTTTAGACTTCTCCCTCACTAACTTCCTTGATATTCTTGATCATTTGTTCCTTCAGAGGAATTTTGTTATTATTTTTCCAACTCTGCAAAGTAATCATTTGGTAGTAGAATTTGTATTCTACTGATTAAGTTAACTAATTTAGGTAGTATAGAAATTTTTATTATATTGGGTTAGCTTACCCATGAACAATGAATAGTTCTCTAATTATTTTGGATTGTCTTTGTGTAAGAAGTATTTTGTAATTGTGTTCTTATAGTTTCTATGTGTGTCTTTGCAGGTGGCCTCATCTCTAAGATTATATCATATCTTCATTATCTCTATTTTCAATACACCTATATATGTGTAGGTATATACATGCATCCACATATTCATCCATATGTAAGTATATATGGATGCATGTATGTGTGTATGTATTTGTGTATGTATATGTTGTCTTCCCCATTAGAATGGAAACTCCTTAAGGGCAGGTACATTTTCTCTTTGTATCTCCAATGCTTAACACAGTTCCTGGCCCATAGTACTGGCTTAATAATTGATCAAGTAGGGGCAGGGGTAGAATTCCACAATGAGAATAGTGGATATTCATGGAAGGGGTTCTGAGGAGTGAAAAAAAGAGGAAAACCAAAGAGTACAAGGGCATTGAAAAATGAAGTGGAAAGGAATCTAGCATAAACTTTACCAGTGTCAGTGATTGGACTAGAACAAGTCCTAGCTATTAGAAATTAAAGAGCATGATTACCATCCACTAGAGACAGTAATTTTTCTCTGTCACAGTTTAATGTCACTAACCTCATTACCATTTGTTTTTGCAAAGTCAATTGCATGTTCCACATGTACCTGATTTATTCATCTCTGTCTCTGAAGTCTCATAAATTTGATGGGAGATCAGGATATGGATTCTTAGAAGCCTCAGAACACAGCCTTTGGTGTAGTAAATTAAGTCTTTATAATATAATTACTTCAATTTGGGGGGAAATGTTATTTTAATTGTTTTCAAAGTTTTATTAATATTTGTTTCTATACATCTGTCCTTTCCCCCAATCTCTGCCACTATTTCCTTCCTTTTCTGGCCACAAAACCTCTATTGTAACAGAGCAAAAGCAAAACCAAGACAAGACATTTAAGTAAAGCCAGCCAACCCAACCTCTGTACCTAGAAGCATATACCACATGCTACATCTGCAGCCCTTACCTCTCTTCTTAAAGCAAGGAGGTATTAGACCACCAGTTTAGCCAAAGCAAGAAAGGAACCAAAATGACTTTATATTCTATTGAATGAACTTATTCTGATAAATGTTTGAATTCTTCTATGGATCTACAATTACACCAGTGTAGGAATTCTTTCCATCTGTCCAGACTGCAACCTATTCATGCCTTCTGATCCTGTGTGATTTTTTTTTGGTGAGGCAATTGGGGTTAAGTGACTTGCCCAAGGTCACACGGCTAGTATGTGTCAAGTGTTTGGTCTGAGGCCGGATTTGAAGTCAGGTCCTCCTGACTTCAGGGCCGGTGCTCTATCCACTGCGCCACCTAGCTGCCCCTCGTGTGCGATTTTTATTTCATGTTCTCCCACTGGAGCTCCAAAGATGATTTACCCAAAGCTCTGAAAGCCTTTCTCTAGGCCTTGTTACCTTGTGATGTAAATAATGCAGTATTTGCATTATCTGAGCATCATCCTTCACTCAAGCTACACGATCCACTCCTTCTTCGGGGAATGGCATTTCTTCTGTCATCACCGATTGTGTATCATCACTGAAAATCAGTTTAGCTTATAATCTATCTATCTATCCATCTATTTGTCTATCTATCTATCTCCCTCCCTCCCTACCTCTGGAACAGGCATTGTATATATGTGCTCACTGTGTTTATCTTTTGTTACATTTATTGCCAAGAGAATGGAGCAGTGTGAGTGAGGAAGAAATGACTGTATATGCATATATATGTGTGTATGCATACATGTATCAATATACACAAAACACATATATGTACACACATAATACAGCTATTCTGTTATTGATACATTATAGCATACATAGTAACATACTATTGACATATAGATATACACTACATAGTATATTTATTATGCTTTGTGTAATGATGATGGTGATGATGGTGATGATGATGATGATGATGATGATACTTTATATATTGCCTGCTGTATGTCAGGCATTGTGCTAAGTACTTTAAAAATATTATCTCATTTGATCCTAACAACAATTCTGGAAGGTAGGTGCTAGTATCATCACTATTTTACAGATGAAGAAATTGAAGAAAACAGAGGTTAAGTGATTTGTCTAAGGTCACAAAGCTAGCAAGTGTCTGAAGCCAGAAATGAACTCAGGACTTCCTGACACCAGGCCTTGTGCTCTCTCTCCACTGTATCATTTAGCTTTCCAGTATGCATGTGTGTATATCTAAATATATATAGATATAGATATATAGATATATACACATTTTATAAGGTCTATTACTTAATAAGCATAATGTCCTATTGAATAGATGAAAAAATCAATAGGCAACATGATGCAGGACTGGTCTTAAAGTCTGGAAGATATGAGCTCACCTCTCACCTCTGACATATAGAAGCTGAGTGACTGTGGACACACCCCTTGATTTCGGTAGAGATGTACTCTGCTATTGGTCTTCTTTATTGTCTTCCAGATTAATTTTTCACAAAAATATTAATATTGATTTGGTCTAAATCTTGCAATAGCATATTAATTCATGGATTATTAGACAAAAAATTAGCATTTTGTGCATCTACATGCACAATGTGAATGTAGAGGGTAAGGAAGAAGACAGAATCATGGGTGACAATAAAATTACAAACCTGGGTGACTGAAAGATTGGTGTTATCCTGGCCAGAAAGAGGAAAATTGAAATGAAGAATTTTTTTGAGGGGATAATGATTTCTATTTTGGACTTAGTAGATTTGATATGTCTATTTGATTATCTAGGTCGATATATTCTTTAGACAATTGGTAATACAGACTGGAAATAAGAAGTGATATGAGGACTGGATATATAGATAAGGTTGTCATCTCAAAGTGATGAAAGTTGAACCCATAGTAACTGATGAGACTAGCAGAGAGGACAGAGAGAGAGAAGAGAAGAAGACCTAACATGGAGATCTTGGCTTAGAGAGTAGGGTATGGATTCTGGTAAAGAAGAAAGAGAAAAACAAAGTGAAAAACTCTGGAAAGATCAAGGGAAGAAAGAGTATCCAGGAGGCCAGGATGGTGAACTGCAACAAATTCTGAAGACATATGAAGGCCATGGCCTGACAAAGTCTTTGTATTCGACAATTAAGGACAATTCTTGACCTTGGTGTAAACAGCCTCATTTAAGGATTGTCCCAAGAGGTCATGAATGAAGATGGCAGGAGGATGATGTGGAAGTGACCATGGAGAGCAAGGTACCTGCTTATATACTCCTGGCTCAGTGCTTTGAGTAGATGAGAGAAAGTTTAGCCTGTACTGGAAGGAGTAACCAGGGTTTCACTTCCATTTGTTTCTGACTTTGTAAAGAGATAGAAGGAGTGTAAAGAAACAGATGTCTAATTGAAAGGAGATTTAGCTATAATTATATTTGAGAAGAGGCAGTAATGAGAGGAGAAAGAGGAGGAGTCAAGGGACCAAGACAGAGGCAGCAGGTCTTCAGACAGACCTTGATGGGGACACAATATAAAAACTTTTTTTTTATTTTTGTGTCTCTTAATTGATTTGGTTCTACATTGTTAAATGGAAAGGGTGTTATGATAGATTGTACTCCTATTTAAGATTTTAATGATTTATTTTATTTTTTAATGAAACATTTTAATAAAAATAGTCTATTTAATCCAAGAAATGGCAAATACATTTCTTTAGTGCTTTACTTCTATACCTTTGCACAGATTGTCTCCTGTGCTTGATAAGTATTCTCATTTCTTCTTCATGGAATGCTCAGCGTCCTTCAAGGCTCAACTCAAGCACTGCCTCCTACAAGAACCCTTTCAGAGTTCCTCCAGCTGTTAGTACCTCCCCTTCCTGACCCTTTTACTTTTTATTTATCATGTACATGGGCCTCTATCCCTCTCACACATATTGTCTTTCCTTCTCTTGGTATACACATTCTATTCTCCCACAAGAATGTAAGCTCCTCAAGGGCAGGGGTTGTCTGTGTTTTGTCTTTGTATGTCTGGTGCCTAGTGCAGTGAAGAGATCATAGTAGACAGAAGCTTAACAAATGCTTGTTGAATTGAAATGAGTTAAAAACATATCCATCATGTTTTAAAGAAGCATATTATAGTGAACAGGTTACTGGACTCCAAGTCAGGAAGGTTTTGTTTCAAATTCTGCCTTGGATGTTTACCAGCTCTGTGATTGTGGAAAAATTAACACAGATTTCTCTCAAGCAACTCTCTAGTCTTTTTTTTTAAAACTAAACCACATAGGGGTTAGAATATGTATTTATTAAAGGGAATTTCTATACCAAGAGTTCCTCACATTTATTAAATCAGAAATTTTGCGTAATCATGCATTATACATTTGGAGTAAGCACTAGGTACTTAACTGCATTTAAATTTGCAAAGCTGAGTTCACATGGGATGACCAATGCAAACACAGGTCTTAAGACATTTATTTAAGACTATTAATACAGACCCATATTTCAAAAAGTTTTCTCTAACATGTCCCCACATCACAATGCTAATTTTAGGAAAAAGATTTAAACTTAACAAAATCTATGAAAAGCTAGATCCAGGGTATTTAATGAATTATTTCCTCCCTTCTACCCCAGTAATTGTGATTTCAAAAAAAAAAGAGCTAAACAATCTGATATTATTAGAATAGGACCTCAAAGATATTTAAAGTCTGTAAAATGACCGTTGGTGCCAGGGATTTTCTTAGCTTTTCCAGACTTACTTCCTTATCATAAGAACTTCTTTGATAACCATAGCTCTCCACTTATATTGACAATCTGACCCTTGTTTTGGTCTATAATTGTTGACTTTTGTTTCAGGAAATCAGATAAGAAAATGAAATGATGTTTCTGTGACATTAATAGTATAGATTCATTTCAATAGGTTCCTTTCATCTTCTCTTTAAAGAAAGCCTCTTTCTCTTTCCAAGGTGACCTTTTTTTTCCCGTCTGCTACTATTTGGAAAATATTCTTTGACACTTGCTTTTTTCTCCTTTCTTCCTCTGTACAGCCTGGATTGGAAGGACAATGGCAGAGTGCATTTATCATTGTTTGGTGCCATCCGCTATGTTCCCAGATGAGGATATTCTACAACTCAATATACTTGTCACAATTCAAGTACTGCTTTTTAACCAATCATGACAGTTGAATAATCTGGCAACAATTTTTGAAAATAACAGGGAGCCTTTTTTTAAAACAAAGATTATAATCCAGTTTCATTTTCAATTCTCACTCTATAACATCATGTAAACACAAAGCATGACTTAAATATCTGATGATGATTATAAAGGAAGAATAACAGTTGACAATGAGGTGATTTCTATATAGTGCAAATGATGCGTAGGCAGCAGTTTGTTTGAAAAAAAAAGATCTGAGTGACTTTAATGAACTGAAAGCTAATCATGAGTCTGCAATGTTATAGTGACAATAAAAGTAAAACAAAACAAAACAAAACTATGATACTGGAACACATTAAGATAAGCTTAACTTGTAGGAAGAAGGAGGTGATGGTTCTGCTGAATTCTGCCCTGGTTCTATACTATCTGGAGTATTGACTTCATTTCTGCATCACAGTTTAGAGAGGATATTGGTAACCTAGACACTGGCCACAGGAGGACAACAAATATAGCTAAAGACCTTGAGTTCATGTCATGTAGATCAGTTGAAGGACCTGGGGTTGTTTAGGCTGGAGAAGTGAAGACTTGGTGTGGGCTGGTGGTGGTGGCAGCACATTAGGGCTTTAAATATTTGAAGGGCTACAAGTTTGAAGGGATGTAACTCTGCTTGGTCCCAAGGAAAAGGACTAAGAACAATAAATGGAAAGAAGTTGAAAAGTAGCCCAGGCAGTTTTCTAAGAGTGTAAATTACAGCATAGATTTAAAAAGTTTATCTGGGAGTTTGGGAGTTTCCTATAAAGATGGAATGATTGAGACCAAAGTACTCCCATATGCACCTAAAATACTTTAGCATTGACAAAGCCTGTTTACTCCTTTGATTATCACATCTGATTTGATCATCACAAGGTTGGGAGTTAGGGGCAGAAAAGAGTTTATTATCCCAATGTTCCAGATGAGGAAAGTGAGGCTCAACAAGTTGATGACTTGCCAAAATGAACACAGCAACTAAATACCTTAGCTAGATTGAGAATCTTCATTCTAAATTTCTATTCTTGTGTCCTCAATGATTATTTGTGGACAGTGAAGTCCTGTTTGCAAACGTCATTGTACAGATGGCATCAGACCCCAGAGTATTTCAATCTCCTGAAGAGATCTTTAATCACTCAAAGGAGTTTAGCCTGACCATCCATATAGGAAAGGCCATGTTGGTGTAGATCAGCTATTGCCTAAATTGCCTATAGAGCTTGTCCAGAAGTGTGTACCTCTGAAACAAGAATACATAAGAGTTGGCCTAGAATTTAACAGGAGGAGAGCAGGCTGGATTGCTTTTGGAAAGCTTTAAAACTATTTTTTTTAATGATTTCAAGTTTCTTTTGAAAGGAAAGGCCCATCTTTTTAATACCAACATTCTACCAATCTTTCTATATGACAAATATCACAGAGTGCAATGGAGAGGCACATAATGGGTTGAACAGATGTTAATGTAAGCAGTGAAGAACTGCAAAGAACTGAAGCAAAATATGTCATGAAAGAATGATGATATGAAGAGAAGATAGTTGGGGAAAGAAAGAAATAACAGAAGTACAGCTGAAAGGCTCAACTTGTATCCTTTCTATGTCAGAAGAAAGTGAGGAAGACCTCCAGCCATGTTGGAGGACACTCTCACTGTAATGAACTTTTGGGTGGATATAAGCAAGAGTAGTATAGGTTGGCCAGGCATGGATGGGGTTGCAGTCTGAATCACTAGAGTGAACTTCAAAATCGATGAAATCATAGATCCACCTGATTATATGAGTTTTAGGGTACACCATGTGCCAAATGTTTATTTCTGTTTGTTGATGGAAAAATTAATTTAAAAATGCAATCTGGAAGATTAAAAATACTCAGATGTTTAACAATAAGAAATGAACACTCAATTTTTTGTAGGGCAGCTATTATTAATGAGGTTGTTTGTGTATTTTGGATGTATCTGTATTCTCTGACCCCTGCTTTACTTTGACCTGCTTATTTTTTTTAATGGTGGTGTTTAAATGACCCTTAAATTTATGAACATGGTGCAATGAAGAAAAACAACTATATCTTCTAGAAAGGAATTGTGCTGTAAAATAATGACTTTAATTTGCAGACTGATCTTTCTTATAATTTGTTAGAATTTCATAATTTTAATGGAAATATATGTTTCCCTGGAGAATTCCTCAGTCTTGGTCGTACGAGTTGGAAACCAGTTCTTTGCGCTGAATTCTCGAGCAGCAACAAGAATATTATTGGCAAATTTACCTTGATTTCTACAACAAAGACAGACTTGTAGGAGGGAATATCTCTTTTAATTTTTAGTAGATGGTCAACTCTCATTTAATTCAGGTTGACAGAAGGCAAAAGTAGCATCAAAGCTTAGCTGAGGCACCACTTCCTCCATGAAGCTTTTCCTGATTCCCCATCTAAAAATCATTTTTTCCATCCTCAAATTTCCCCAAAGGACTTTATCTGGCTCCTTCCTTTGCCCTCATTGTGAGGGCATAAGACAGTTGGATAGTAACCACTCATTGGAAACCCAGCCAAATTTTGGCATAAACCAACAACTCACAAAGTTCAATTCAATAAAACAATCATTTATTATTCATCTAATCCATTCATTAAGCATTGTTGTAAATGCCAGTGGTCAAGATTAATCTATGATTTCATTGGTCCAGGGAACTCACTCATTAGGAAACTCCTCTACCAAAGAGACCAGCACCTTCTCTGCATTTTATATTCAATTACCCAGAGCACTTAGAAGTTAAATTACTTGGGCAGTATGTATCAAATGTGGAATTCAAACCCAGACTTTCCCAGCCACAAGGCTAGCTCTCTATCCATTATGTCAAGGCTATAAATATGCATAGAAAAAAGTCTCTGATTTCTTCCCACACATTGGAAGTTCAGTTTATGTCATTTAAAAAAGATCTTTGTATCTTCAGTACTTAGTATCATGCCTTGTTCATAGTAAGTGCTTAGTAAATGTTCATTCAATTAGATAAACAATTTAGATTAAATTTAAGTTAAACAAATTAAAATTAAATTTAAATTAAACAATTTAAATTCTTCAATTTGGAAGAGTAGTATGGATAATCCCAAACCAAAGATGACATAGAAATAATTAGTTGGGTCTTAATTTTCTTTATCCACTTAAAATCCCAGCCCAACTGTCCTATAAATTGTTCCTTGCATTGAGCAATTCATCTCTCACCTCTATGTCTTTGAGGCTATTACCCAGCCCTGGCATGCTTGTACTCCATAGCTTCTACCTCTCTATATACTCCTCAGTATTCACTGATGATCTCAAGGACTATTTCATAGTAGAAGCCTTCCTCACTTGCCTAGTTATTACTGATTAGTGTTCTCTCTCTCTCTCTCTCTCTCTCTCTCTCATTCATACACAATCTCCAAATTGACTTGTATTTACTTAACTGTGTACATGTATCCCCCTAGGACAACATCAGCAGGGATTGGGCTGCTTTGATTTTGTCTTTGTATTACTAGCATCTAGCACGATGCCTTGAACGTGGCATAGGGAGTCTGAAGAGATGCACCAAGTAAAACATACAATCTATATCCAAGGTGGGATTTGAACCCAGGTCTTCTTGGCTTTGAGACTAGCTCTCTGTACACTATTCCATGCTGACACATAGTATAAGATTAATAAATCATTGTTGAACTTTAGAAATTATAAGCATACACCAATGTTTCTTAGCTGTTATATTTCTGTATTGCTCTGTACTGCCTGGAGACAAATCAAGGCAACACATATTTATTATGTGGCTGCTATGAGCTGGATGCTGTGCCAAATGCTACAGATATTAAGAAAAGCAAAAACATGGACTCTGATGTCAAAGAACTCACAGTATAACACAGGAGAAAACGTGTAAATAGCTATGTATGAACAAGATAAAAATTGGAGATAATCTTAGAGGGAAGTCATGAAAGGGGTTTGGGAAGGGCTTAGTGCAGAAAGCAGGATTTTAGCTGCAACTTGAGAGAGGCCAAAGAAACCAAGAGGTGAATATGAGATGGGTAATAATTCCAGGTACAGGGGATCTGTGCCTGTAATCTGGAGATGGGATGTATTGTGAGTGGAACACCTTGGAAGGACTTAGATTGTGAACTCCATTAGTTTGTAAGCTCTTGGAGGGCAAGGAATGTCTCCTTTTTTTTTATTTGTATCTCCAGCACCATGGGTAGCTAGGTGGCACAGTGGAGAGAGTGCCGGCCCAGAAGTCAGGAGGACCTGAGTTCAAAATCCAGTCTCAGACACTTATTAGCTGTGTGACCTTGAACAATTCACTTAATCCTGTTTGCCTAAGTTTCCTTATCTGTAAAATGAGCTGGAGAAGGAAATGGCAAAGCACTTTAGTATATTTGCCAGGAAAACCCCAAATAGGGTTATGGAGAATTGAACATGACTGAAAACAGGTCAATAGCAGCAACAATAACCACCACAATCTCTGATAGCATAATGCCTGGCACTTGATGGATTAAAGGAGGCCAGTGTCACTGAATCAAAGAGAATGTGAAGGTGGCTAAAGTGTGAAAAAAGACTTGAGATGGAACAGGTCAGTTTTGAAGGACTTTAAAAGCCAAACACTGGACTTTATATTTGATCTTGAAGATAATAATAATAATCAAAAAAAAAAAACTACTGCAGTGGAGGTAAGGGACTATCTTACTTTCTGCTCATACTTATATTCCCAGAACTCAGCACAGTACCTGGCACATAGTAAGGGATTAATAAATGTTTCTTGACGGACTTACTGACTTATTGAATAGAGGAGCTGATATGGTCAGATCTGGGATTTAGGCAAATCAACCTGATGGCTGAGTAGAAGATGGACTGGAGTAGGGAAAGACTTGGGGCAGCGAGACCAACTAGAAGGTTATTGCAATAGTCCAGGAGTGAAGGCCTGTATCAGGGCTGTGACAATGTTAAAAAGACGAAGCCATTTATGAGAGTAGTTACAAAGGGTGAATAGAATGGATGCGGGAAGGAATTGACTATTGGCAGGGGACTGAAAAAGGGAGAAGAGTTGAGAATGCTATCTAGGTTTTGAGCCTAGGTGACTGGGAGGATGGCAGTAACCTGCATGGTAATTGGAAAGTTAGGAAGAGAGAGGTGTTTGAGGGGCAATTATTTCAATTTTAGAGATAAAGAGTTTAAGATGTTAATGGGATATCCAATTCCAGATGTCCAATAAGCAGTTGAAGATGTCAGAATAAAGATCAAAAGAGAGATTAGGGTTGGATACATAGATTTGACAATCATTGGCATAGAGATGATGATGTCTTTCTTTTTTCCTTTAAGACACTTTTCCTTAGAAGTAGAAAACTTGAGGCAAGTTCAGGTATGTGCTACAAAATACACAGACTCTTATCCTAGAGTTCTCATCATTGCTTACTCTATACTGGTAAATGGATGATGCTAGCAAAACACAAGCCCTAAACCAGGGGTGGGGAACCTGCAGCTTCAAGGCCACATGTGGCCCTCTAGGTCCTTGGGTGAGGCCTTTTGACTGAGTCCAAGTTTTATCGCACAAATCCTTTTATTAAGGGAATTTGTTCTGTGAAGTTTGGATTCAGTCAAAGGGCTGAACTTGAGGACCTATAGGGCCATGTGTGGCCTCGGAGGCTGCAAGTTCCCCACCCCTGGCCTAAACGCATGCATCTACCTCTATAAACCAAGAAGGCAGTTCAGGTGAACTGAGTTCAAGGAAATCAATAAGATGGTATGACAGACTGACCTCCTGACATTCCCTGAATTCACTCTCAGATATAACATTGAAACTCATGCTTACCACCATTATGCTGCTTCTTCTATTCTCTAGCCCCTAAGATGGCTCACAACCAGCCCTTGCCATACACACTAGAATATTGCTTATTTCCCCTCTTAGAAATTTAATTACTTTCCTTTCAGATTATGTCACCTCTAGTATGGCAAAGGGTAGGAAAGGAATCTTCCTGCTCAAATGGCATCACTTGTATCACACTCCCCTTTCAGCCTCCCAGTACCCCAATCTCCTGCTAACTCAATAGCTTAGTGGAGAGGACACTAGAGTTGGAGTGCACCTCAGTTTCCATGTCTGTACAATGGAGAGGTTCAACTTGGTGTCCTGTGAAGTCCTTTTTAGCTCTAAGTCTGTGACCTATGAAACTTGCCCCATTCTACTGGATTCCTTCCTGCCTCTGGATCTCTCTTACCAGCTAACTTGGGTAGAAGCAAGGAAGTTCAAGCACAGTGGGAATAGTTGTTTTGGCCAGTTTGCTGGGGCCAACCCAGGGCGAAAGATGAAGGAAAGAGAAATCAGAACAGAGGAAATAACCTTCTCCGAGGTGTATCATATTCTAACAATAACTATTTCAATGACTTACTTCTTCATGTGGTGCTACATATCTCCATGCGATACATGATATGTGGATGATCAACTTTTCCCCTCCAGCAATATCTTATTGGAATTTTGTTCAGATTCAGACCAGTGTTTTCACCAGTGCATGAAACCCCTTGATGTGGAAACTCCTTCCACTGATACAGGTTGCAACTCAGCTTGTCACTTAGAGTTTTAGGGGGCACTGAGAGGTTAAGTAACTTTTTGGCAGGGTTTTTAAGTGTGACAAGCACTTTGCTTACTTTATCTAATTAAAACTTTCCCAATAACCCCATGAAGTAGGCACTATAGGAATTTTGGTACAGAACTGTTCCTTTTGTGATGCAGGAACTTCCCAGTATGGATGTTTTCTAATTCCTTCCATTTTCTCCTTTTTCTGCCTCCATGTCCTTATGCACAAGAAAGAGCAAAGACCCTAGGAGAATCATCCTAGTACTGGCTCTCTAACCTTATCTTTTTTTGTTTGCTCTGGAAAATTAAAGTCTTTAGTAACTAGGGAGAAAACATTTCCAATTTTCATCAAATATCATAGAAGAAAAAAAACCAATTTTCACTAATTTAGATAAGAAATGAAGCAGAGTCTTCAAGAATTCCTTGGGTCACCAAGAGGTTAAGTAAATTGCCTAGATTCACATAGCTGCCCTATGTCAGAGGCAGGATTTGAACACAGTTCTTCTTCCCTTCAAGGTCAATTCTCCTTCATTTTACCACATTACCTCTTGTTATAGTTACTGTTATTTTCACTCTCCTGACAAAAAATAAAAAAAGACCTCAGGTTCAGAATTTACTTCTCCCTCATTGTACCTGACATGCTAAATATGGTTGGAGATATCTCATGTGAATCCTCCCCAAAGCCAGAAAGGAAATGAGAAATACATGTGGCTGTAATAAGTATTCTCTGTTTTTATTTAATCAAAATTTGTATTGTTTTCTCATTATGCTATTAAAACGGGAATTTTGCTTCTGTGTGCTGTAGAAATAACACAACTATCAGAACAGTGGGTTTGTACTTAGCACCTTCCATCTTTGACTCTCCAAGGAGTTAATAAGCAGATAATGTTCTTTCCAAATGAGCTATTTTGCCAGTACATACCACATGATTGTTTCAAATGATGATTATTGTTTCACCTTAATATAAAAAGATTTATTAACCAATAGAAAACTGAGTTTACTCAGGAACATTTGTGTTAACTGCCTCTTTGCTTTTCAGGGCTCAGTGGAAATCTCAGGATTGTGAAATATAAATGCTGTTTTTTGGTTCTATAATACTTGATGAAAATATGCAGTGTTTTCTCTTTAACTACTAAAGGGGTCATGGTCAAAGGCAGAAGAAAGGATAAAGCCAATGGAGCTAGTATTAGGATGATTTTCCTAGGGTCATTACTCTTTCTTGGGTAAAAGGTTGTAGAGAAAGAACAAAGAGAAAATACTAGGAATTAGAAAGTACATGTTCCTTGAAAGTAGGAAGTACTGTTTCTGTCTAAGGCTCTAAGCAAGGAGAAAAAATAGATAAATGATACCTGTCTAGTACCTCCCAAAGTTGTACTATTTCCGGTGATACTCCCAATAGCCAATTAAAGGTTATTTGCAAAAAACCATTATGTAACCTCTGTTGACTTTCAGCAAGGTGTAAGGTACTGGGCTCCATATGGAAGTATCTATCCAGCAGAACTGAGATTGGGACCAGAGACGATGGCTTTAAATTGGCAGAGAATTCTGAAACTTCTTTCTAGAAGAGCAGAACTTATCTGGGCAGACTACTTTTGCCTCATGCTTTCACTCATCCTCAAGCCAAGTTCAATGGTTAGCTTGCTCCCTGCTCCTGATCTTCTAGAACATTGACTCATAGGTCCAGACACTGCTTATTTTTTTGTCCCTAGTGTCTAGCATAGTTTCTTTTGCACACTAAGAACTTAATGAATGCAAATTGAATTTAATTAAATTTTCTTGTACCCTCAGTGCCTAGCACAGTACCTTGCATATAGTAGGAACTTCATTTTATTTTTATTAGATTGCCAAGGGGAGGGTAATGGAAAGAATCATGAGAAGCACTCTCCCAATATTTGACTCTCCACTGGGTTGGTTTTAGAGATAGCACAGAGCAACTATCCATAAGTGATATGCCTTGAAGGATGCCCAGAATACTTCTAAAAAAAATCTATTCTGTTATACATTAGAGTATCTGAAATTCTGCTATTAAAGATTCATTCATTTGGGTCTTGGTGATTTGAGGTCTTTGAGAGTTCCCCTGCCCTTTCCTTTGATATAAATGTCTTCAAGGAAATAGACACTGAAGTCATGAGGTAGGTCCTGGTATCAATGAGTGTGAGAGTGGCCCTGGTTCTTTCATGTGAACAGATTCAGTAAGGAAAAGTAAGTGAGAAGTTAAAAGGGCTCACTCATTGAACACTTATTGGACCATATCTGGAGCATCAAGTTTATGTTGGGATATTACTTTAGAAAGATCATTGATTTAGATGAAGAAAGTCTGGAAGAGAAGGGCAGCTAGGGTGTTAAATTAATCAGTAAACATTTATTAAATGCCTATTGTTAGTCAGACACTGTGCCTTATAAGCTCTGGGATATAAAAGAGATAAAAATCAGTCCCTGACCTCAAGGAGCTCACATTTTAATGGGAGGAAACAACAAACTAGTGAATGTTCAGGATCAATAAGAAATAATTGAAAAGACTGAGGACTTCCTGTAAGAGATGGAATTTTGATTCAGACTGGAAGGAAATCTGGGAAGGTAGTAGGCAGAGATGAGAAGGGATTGCATCCCAGACATGCAGGACCTCCAGAAAAAAGTGTCTGTAGCTGAGAGATGGTGTGTTTTGTTTGTGACACAGTAAGGAGGCCAGTGTCCCTGGATCTAAGAGCATATGTCAAGGAGTAAGATATAAGAAGAATGGAAAAGTAGGAGGGGGCAGGCTTTGAATGGAAAACCGAGGATTTTGTATTTGATCCTGGAGGCAAAAAGAAGCCACTAGAGCTTATTAAGAAATGGGATGATATGGTTGGATCTTCACTTCGGATCTTCGCTCTAGTGTCTAAATTGAGGATGGATTAAAGTCAGGAGAGACTTAGGGCAGAAAGACCCTCCAGAAGGCTATTGAAATAATCTAGGTATGAGCTGATGAAGGCTTGTACTAGTGGCAGTGTCAAAGAAGAGAAGGGGACATATACAAGAGATGTTGTGAAGGTGAAATCAACAGGCCTTGGCAGTAGATTGGTTATGGGGTGGGGAGAGTGATGAGAGATAGTAAGAAGTCAAGGAAGACACCTATATTGTGAGCCTGAGGGACTGAGAAGATGGTATTAGCCTCAATGGTAGTAAAGAAGTTAGGGGAAGGGGATTTGGAGGAAAGATAATGAGCTCTGTTTTGGGCAGATTGAGTTTAAGATGTCTACTGGACATCTAGTTCAAGATGTCTGAAAGGCAGTTGGAGATATGAGATTGGAGATTAGCAAGGAGATTGGGGGAGGATAAGTATATTTGAGAATTATCAGCATAGAGATAGTAATTACATCCATGAGAGTTGATGAGATCCCAAATGAAGCAGTATATAGAGAGAAAAGGGCCCAGAACAGAACCCCGAGGAACACCTATAGTTAGATGGTATGATCTGGAGGAGGATTCAGCAAAGAAGACAGAGCAGTCAGATGCAGAAGAGGAGAACCAGGAGAGACTGATGTCTTGAAAACTTAGAGAGAAGAGAGTATGGAGGATGAGAAAGTGATCAAGTATCACATTTTGCAGAGAAATTAAGGAGAATGAGGATTGAGATAAGGTCATTGGATTTGCCGACTACGAGATCACTGGTAATTTCGAAGAGGGAATTCTGAGGGAATGATAAGATTGTAAGCTGGATTGTAAGGGGTTCAAAAGAGAGGGAGAGGAAAGAAATTGGAGGCATCTATTGCAGATGGTCTTTTCAAGATGTTTAGTCACAAAGGCTAAGAAAGATATAGGATGATAGAGGGAAGGGAAAGATTAAGTAAGGGTTTTTTGAGGATGGGTGATACCCAAGCATGCTTATAAGCCATAGGAAATGAGCCAATAGACAATAAATAATGGAGTGGGGGTGATAGTAGGGTCAATCTGGAAGATATGGGAAGGAATGGGATCTCTTGAGGAAGTCTTATTCAGGAGTAGGGCCACCTCCTCATGTGAAAAAGAGATAAAGGAGGGGACAGTGGCACAAAGCATCTGACTGATAGATGAGGAAGATGGGAGAAGAAGAGCTCATGGTGAAGGGCCTCAACTTTTTCTCTACAATGTGAGGTAAAGTTCTCACCTTAGAGGGTGGGAGTAGGAGGACAAGTCTGAGAGGTTTAAGGAGGGATGAAAAGGTTCAGAAAAGTGGCTCTAGAGAGTGGGAAAGTGAGTTCATAAGGAAAGCATAGTAGGATTGCCTAACAGCAGTGAGGATTCAGCTGAGATTTTATAACTTACATTTGTAGTGGATTGAGTCAGAATTGTGGCATGATTTTCTCCATCTACATTGAGCAGCACATGAGTAAGAGCAAAGGCAGTAGATAACAGGAGTCATCTAAGGCTGAGGTTTGGCAGGGCACAATCAGCAACATGATAAGGGGGCTGTATATATTTTACATATACTTGTTGTCTCTTCCACCAGAATGTAACTTCATTGTGAATAGAGATTGTTTAATTCTTTGTCCTCATGTCTCTGGCACCTAGCACCATGCCTAAAACTTAGTAGGTGCTTAATAAATGATTATTGACTGATTGATTAGTTGAACCACATGAAGGAAAGAACTAGCCCCTAAAAGAGATAGTAGTGCACAGATTGAGGGGAAGGAAAAAAAAAAGACTAGAAAGTCAGTTCCTTTTTTGATGAATTTGTTCTGCGCAGGGAGTGAGCCATAGACAAACAACCCCCAACCCAAAATAAAGAGGGTAAGTACACCAGCCTTGCTAACTTGATAGGTATCGGAAGCAGTAAATGGGGTAAGAGCCAGAAAATAAGAAGGGAAACCAAAGGCAAACTACCGGGAATATGAGAGAAAAGCTAAAAATTAGAAAAAAAAAGAACAAAAGAGAAAGGCTCAATACAAACAAATCTCAAGCTAACAAAAAGAATCATAAAGAAAGAAAAATGAGTAAAAATTCAAAGAGAAGATAATCAACAAGTAGTATACTATGGAAGAAAATGAACTATAGCTCCCTGATAAAAAATAATTTCGTGGATTTCCCAGAGATCATAGAACAACTGAAAAAAATAAAGTAAAAATCTTAAAGGAACATATTAGGACTGAAATCAGGTTGGAAATTGGAGATGTCAGTGCAAAATTAAATCAGTCAATCAACAAGCACTTATTAAGTTCCTACTGTTTGCCATGCACTGTGCTAGGTTCTGGAGATACAAAGAAAAATGAAAGTCCCTATCATCAAACTTATGCTCTATCTGGAGAGAGAATATGTGCTCATATAAGTATAATGTGAGCTTGAACCGTTTGCCTAAAACTCTCCTCACCGATGGAGACTGATTTCTCAAAGTTCCATTTCTGTGAGAGGGCCAGACTTCACAAGAGTTCTTCTGGCTTCCAGTTTTGAAAGAGAAGACATATAGGTCCAGATTTTCTTCAGGAAGAAGTCCCTAAAGGGAGAGAAAGACCCTGGGAGGAAGCCAACAAGTAGAGAAGCTAGTACCTCAATCATGTCCCTATCCCCAGCTTACCACAGCACGTTTGGATCTTACCTTCGGGGTAAGATCTGGAACTCTCTCTCAGCTAAGGCAAGATAACTCACTCTGTGTGAGAATCCATTCACTTAGTCTATCATCTGGTATATTCTCATCCATATAACTTTTCTAAGTTTTTGTTTGCTATTGGCTTGGAAAAATGGATGTATTTGCTGTCTTGTATAGTCCTTATGTAACTGACATTTGATGGGAAAGGAGTCAAGTGTTGGATATACAGCTTGAGACACTCCTTCCCATTAAGGGTTAGTGAGCAGGAGCTCAGTTTCAGCCTAAGCATTATTTCCCCTAGACCAGCAATATTGAAGGGAGCAGATAGATATAATTCTAGCCCAGTATCCATGTATGCCAGTTATAGTGTGCAAGCCTGTGCAAAGCTATGTAGGTATGAAGTGGAGTGTTATGTATACAGGAGAGCAAGCAGGAAGGCCAGTGTGGCTAGACTGGAGAGCACATGAGCAGGATTAACGTATAATTAGTCTGGAAAAGGTATGAAGTCAAAATGGAGACTGGAGCTTAGTTATAAAAATATTAAATCTTAGAGAATTTTTTATTTTTAATGCAAAATGAATCAGGAAACAGTAGGTTCTATTGAACTAGAATGTCATGACTAGATTTCGCTTCAGAAATATTGATTTAGCAGCTGTATGGAAGTTGGGTTGGAGAATGGAGACATCTGATGTTAATTAGAAGGCTTTGGCAGTGGTCTGGGTGAGGGGGCAATAATGGCCATATGAGTTAAGAGAAAGAGAAAGTGGGATAGCTGTGCAGATAAAATTGCAAAGACTTAAGATGTTGATTGGGTATGTGTATTAGAGAGAATGAGGAGTTGAGAATGACTCCCAAGTTTTGAATCTAGATGAATGGAAATATGGTAGCATTCTTGTCAGTAATAGAAGAATTCGGAAAAGGTGTAGATTCAGAGAAATGCATAATGTTGAGTCTGAGATGCCTATGAAACATCCATTTTAAAATGCACTATTGTCTAACTGTCTATTGACAGTTTTTGGTATGGAACTTGAGATTAGGAGAAAAACTAGGGGTGAATATGTAGGTCTTGGGACCTTCTGAATAGAAATGATAATTGAACCTAAGTAAACTGATGAGGTCACCAGATAGAGAGTGAGAAGCAAAGAGGGCCAAGGATAGAGTCTTCAGAGACATTCAAAGTTAGGGGGAAGGTTACGCATAATGATCTAGCAAGAGAGAATTAGGAACATCTCTATAAGAAGGAGAGTAGCAAGGGAGAGCCATGTAATAAAACCCAGGAAAGAGAAAGTTTCCAATATGATAGAGTGGTCAATAGTGTCAAACATTACTAAGATACAAAGATGAAAGATCACTGATAAAAGGCCATTCAATTTTGAAATTAAGTTATCATTGCTAGCCTTGGACAAATCAGTTTCCCTTAAATGGCATGGTCAGAAGCCACATTATAAGACATTGAGAAGTGAAGGGAGAGGAAGTTAGGCCAATAAATATAACTAGCTTTTTCTCAAAATTTGGCTGAAAATGGAGGAGACATTATGGAGTTATCTGAAGTTTGAGACAAATCACAGGAGAAAAAAAATAAAAAGCAAAATGAAGAGTCAGCACAAAGTAGTAGCAGTTCTGAAAGAGAATGACCAATTTAATTACAAAAAATACAGAATGCAAAAAATTAACAGAAAGAAGCAAAAAGTTATAACTTTAAAAGAACATACAAATTCTATATAAGCTAAAACAATTGTCTTGGCAGAATGCACAAAGAAAATTTAAGGATCAGAGTTCTCCCTGAAGACCACGATAAACCTAAAAACCTGAGCAGTAGATTACAGAAAATCACAGTTTAATAGATACTAAATTAAAAAAAAATTTTTTGATCTTTAGAGCAAGAGTGTGAGGTATTATGTGTCAAACTATTTTTAAGTAGTCAGGAGAACTCAGCAACATGACACAGTGGGAAGAGAAGTGATTCTGGAGTTTCAATGACCTGGTTTCAAATCCTACCTCACATGCTTACAATTTGTATCACTTTGGGAAAATCATTAAAACAACCTGGGCCTCAGTTTTCTCATCTGTAAAATTAAGAGATGGGCTAGATCACTTATGCATCCCTTACAACTTCTGGTCTATGATTCTATGATCAAATGTAAAATGATTGAAACTTACTTTGCAGACACAAGGAGATAAAAAAAAAGCCTGGAATATAATATTTTGAAAAGGAAATAAAATTTTTGCTACTATGAAAACTAATATATCTAAGCCTAATATCAATGAAAAAGAAATGAATCTTCAATAAAAGAGAAACATTTGAGTCATTCCTGAAAAAGAAACTAACAAAAAAAAATAGAAACAAAAAAATGTGCTGACCAGAAAAGCCAACTTGGAAATAACTTGAAAAATAGACATATACACACACACACACAATGTAAATAAGTACAATTATATACAAGAAACTGAATCACAAAATAAATTCTCTCATGTTTGCAGTCTATTATTTCAAGAGAAAAGAAATCAAACAAAAGAATGATCACCAAGGGATGATGAGTTAAAGGGCTAAAGATTTGCGGATAACTTAAAGAGAAGGTAACAGGAAGGGGGGCAACAAATCCTCTGTGTGCTAAATTGTTCCTTATAAGGAAATCAGTCTTAAGAGGGAAGTATAACATAAAGGGAAATAATAGATAAGGAGATCCCATTCAAAAGAGATATAAGCTGCCTAAAATATATGGGAGTCATTCTAACAAGTTGCATTTAAGCTACAAACAATTCTTAAAAGAAATAAAGAATGTCTTAAATAATTGAAGGGAGAGTCAATTGCTCATGGTTAGAATGTGCCAGCATAACAAATGACAGTATTAAACTAATTAATTTGTAAAAGGATTTCTTTATAGAACAAAGCAAAAATAATAGCAAAACCAAATTGGAAGAAAAAAGCATCTACAATATGAAAAGAAATTATTATTATTATTTCCTTTCATATTCTAGATATTTTTTCCAATTGAATTTTGCTACTATTTTTGCTTTGCTGTATAAAGAAATCCCTTTAATAATGATGATGATGATGATGATGTAACAATGAAGAATAAATGAGACTGTAAGATCTGAAATTATATTATAGAGCAGTGATAATTAAAAATATTTGGTATTGGCTTAAAAAGTAGATCAATGGAACAGAATCATTAAGTAAGTATCAGAAAGATCTGGTCAATAACCCCAGTGTTGGATAAAACTAAGCATAAACTTTTAGGAAGGAACTCACTGTTTGACCGATTGGAAGGTGGTTAGGCAAACAATACATTTAGGTCAGCATCTTATTGGGGCAGCGAGGTGGTGCAGTGAATAGTGTCAGTCCTAGAGTCAGGATAACCTGAGTTCAAATCCAGCCTCAGAAACTTACTATCTGGGTGACCCTGCACCAGTCATTTAACCCTATTTGCCTCAGTTCCTCATCTGTAAAATAGCTGGAGAAGGAAGTGGCAAACCACTACAGTATCTTTGCCAAGAAAACCTCAGATGGTGTCACAGAGTTGACATAACTGATAAATGACTAAACAACAACAGCATCTCATATACCACGTACCTCAATATGGATACTTTCCCTAGATATGAAAAGTCACACAATGTAACAAAATGGAAGACAATGAAGGAAAGTATCCTGCACTACTATGGCTACATATTTAACAAAAAATGAAATAGGAGAGGACACAAAAAATAAAACAGATACTTTCGATTACATGAAATTTAAATAACTTTTGTACAAACAAAATCACAAGATCATAAGAGAGGAAAATAGAGATTAGGAAAAAATGTATCAAATACAACTGATAAGGGGCTGTTATCCAAGATAAATATAAGGAATCATGATAAATATACAAGATCAAGAGCCATTTACTAATAGATAACAATTGATTTTGATGTTCTCAGAAATGATTGAAAATACTAACAGATTACTTTGAATCACTAATAAGAACAATGAAAACTAAACGAAGTTTTATCTCACACCCAGAAAATTGGCAGAGATGATAATACTTGGAAATAATCAATGTTAAAGGGATTATAGGCTGACAGGCACACACTGTTGGGGATGCCACAAATCTGTCCAGCCATTTTAGAAAGGGAATTGGAATTCCCTTCTTTACAGAGGTGGGAACTATGAGTGTGAAAGACTTCATATGCTGCCAGATTTAATCAGCATATTTGTTGCTTTTGCTAAACCATTTTCTTTTTAAACCTTTGTTTCCAGGGAAGTTTCACTGGATAGATGGAGGAGAAGGAATGAATTTTGAAATAAATATGATTTAAAAGGAAAAGGTATTGATTTAAAAAATTGAGTCAATGTATTAATTTTTTTTTAAATGAGTCAACAGGACTGGAAGACCTCTAAGGCTCTCTTCAAACTCTGAATCTATGATCCTATAACAATATTAAAAATAGAACAACTAACTAGTGGAAGAAATATCAGCATATCAAAGGAATTTCATATGGTTTTCTCCCTGGCATCAGTGTCATGAATAACTCAGGACACTGACATTGGGACCTGTGATCATATGTTTTGTCTTGACCTGTGAATCTGACCTTGAGTTTTGTAACTATGTGTTATATTACAAAGATTTCATACTTGGTTGATGAACAAGTCACCTACTCAGGTGTTTGTAAAGAAAAAAAAATGGCCTCTTTGACCTTGATGCAAATTGAATCTGTCACAGTACACACAGTTTAGCCCTGGTCTTTGTCTCTTTTCAGTCCTGGCTTCCAAAAAGTCCATGAGATAGCTATTCGTTCGCTCATAGCATATTGAATGACCTTGGTGATAGCCTAATCTATCTTGGCAGATTCAAGATAGAGAAAACAAGTAAGAAAGACAGGCCTGCTGGTTTCAGCTATTGATCAGGAGCTTGAATGAAAGCTCATTATGAGCCAAAAGGACACATCAGACATAGATGTCAGGGCTGGAAAAGTTGAAAGTGGATCCTGGGAGTGAGGAGAAGATGTGAGAGTTATTTTTCTTTGGGGGGGGATACTCATTGTTCTTTTTCCAGAACATTTCTTAGAATTACAGAATCAGAGATCTAAAGCTGGAGGGTGGGATGTGTGCGTATGTGTGTGTGTGTGAGTGTGTCTGTGAGGGACTTTAGACCACCTCTAGTCCAGCTGAGGAAATGAAGGTCCTGGGAGGTCCCCCAAGACCACACAGATAGTAAATTGTAGAGGAAGAATTCAAATCAAGGTCTTCTCATTCCAAATCTAGCCCTCTTTCTACTCAACTAAGAAAAGGATTTCATCTTAGACCTAGAACTCTGCGATGGAAAGAGATATCTGGAATCATCTAGTCCTTCCCTCTCCTTTTACAGATGAAAAAGCTAGAGTCTGGAGATGGTAAAAAAACTTTCCTGAGGTCATACCATGAATTAGTTGCAGAGACAGCACTAAAACCCAGGACTCCTGATTCCCAGGCCAGTACACTTCCCACCATACCACATTGATTCCCATAATCGCAGCTGCTAACAGTTATTATTTTAAAATCATTATCTTCTATCAACCTATTTCCCCATGTAATAAAAACTATTTAAAGTATTTTTGCAAACTTTAAAGTTCTATATTATTATTATTGTTACTAATATATGGTCTATACATATAAGATATAGATGTATATATGCATGCATACATCTATACATTTATAAATAGATGTATGCATGTGTATCTATATGTATGCATGTATAGGTATACATACATATATGTACATACATACATACATGTGTGTGTGTGTGTATCCACATAAATTGTCTAAATGTACCTTATGCAGAGGCATGGATAGATATCTCTGGAATCTTGCCCACTCCTCTCCAAGGGACTTCTGTGTGGAGGTTAGTAGAAGGGGTCAAGAGGCTGGCTGCTGTGTTCTTCTGTGAGGTGGGTATATGACTAGTATTCTATCTATATGCTCCCTCCCCAGGTACACCTTCCACAGCAAATTTGATCTGGGTCCAGCAGACATGGTAGCCTCTCTGTCAACTAGTATTGGGTACATTCTTTACCCCGAGTTTTATGTCGCCTTATGTAGCTTCCTGTGGCTTTTTCTGGAAGGATTTGAACTCTAAGAAATGTTTCCTGTTTGTATATGGTACTGGACATTTGAAGTTCTCTAGGGAAACTCCTGTGTCCATGGATCATGGTGGTAACCTGGGAATATGATCCAACTCATTTAGGCAACTAGATGGCTCAGTATTTATCATGCTGAACTTGGAGCCAGGAAAACATGATTTAGTCTCCTGCCCCAGTCCCTTATTAGTTGTGTGGCCCTGGGCAAGTTACTTAAACTCTCTTGGTCTCATTTTCCTTATCTATGAAATAAGAGGGCTAGGGTTGGTGACCTCTAAGGTCCCTTCCAGCCCTAACTCTATGAATTTATAAGTCAGGTAAAATCACTAAGTGAACCAATTGTGATTATATTTTAAACCCAGACTTCACTGGCAAGCATGTTTCCCCCTATTCACCCCCACACCCTGAAGAATCTCTCTGGGAATTCTCTTTCCTTATATCTATAGTACAGTAGGAAGGGAGGGAGTAGGTATTGGCTAATATGAGGGGCCTAAAAGCAGGAAAGTAAAGTTCTGACAGAAAGAAGAGTGTTGACTGTGGGAGAGAAGAGCCCTGGGCAAACTTAGCTTGCTTGCTGATTTTGCCAGAGGCCAGTCTTACTTGGGCCCAAATTAAAGTGAGACAGAGGTTGCTTCCCTTCCATAAAGTATCCAGGATTTTACCTTCTTTTTAATAAAAGGGAAGGAGTCATTTAGGGTGTCCCTATTGGTTCTGGCCTCCTCTGGCTAAAGCCAGAGCCTGTGCAGACTCACTGACCTCCTCATGGCAGTCTGTCTGCTAAAGTGTGATATCCTTTCCAAAGGTTTTTACTCTCTGTCTTCAGGGACCAGGGAGCCTCGCTTTTCTGTTATAAAGTAGAAAAAAAATATCATTGAATATTAGGCACTGGCAGACATCAATAGAGCTGTAATCATGCAATGGAACTCCGGGGACAGATACCAAGTGCTGAGAGTGAGCAGTCACATAGAGCATGAGCAGCTGATATGTCCTAGAAAATGTCAGTTTCATTAAAGGTCACAGGCTCTATTGATTTCTGGTTCTTTTTTATGTAGCTGAGTCTGAACAACAATTGCTTACATGATAGATTAGACATCTTAATGGTTTAATATGGGAAACGAGACTGAGCACTCTTCCTAATGGGAAAGACAATAATTCTTGTCTAGGCCATGTGAAGTGCGATTTTGTTAAGGAATTCTGTAAACCCTAAGCTATCATTGTTACTTACTTTAAGATTTCAAGGGTTTCTAATTTCATCAACATGAGTACTTCTTCCACCAATGTATTTTACAATGCCTGTATTGACTTGGGAAATGGTCTTCAGAAACTGTTGGGCCTAAAAACTTCACCACCCTCTGGACAACATGGTAATGGACCTCTCTGAATATATTAGGCTGCTCCTTGGGTCACAGATACATAGGTGGTCACTATAGCCATACATGAGGCCTGAGGATTTGGATTATCTTTCACAAGGTATCAGCTTGAATACCCGGTCTAATGTTTTCTTCTCACCAATGATTAGCATCCCAATTCCCTTTGACCAGTTAACATCAATTAGCTTCTACAAAGGAATATTTACTTAAAAAAATAAAAGGAGATAAGAAGTAGAAACTTCCCACCTAACATGATAGGGGTACACTCTCCTCTATGCTGCCTTGTGAGAGCTGACTCAGAGTTAACATAATTTCTAAGTAGCATTGGACATGAGGGCTGAATAAGCCTGCGTTTCAGTTATCAATGGGCCAAGTCCCAAAGGTCACTGATCCTCAGGGCATTGTTACTAGATTGGCTGCCTGCAAAACACGGCATGTGCTTTCCTCCCAGATGTCCTGGTGGCTAATTCTCTTGAACTTTCAAAGCTCGTAGGGTCATACCATCTATAATCTCTTAAACCTAAAAGCTGGAAGAACAAATGTCAAGGCCATTAATGAACTAAGGCCTGTATTCATGGGTCATATGACAGCCTTGGATGGGGAAAACTCAAGGGCTTTCCCCTTAGGACTCTTTCTTCTGCCACCAGAACAAAGCCCAGCAGGAAGGAGTCACACTAAAGGAAAAGGACAGGCTTTGGTTGACTAGTGCCTTTTGAATATCCTCAGTTCTAGCTGCACAGTTAATCAAAAGGGCTCCTCTTTATCCTGAAGTTAGGAGAACAGAACCGGTTACAAAATGGCTGCACATACTCCAAATCTCAGGAACCAGAGAAGTCAGTCCATAGGAGTGTATGAGGATGGACATATGTATAGGAATACTGGGGCGGAGGGTAAGGAGATTTGTTCTGGAGGTCAGGTCTAGACTTCACATTATTTTGTGCCAGCTTCATGATCTGGGCCAGAGCCAGGAATCCCTGGATTCAAGTCTTGGTGTGACTATGGGCAAGTTACTTAACTTCTAAGTGCTTTAGGTAACTTTCAGATTCCCATTCCAGAAAAGGTGATGCCCCACTTTAGTGGAGGAAGTTTCATTATCTTGGAGTCTCTTATTGGAAGCACAAGTACAGACTATATGCCTACTCTTATTTACTACTTGATTTTAACAATTGAAAGAGTGAAAATACAGTCAATTTGCTCTAAATTTTGGTGTCCTGGGGCAAAACTCTGGTTACTTAACCCTAGTTATTATATCTCTGCTAGAAGTTACTAAGACTTCTAGGTGACACAGTGGATAGAGTGCAGGGCCTGGAGTTAGGAAGACCTGAGTTCCAATCCTGCCTCAGACACTTATTAGCTGTGTGACCCTGCACGAGTCACTTAACCCTGTTGCCTCAGTTTCCTCATCTTGCAAATGAGCTGGAGAAGAAAATGGCAAACTACTTCAGTATCTTTGCCAAGAAAACCCCAAATGGGGTCACGAAGTTGGACATGACTTAAACGACTGAATAACAACAACAGACATCACCGAATCAATGAATAAATCTGAATTTGAGAAACGAATCCAAGTTGAGCACAGTGTGAGCTTAGAACAAAGGGTCTGAGATGTATTGGGATGGACAACTGACCTTTTGACAGGCCTCGGCAATTCCTGCAGTTCTACTCCTCTGACCGTGTAAAGGCTTCAGACCCGAATGCCTGGACAGGTACAGAAACGCATTTCTGTGTAAATATGAGACCGAGTATTCCTGTGAAAGAAGGTGAGGCAAAGCCTGCCCTCCTCCCTCAGCTGTCCAAAATTTCCTAATTTTGTAGCATCAATTCAGCTTAAGAGAAAATATGATGAACTGACAAGTTAAGACTCAGCAGAAACTGACAGAAGTTCGAGCAAGGCCCAATTGTTTTCTGCATTTCTTTTGACCTTCTATTTCTGGACTGTCTGTCACAATTCATTTGGCCATAAGAAGAGCTTTCTCGGAGTTGAGCGAAGGCAAGAGGTTCAGGGAATGCTACATGGTCAGCGATGCTGGAATAAATCTGTGCCTTTAAGAATGGAGATTTGTCAAACTATACTTTGAAACAGTAGTACCAAGAAACAATGTAACAATGACAGTAGCAGCAGCAGCAACAAACAACCTGGAACCACTTTCTTATGGTTAAGTTACTGAATACAATAAGACCTTGGAATATTCTTTTCAGGCACATGAAATGTTGATCCTTCAAATGCTGGTCAAGGTCAAAGTAGAATGCAATTGTTTAACATGTCCTGCTGTTAGAAAGTGTCTGAAATGAAATTCTATGGCATTATGAAGTCATCTTTCTTTATATTCCACTGTTTTACTGTTTTCCCAAATATTTCTTCAGTAGATTTATTATTTTATTATTAGGTAAAGGAACATAGGACCTGTTCTTAGGGCTCAAGGATTCTGGGTAGGATAAAGCTACTACCAAGCAGCAAATTGCAAGACAGAAGAATTCAATTTCAATTCAACTCAACAGACATGTATAAAACTTCTATTTACTATGTGCAAGAGACTGTGCTAGGGAAAATTGAATATTTCAATGGCTATCTGGTCTCATCTATGTGGGTACTTCCTGCCCAGCCAGTGTGAATCTTGTCATGTCTTCCTGTAATACTCCATAAGAGGTTCACCTAATGTGCTGAGGAGGTTCACCTAATGTCCACTCTCACTATCAGTGGCTTACTGACTGTGCACCTTCAGGGGCCTATGTCATGACTTTAAGGGAACTGTGACATGCCAACAATGGGTATGTGATGAATTAAAGAGTAGGAGGGTACATCTCATCCTGCCCTCTCCTCAATAAGCCAAACATCAATTTGACTTCATCCCAACATAACCTTACCCTTCACTCATTATCTGCATCACAGATCGAATTACATGATCTTTTCCCCAAACTCACCTTCTTTTGAACTTCCCTGTAAACATCAAGGACACCACCATCCTTCCAGTCCCCTAGGTTTGCAACTTTGGTATCATACTAAGTTCCTTAATCTTCACCATCAAACATGTCAAAGCAGTTGCCAAATCTTATGATATTTTTTGCATTTGTCCTTTTCTCTCTAAGCCACCACCCTAGCTCAGGCCTTCATTAGCTCTAGCCTGTACTATTGTAATAGCCAATTACATTATCTCCAGGCCTCAAGGATTTCCTTTGTCCAATCTATTACCCACACAGCTGCTAAAATGATTTTTCTAAAGCATGACTCTGAATTTGTCACTTATCTACTCAAATTCTAGTGGCTTTTTATTGACCTTAGGATCAAATATTAATTTATCTTTATCTCATACCTTTAAGATTCTTATTTTATGTAAGTTTTATAATGTGTAAAATATAACAGTAGTGCATACAAGCAATTTATAAATAGGAATATGCATATTTTGGGTTAACACTCAAATTTTTTTCTTATAGAGTGTGATAAGGTTTGAGTATTAGAGCTGTAAATATCTTTTAAAGCTTCATTAATATGCTTTGTTTTCATACTACATACATTTACAGATTAACCCTACTTTGTGAGAGGTATCGCAACAAAATAAGACAATTAATATAAGTTAAGATACATAAATTAAATAAAACTAACATAGGCATTTCTTTTGAAAGCACATTCAATATTTTGCATCTATAGAATTCCTCCCTCCTCCCTATTTAAAAAAATGAATAGAAATCTGTTTTCTCTCCCTTCCACCACCTCAATGGGAAAAAAGAAAATAAAAACAAAATTTTGTAACATATGCATATTAAAGCAAAATATTCCCTCATTGTTTACATACAATATATAAAAGCTTTTTATGTTTTATTTTTCTCTACAAAACTGTCATGTCTCTGCAATAGCCTATTTCATTATCAGTCCTCTGGAATCATGAATGGTTATTGTCTTATTGATCATATTTCTTATAGCTTTCAAAGTTGACTCTTTTCACAGTGTTGTCATATAAATCATTTTCTTGGTTTTGCTCATTTAATCCTTCATCTGAATATCTTGACACTGACAAAGTATGGATGCCCATGAAACATGTGGGCTACCCATTGGTTTTCCCTTACTTCAGTAACATGACTGCCCATCTCCTCCTCCCCCAATCATATATTTCTTGGATGATATCTTTCGTAACTCTCCTCTGAGCCATTTCTTATTTGTAACGTGCTAAAGACGCTCATGCTGTCTATGCGCTTCTCCATTGTCCATTAAAGAATGCTCAGCTTTCTTTTTTTGGAGACTGGTATTTTATAATGCACTCTGACACAATCACCAGAATCAAAGATCTAGAGCTAAATGGGACCAGAAAAGGCATCCAGTCCAACCTCCTCATTTTACACAGAAAGAAACTGAGTATCAGGGACATTAAATGACTTGCCAAATGTCATATTTCTTTGGGCCTAAAAATATGAGATCAGTAAAAGAACTGAGTAATTTTCCTAAGGCAATGAAGCTGTCTTTACTCCTTTTCTATTGTGGGCCCAGTTCATTGTTACTTTTCAATGTCTACACACACACACACACACACCAATGAATAAAATCTAAATTTTGTGATTCCATGTCCTAGGAGACTCAACAATGGGTATTCTTTATCTACATTTTTCCTCCCATGGGAATGAGTAGGCCAACCTCTTTTGAGTAGTTGTGCATCTCATTTTAGGAGAGCCTGAAATGTTTTAGAGTCCAATATAATCTATGAATAGAAGATTCTGGAAGGCCTTACTTACAGACTCCTTAGATTTGGACTCTGGATAGGATATCCTTTATAACAGTGGCAAACATCTTTGGTGAACATATGTCTCTCTGCTTTATCATGAACTTGAAATAAACTCAGGTCCAAGTTCTTTTCCTGAAACTTAACTGTCTGACTCCCAAACTAAATTTGTCTTTAAAAAGTTAATTTCAGGACATTTTGTTTTGCCTTCCCTGAGATCTCTCTGTTCTCTTCCTCATTTTCCTTACCTACTGTCCCCATTCTGGTTACATCTGTACATATTATCTTCCCTCACTGCAATATAAGCTCCTTGAGAAGATGGACTGTCCTGTTTGTTTATATTTGTGTCTCCAAGACTTAGTACAGTACCTGACACAAAATAAGACTTAATAAATATTTTACCTATGTCTATCTACCTACCTACCTATCTATCTATCTATCTATCTACCTATCTATCTATCTATCTATCTATCTATCTATCTATCTATCTATCTATCTATCTATCTGTCTACCTATATATCTATTTCTGTCTCTGTCTCTCTACATTTCTCATTTATCTGTGGCTTGACATCTAGTCCATGATAGATACTTTCCCCTCAATGTCCTGCCAATGATGCTTTAATATCTCAGTTTATTGAACTCCTTCAAGATACAGTTCATGTGACAATCCTTCTGCTCTTCTTAGTCAACATCTGGAATATTGCCATCAGTTCATTTTATTACATTTCAGAGAGGTCATTGACAAAATGGAGTGGGCCTAAAGGATCATGAGCAGAGTTGAAGGCCATTCTATGTGAAAACTGGTTAAAGGAACTAATGGTATTTAGCCTGGAGAAAAGACTACTGACCAAGCAGTCTTCAAATATTCCAAGAATTTATTCTGCTTGATTTCAGTGGATAGAACTAAGAGCAGTGGGTAGAAGTGGCAACAAGATTGACTTGGAAAATATAAGGAAAAAATTTCCTACTCCTTAGCATCGTCCCTCAGTGGAAGGAATGGTCTCATGAGACCGTGGCTATCCCTTCTATAGAAGTCTTTCCAGCAGAGGTTGGATGGCTGTTTGTTGGAGGCATTTCAGAGAAGAAGAATAATCTGGTACTGGTTGGACCAGGCTCATCAATTTCAAGCTAGAAATGCCTAAGAGGTCATTGAGTCCAACTCTCTCATTGTATGGAAGAAAATGAGGCCAAAGACGTTGTAAGTTGCCCAAGGTTACACAGGTAATGAGCAGCAGAACTGAGATTTTAATCCGGGTCTTCTGACTCCAACTCCAGATCTCTTTCCACTGTCCCATGCTGCTTTCAGATAGACTCTGACTTCCCTTTCACGTCTGCAATCCCACAGTTAGGATTCAGTGAAATGTCTTCCTTCACCCTGCCAAAGCTGAAACTCTTCTTTCCCTTATCAAATCTCAGAGCACTTTGTTTGGATTTCTCTTCTGCTCTGACTGTACCTCGTCTTGCATTTATGACCATGCCTCATTCTGTGTCACTGCAAGCTTCTGGAGGGCAGGAATTGTGTATATTTTCTCTGTGTATCACTAGAACTTTCCCCAGTACCTTACCCATACCATGTATAGATTTGCTTAATGAAATTGAATTGACCTACAATTCTTTCTCTTCCCCATTGAAAAGGTTTTGTATAACAGGCCCTGTTTCACTGGTGAGCCCATAGCTGAAAAACCATTTTTTTGTGCAGTAGGGGGAGCTCCTTCATTTAAAAGTCAGGACAATGCATCGTTAAAAATCCAAACTGCATATATTCCCTGTGTAATCTTTTTGTTCAGTTTCCCCTTTACTGTTAGAACTATGGAGTTTCACAGTTGTAAGAGACCATAGAGGTCAAGTTCAATCTTTCACTGAAGGAGGAAACTTCCATAGCATCTGGAACAGGGAGACCTTCAGCTATGGCCCATGCCCTTCCTGAGAGTAGCAGCATGATACAGCAGAAGGTGCCCTGGGATTGGGATCAGGACATCTTTGTTCCAAGCCTAGCTCCTCAACTTTTTGCCTGGTCAAGCTAGTTAGGTTGGCAGAGCGGGTGATACATTTTGGATCTTTCATTCCCTATTCCAGTTCTCTTTTCTGGGCTGTACCCTATACTGTCTCACTGGATTTGGGATTCTTGGCTGTAATGGCTTGGTTAACCTAGGCAAGTTATTCCATTTCTATGAGCCTCAGTTTCCTCATCTGTACAATTGGGGTAGAGTAGTGCTTGCCCTGCCTTCTTCCCAGAGTGGTTAGGATGGAATTCCATATAGGGTCAGTCAACAAGGTAAATATTTATTAAGTGAATATTATGTGCCAGGGACAATACTAAGCACTAGGGATAAAAATATAATCAGAAAGAATAAATAAGAGTCCTTACCTTCAAGGAGCTTACATTCTAATGGGGATGAAGGCAACTCATGAAAGGTAGCTGACCATGGTAGGCCTGTGCATGCCAGGGAGGGGTTGTGAGGGCCTGAAAAGACAGAGAGATGGAAAATGTCCAGAGTGCAGCCTGGAGAGTAGGAAAATAATTCTGAACTGGATACCCTCCTGTACTGGGAGGAGCCCCCTAATCAGAAGAAGAGGCCTCAAAAGTAAAGAATATTTCTAGCGTATGAATGTCAGGGTCAAATGCAAGTTATCACTACCACTGTAACATCAGATCGGAGAGTGACTTCCTGTTGCCTCCAGGAGTAAATACAGAATGTTCTGTTTGGCATTCAGAGCCCTTTATAATCTAACCCTCTCCTATTTTCTAGTGTTCTGACACCTTATTCCTGAACACATACTCTTTGATCCAATGACACTGGTGTCCTGTCTGTTTCAAGGAACAAAACACTCCATTTATAGGCTCCAGGCATTTTCTCTGTCTGTCCCCGTGCCTGGAAGGCTCTCTCACTCACCTACTGTGACTACTGACATCCCCGGCTTCCTGTAAGATACAACTAAAATCCCTCCTTCTACAGGAAGCTTTCCCTAATCCCTCTTAATTCCAATTCTTTCCCTTTTTAAATTATTTCCTGTTTATAACTTGCTTTGTATATTTTTGTTTGCGTGTTGTCTTCCCAATTAGATTGCAGACTCCTTGGGGCAAGGACTGTCTTTTGCCTCTTTTTGTATCCCCAGTGCTTAGCACAGTGCCTGGTACATAGTAGGCACATAATAAATGTCTATTGATTGATTCATTATCTGATCCCAACCTACCATGACTAGGAGCCTAAAATCATTGCAGTAGGGGTTATCTGTGATCACGACCTTGGAAACCACTAGGTTTGATTGGAGTGAGAAAAAAAAAAAAAACCTGGTTAGCTGCATAAAGCAGGCACTTATCCTTCTTGGTACTTGACCTTGTAATGATTGTCCAGTAAAGATAATGACCAAAAGAACTTTTGCTTACTTGCATGTCAAGATAAGCACTGATTTCTCCTTCTAATTGTCCTAACCCCTTTTGTCTGAATCTGTCATCCTGATCTATATCTTGCCAGTGGACCCAGATGGCACCGGGGGAGAAAGTGAGGCTGGTGACAATGCACAGCCCTCCCTCACTTACATCCAATTCACTTGGAAGTCATGGCATCATCTTCCTGATGTGAAAGTCCTCTTTGAGAATGAAGGTCAAACAACAACAACAGCATTCTACTTTATTTCATTCTCATCCATGTACTTGTCAGGATTATGGAATTTGAAGCTGGCAAGAAACTTGGAGATCATCTCTCCCAACCCCTTCATTTGCCATGCAGACCAAAGGCATGTCCAGGGTCAAAAAAAGTGGTAAGTCACCGAGCCAAGAATCCCATATTTGGTGAGATGCTCTAGTCAAGTGGAAAGTCCGCTGGAATAGAAGCAAAGAGAGCTGAGATTTAGAACCAACTCTGCCCAAACTTTTTAACTTTGCTAAGCCACTTACCCTCTGACTCTCAGTTTCCTAGTCTGTAAAATGAGGGAACAGAGGTTGGTTCAGGTGATTACTAAAGAAAGACTTCTGGGGTATCTTGATTCATGGGAATCATAAACTTAGATTTTGTACCTGGAAATTGCTTTGGAGGCTATCTAGGACAAACCCCGCCTTTTACAGATGAGAAGCCAATAAGTGATTTGTCCAAGGTCACCTCAGAGACAAGATTTGAACTTAGGCCCTCTGACTTTAGAGGCAGAGTTCTTTCCATTACACCATGATTCTCTGATTTCAAGACATAGCCAGAGAAAAAGCAAAAGATAGTGGAATGCAGGTGATGTCTTCATTTCTGTGTTTCAGAGACCCCCATTTGAAAATATAAAATAGAAATGTGAAGGGATTTTCATTTTCATTTCCTCTGCATTGGTAATGACTCTGGCCCCCCATTGGCTAGTCTCTGCTAAGCAGGAAAAGGACAGGCATAGACAAAAGCCCTGGCTCCTGCTGTGCCCAATTAGACGTACTGTTAATTTGGAGGGCCACCTCATTTAACCCAGGAAGGAAAAAAAAAGAAAACTACATCCATGCCAGGTCCAGTGCATTCACAGAGATTCATGCATAGCTGTTCACCTGCAGGCAAGACGTATTTAAATAAATCTTTAAAGGAGAAACAGGAAAAAAAAGTCCTTGAAAGCAGTGTTTGGGAACTCATCTGCTCATCAGCCTGACCAAGGAGCCCAAGCTGTTGTAATAGTAAGAAGAGCTAACATTTATGTGGTGCTTACTATGTGCCTGGCATTGTTCTGAGTGCTTTAAAATTCTTATCTCATGTGATCTTCATAACAACCCTAGGAGACAGATACTATTTATTATGTCTCATTTTACAGATGAGGAAACTGAGGCAAACAAGGATTAAGTAACTTGCTCAGGGTTACACAACTAGGAAATGTCTGGACTGGACTTGAACTTAGATCTTCCTGACTCCAGGCCTAGCGCTCTATCTACTGTACTACCTAGCTGTCAGAACTTCTCTTCTCCTGTTGAGATCTGTTCTCTCTCAGAAGCCATTGGAAGGCAAATTCAGGAGGAAAGGGACCCAGTTTCTCAGAATCCAGCTTTAATTCCTTTGACATATATTCTTCCCATATTCCTGCTTAGTGAATGATAAACACACGCTCCTCTCCTCTCCTCTCCTCTCCTCTCCTCTCCTCTCCTCTCCTCTCCTCTCTGTCTCCTCTCCTCTCCTCTCCTCTCTGCCACCTCTCTTCTCCTCTTCTCTCTCTCTGTGTCTCTCTCTTTTTCCCTCCCTCTCTCTTCCCCCCGTCTTTGTGTCTCTGCCTCTGTCCCAGTCTTTCTCCATCTTTGTCTCCTTTTCTATACATCTCTCAGTTTCTGTCATCTGTGTCTTTCTCTCTCTGTCTCTGTCTCTCTCTCTCTCTCTCACACACACACACACACATTTCTAGAGGTCAGGTTATACACTGTCACTCAGTGATGCTCTTTTGCAGCTTGTAGAGAGATTTAATGAATTAATGATTTCAGACAGCTGCCCAATCGTTTTAGCTTCTCTACCTCTTTCTGCCTTTCCCAGGGATTCTCAGTCTTAATAACGCTATCTCTTTCTTCTCCTTCTCTGTGTCTTCCTAGGGGAATGGGTCATCCAGGACATCAGGGGAGACACAGAGAGGAAACTGGTTCCCCTTCTGCATATCTCTACAGAAAAAATTAGTAGAGGTTCTAATGGTGTGTCCATCTGAGAGTTTCCCCACTTTCTCCAACCATTCAGTTGGCTCTTTCCTGGGATCCAGTCCTGTCCTGGTTTCTGCCCTCTGCATGAACCTCTTTCCTGCATCCTTAATTCACTTAAGCCTCAGCTACTTTCTTTTCTTGAGTTGCTGGGTCTCTCTCTCACCCCTTACTTTTACTGCTGCTGCCCCACCACAACTCACCCCAGTCTGTAGCCTGGTCACTTTAATTTTCTTCATTTGTTTTTCTGTAGCTACTTCTTTTCATCCTAGAGCTGCCTGCCTCCCATTGATTCCACAACCCAGTCTGCACGTGCTCTTTTATTTTTAGTGCAGAGTGCTCCTTCTTTCTCGTCTGATGATTTGTCTTGCCTTTCATCCCTTGGCTTCTCATTCTCTAAATGGTTGACCACTAGCAACAAGTAGCCTCAGACTTGTCCCAGTGGCCGGTCTCAGCCCATTTCTTTGGTATAACCTTCTCAATCATGCTCTCGCCCAGTGCTTCCACCCTAGGGACTAGCAGGCTGTTTCATTACTCTCATCTCTTCTCAATCTGATATTAGGTCATGGTAGTCTCTCTCCTCTGCTGCACATGAATTCAGACATTTGATATTACAGGCATTTATAGGGTTCATTTTGATCCCACCTTTCTGAGTCCTTTCTAGGAAAATATTGCTTAGGTCTTTCAAGGGGAGAGGGTACACTGCCCACACTAATCTGATAAACATCCTGGTCCTTCACTGGGAAAATGGACACCTAGTCTAGAATCAAATGGCTATATGCTGGGGACTGGATATTTCAGCCTGATTCCTCCTGAGCATTTTTATTCCTGTCAAATTCAACCCAGAGCCCAGTCCCTAAATCACTATTGGGATAAATGGTCTCTGGATTTACACCAATAGCAAACATCATTCCATGACCTATAATAGAAGTGAAGGGATGTCTTCTTATGCTTGGTGACCCTCCAGTTCCCAGGCAGCTTGACCATATATCCTGCTCTTACCTTTTACTTCTCCCAAAGGACTGACAGGAAAACATCCTACATTTTCCCTGGACAAACTTGATGCTCTTGAATTTCTTTTTCCAGACTGTGTTCCAGCTTCATCAAAGTAACTGAGGAAGAGGCAAATGCCTCCACTGCATTGCTGGTGATTCTTACTGGACCTATGCACATGCATACTCAGTGGTTCCTGTATAATCCATTATCTCTATCTCTGTCTCTATATCTGTCTCTCTGTCTTTCTGTGTGTGTCTCTCCGTCTCTTTATTTGTCTGTGTATCTCTCTCTGTGTTGCCTTTCGGATTCTTTCTTTTTTCTTCCTCCTCCTCCTCTTCTTTCTTCTTCCTCTTTTTCCTCTCTCTCTCTTTCTCTCTTTGTCTCTCTCTCCCCCTCCCTCCCTCTCTCCCTCCCTCCCTCTCCCTCTCCTTTCTATTTCATTCGCTCAAGACCGCTCTATGATCTGATAAGCACCCCCTAGAGTTAGCTTGCTAGTCATATCTATTTCAATTATCAGAGACAGGAAAATGTTCTAACCACTCTCCTGAAATCTGGGGACAGTTAATGATTTGGGATAGCCACCAGAATGCTGCATCTTCCCTATAACCTTGTTTGCCTTCTCTCAAGGTTCTTAACCCTGACTTAGTTTAGATGGGTCCCACAATGAGAACATTGCGGCTAAAATCATGTTCATTACCCTACATGGATGTCATGAGAAGATGGCAGTTCTTGATTAGGAGAAAGCACTGTCTTAATTTATTTTGTTTGGTGTTTGTTTTGAAGTCTTTCAGCTAAGAAAGAGGGCTAAAAAGTCTAAGGGTCTCCACTTTGGCTTCAGTCATGGGTAACTGATTGAGATTAGTAAAGACTGTTTGAGGCCATGTTGGTACCTAGAATTGAACACATTTCCTCTTGTGAATGGGCAAAAGGGTTCAGAGTCCAAATGTCTGGATTTGAAGATATTTTGATTCATACATTTTCCAAATTTAACTGTGCTCTTCCTTTCCCAAATTTCAACTTTAAAGTATGTGATTTTATGCCTTTTCTCTTCAGTCGTCAAAAGCTTCATTGGAGTGCCAGGAGGGAGACTGGGTACTTCCATAGTGACAGTTTAGAGTAATTTTTGCATTTTAAAATTTTCTATTCCATTTTCAGTGAGAAAATATCTGCTAAAAAAGTTAGAAGAAAATTATGTGAATAAATTCTGAACACATAATCTCATTTGGTCTTTACAGTGACCCAGTGAAGTACATAGGGCAGCTGGGCGGCGTAGTGGATACAGCACTAGGCCTGGAGTCCGGAAGACCTGAGTTCAAATCCAACCTCTGACACTTACTAGATTTGTGACCCTAAGCAAGTCTCTTAACCCTGTTTGCCTCAGTTTCCTTATCTGTAAAATGAGCTGGGGAAGGAAATGGCAAACCACGCCAGTATCTTTGCCAAGAAAACCCCAGATGAGGTCACAAAGAATCAGACATGACCGAAAACACCGAACGACAACAAATACAGTACACACTATTATACCTATTTTTATACATGAAGTAATACTCTCTAACTTGACAGCCTTTTACATGTCTGGAAATGAAAGAAATATAGTCTGAATATATTCTGAACTCCAGCCTTCACCTTTTATTTGCCTCCTCTTGGACCTTGTTGGGATGTCTTGTTTTGAGTTCATCTGTAGTGTAACTTGGTCAATAGACCATTGGACTTGGAGGCAGGAAGCCCTGGGTTCAAATTCTGCCTTTGCTACTTGTGAGTTGTGTGATCCTGGGTGAGTCACCTAGCCACTCTTTTCCTTGGTTTCCCAATGTGTAAAATAAGGGAGCTGGCCTCAAGGACGTCAAAGGTCATTTCTAGCTCTTGGTCTTTGAGCCTATCCTATACTTCCTAGCTCTACTACTCAGCTACCCAGTTCTTGATCTTGGCTTGTTTGCACTGAGATTCTGAACCCTACCTTCAATTCTTACCACTTTCCAAACATCATCAAATTAATTTCTTGAAAAGACCCAACCTTTGCCAGAGTAGGGCCAGAGGAAATAATTCAGCATTCCTTTTAGTCTTGCTCTTGGCAAACAAGCTTTCCATTATGGAGCTATCTCTCTTTTTTGCTGCTCAAAAATCATTTACAAGATATTGTCTTCTCTCCAGGAAACCACACTTGTTTAGGAAATGAGCAAACGGACTTCCTGTCCCAGAAATGTCAATACTTGAACATTTGTTAACTCACACGAATGAATATTTAATGGTGGCATTGCAGGGATTAGTGATAGTTGGTTGAGGGGATAGTTTAACTGAAGGAGGGTTAGGCCTCTAAGCGCAGCTGAAATTATAATACACATCACAAAGACCCTTACAACATAAGGACCTAAGTTTGGAAAACTTGGAAAATTTTCTTACTCTCTTGGTTCACAGCTCCAGGAAACTTGATACAGAATATGGATGGTAATGTCTAATGTCCTACCTACTAGCAAACATAGAGTTCACAATAAGATGAAAGATTTTTTTAATTAAAAGAAAGAGGGTGCTATAAGGCATGTCTTTCCAGGAAAAGAAAAGAATAGAAGGGGAAATTAAGACAATGGAAAAAGAAAAGACAACCTTAAAATTCATTTTAAAAACAAACAACCCCCAAGTGACTTGTTCAGGGTCATAGCCAGTGAGTGAGGCAAGGGCCTAACTCAGGTCACCCTAAATTCAAGTCCTCACTCTCCTGCTATGCCATAGATTGTTTTGCTTGACCTAGAGACTGTCTCTTCTGTCTCTTCTTCTCAGTTGCCCTGTTTTTATCAATAGAATGAAAAAAAATGCTGGGCTTGGTGTCAGCAGACCTAGGTTTTTAATCCAGCTGCTCTACTTACTAGCTGTAGGACACTGGGCAAATCACTTAAGTTCTCTGGGCCTCAGTTTCCTCACATACGAAATGAGGGAGTTGAATTGGCTGACCTTGAAGGTCCCTCCCATCCAGGCCTAAATCTATGATCCTATAATCTCTTCCGCTTTCTTCTTATTCCCTTCTTCAGCCTGTCCCAGACTAACCCATAACTATGTCTATCCCTTGGTTTGGATGCTTTATTTTCCCTAGATACTGGGAAAGGGAAGTGGGAGGATAAATACCCAGCACTTGCTGGGTATGAAAACATTTCCTGGACCAATGATTAGGCTCACATGGACCGTAGAGGAAATCTTGTTCCTTTAAGGGTTTTATTTTTCTGTATGAGTCCTTTTGTCTTCTTGACCAGCTAAGGAACAATATGTCACCTGAGGTAACTGACGTTGACCTGAAGCATTGTGTTTTGATGAGCCTGTCTTTCTGAGGCTTACTTTCCAAATGGTTCCATAAAAGTTGGGCCTTGGTGAATAATAAAGTCACCAAACCTTGATAAGCAACAATTCTGACTTCAGATCTTACCCTCCTTAGTGTCCCCACATAGGCTGAGAACAGATCAAGAGATTGTCAGCAAGGAAACCTGGAGCTATATTTCTGGTGTTCCCCAACTGTGTGTATGACTTTGGGCTGTCACTGATGACTATATAAATCTCTTTCTATATAAATCTCTCTTCCCTAAAAAGAATACCCAGAATTTGGATGAAAGGTGGTAAGATTTTAGAAAACTCAGAATTATTATTATACCACTTAACAGGCTTAGCAATATAATTACTGATGAGCCTTGGTTAGATATTATGTCTTTCTGGAGCTGTCTGTTTACTGCTTTTCTCTTAATATTGAAATATGTTTCTGTTTCTTCACCTTTCTTAACCAAATAAATAACAGCTCACATTTTTGTAGTTTTTTCTTTCTCGTTATCCCATTTGATCCTCCCAATAAACCTTTGAATTAGTAACCTGAGTATTATTATCCCCATTTTACAGATAGGAGAACTGGGGCTTAAGGGGATCAGATGAGATATACAGACTCAACTATCACCATTGGACATATTACTTGAACCCAGGGTCTTCTGGCTCCAAGGCCAATGGCCTTTCCACTATGTCTTCTGAGTCCACAGAGACAATGTTTTCCCATCTTGGATTTAGAGTCGGAATTCTTAAGTTTGAATCCCAATTGTGTTTCTTAGTACCTGAATAACTTCGGGTATGTCATTTAATAGAGCTAGAATGGACTTGAGATGCTTTCTAATCCATCTTCTTCATTTTATAGATGAATTAAATGAGGCTCAGGAATGTTAAATGACTTATTTAGAATCAAATCAGTAGTATGCATCAGAGGAGTGATTTGAACCCAGGTCCTATGTCTTGAAAACAAGTAGCCATTCTCTTTTACCATACTCTTTCCCTTCTCTAGGTCTCAGTTTCTCTGAATGGAAAATGAGCTTAGTCGTATCTAAGGTCCCTTCCAGCTCTTGATCCAATGATTCTGTTTATAAGTGTAAGGACATACATCACACCATACTTTTCAGTTGTCCTCTCTCTTTCATTTCTCTCTTCTGCAACTTTGAAATAGGAAGAACAGGGTGCAGTGTTGGGATCTCTGAAGAGAGAATGGAGACAAAAATGAAATGACTGAATATATCTTTCTACTCACTGCAGCTGAGGGTGTGAAGATTTACTCCCTTTCTTTTCTCCTACCTTCCCCCTCCCCTATCTTCCTAGTATTACTGGAGTTGCCATGGACACTCTAGCTTAGTGGAATGAACCCTAGACAAGAAGATATAGGTTCTGATCCTAACTCAAGAAGGCATTTCCTTCCCTGGTCCTCCATTCAGTCATTTGTAAAATGAAGGGAAGGACTCAGTGAGCCATGAGATCCCCTATTCCAATTTTAAAGAGGTTAGACTTCTCAGAGACTTTGTTTTTTCTGCCTCCAGGTGGCACTGAGCTATATTTGCAAAAGACAAACAAGGAAGTGCTATAAGGGGAAGAAAACATAACAGAAGCCCACAAACCCAGAATGGGCACTGGTGGGTAGACACATATGCTGCAGAAATTTTGCCTGTTGCTCTGGCAGGGGGCAGAAATCACCAGAATGCAGAGCTCACCTCCCCCTTTATTATTTCTCCTGTCTCTGCTGATTTCTCTGAAAAATTCTTGGCCTGATGGTGTCTCATACCCTTTGGGTGGCATTCTTGCCTTTGGCACGGTGAATAGAAAATGGCCTGTAGGGAAGAAAAAGACATCAATTGTTCCTGAAAGTGAAGTCTCAAACCTCTTGTGATGAACATTTTAAATTAAGACTCAAAATATTCAATTTCTCTGCAGCACGGCTGCAAATTGACATAAGCACTCCACCAAAAATGAGCCGATTGAAGCATCTTGAAACTTGTTTTGAATTACTTGGCGCATATTTTTAAGCACTGAAAGCATTATCAGAAGATTTTCACCCTGGTGATATAATAAACTGATAAAATATCTTTCTTGCCGGGTCAGTGTGTGACTATCAGGATGGTCCAGATTACTGGAGAGGAACATGGCAATATGTGAGGCAGGCACCTCTCTGTTCCTGGGTCAATAGTGGTGTATTGTTATCGAGGGGTGGAATGCTGCCAGGGCCATCTCAGGGCGAGCAGACAATATCCCCTGATGGAGTATTGATCTTGGGCCTGTCAGTTTCAATGGAATTGTGGAATGAGATGCTATAAAACAAAGTTGTATTTAGTTTTATAGGATTGTTGTCATATTGTTAATTTCTTTCCACATGTAGCGCTGTCCACCAGGCCTTTGCAAACATATGCTATTCCTCTTATAAAAACGGAATCTTTGTGGAACTGCTGACAAAATCAGTTAACGGAACTCCTCAGATGCTCACAACCCAAAGGTCCCGTCTAATCACATTAAGAACTGAAAGAATACACTTTGAGATAATATTCAGGCTATTTACTTGTCACTAAGACAATATGTCCACTGTGTAGGGAGGTAACTGTTGGAAGGCACAAAATGTTTGCTATATTAATCCAATCAAATCTGATATGAAAAGGAGAGACGTTTTAATTTTCAAATTAGACAAAAAGCATGGTCCATGCATGGATGAGACTTTTGAGGTGGAACAGAACAGAATTAGAATCAAGTTTCATCTTGTTTCCTGCTATCCTATCAATTTAACTATTTCTAGAAGCCAGAGAAACAGCACAGATGGCAATACACTGACTTTTATAGGGTAGTTTTCTACCCCTTAATGTAAGAGGAAATGATAATGGTAGGTAATACGATTTCTGTTATTACCCTCTTTGTTCTTTCTTAATGAGCTCACTTCTTTTCTGCTGGCTGTAACTTCCTGGATGCAGGAAGGAAAAACATTTCTTCCTTCCCATAATTCACCCATATAAGTCCTATTTCCTTGTTTGTCAGAGTTACTAGAATTGGTCAGCAGATCAGATCAAAATATGCACTAGAAATAACTTACCAGGATTTGAGCTAAGTATTTAATAGAATTCCTTTTGCTTTCTTTGTGGATGTGATGGACTGATGAGGACTTGAGTAGATTCTGAATGGATAGAATGACCAGACTTGAAGAGTAGTGAACTTAGAGGGAAGTCTATAGTAGAGTACCCCAGGGATCTGTCTTAGACATAGTAGGTAGATTACCAGAGTTAGGGTTGGGAAACATGAGTTCTAATCCTGCATCTGATAATTCCTAGCTATGAGAACCTGGTCAAGTCACCTAACCTTTCCCATTCTCAGCTTTTTTGTCACCTAAATGAAGATAATAATAGCACCTACCTTACAGAATTGTTGTGAATATCAAACAAAATCATGTATGTAAACCACTTCACAAACCTAAAATCTCTATAGAAATACTACCTATTATTATATTTTAAACAGTGTCATGGATAAAGGCATAAATGATATGCTTACAAAATTTGCAAATGATATCAAGCTAGGAAAAATAACTACATCTGATATGTGTGTGTGTGTGTGTGTGTGTGTGTGTGTGTGTGTGTGTGTACACATAGCAAGTAATTGAGGCAAGGGCCTAACTCAGCTCTTCCTAAATCCAAGTTCTCATTCTATCATTATGCCATGGATTGCTTGGCCTGGTATTGTTTTTATGTATACAGGTCTATATGGGTATATGTGGAGAGAGAGAGAGAGAGAGAGAGAGAGAGAGAGAGAGACTGACAAACTAGGACAATGGGCTGAGTTAAAGAAGATTACATATAATAAGGATAAGCATAAAATCTTATACTTGGACTTACAATCAGTAGCACAAGGTGGAGAAAACACATCTAGACCCAAACAATGGTATACGTAAAAGAGAGTTGGAAGTTTTAATGGCTTATCAGCTCATTATGAGTTAACAGTGAAGGGAGAATAAAATGAAATTGAGTAACTGTTCTCTGCATCTTAGTACTTTGCGTATTTGTGACTGAGAATCCCCCTTAATGATTTTCACCTTCCATACATTCCACTGACAGCATAACTGGAGATGACATGGTCAACTTGGTGTGGTAGAAAAAAGCCTGCAGAAGAATTTGATAGACATTTGAAAAGCTTATTCAATCTTTGCCTGCTTTGATACAGTCACAGCATGAATAATGAAGGAGACATTGATCTTCTTGAGTTCTGTTCTTGGTCAGACCATCCCTGGAGTAAGGTATTCTAGCCACCATGTTTTAGGAAGGACATTGGCAACATGATGAGTGTCCAAAGTAGGAAACTTTGGTGATAAGCCGCCTCAACAGCATGCCATATGCCAACTGTGGTCACCCATACCTATGATTCTTGCTACTAGGGAAGGCGAGGCTTATGGATCTTTTAAACTTGGAAGTTCTGGGATGCTGATCAGATATCCTTACTGAATTCAATATGGCAAGCCCTCTGGAAAAGATGGCCACCAAGCTACCTATGGAGGGGCAAAAGGGGCCTGGTCAGAAATGGAGCCGAGCAATTGGATCTGGTTTGTGTTTGGCCACTGCACTAACCTCCTGGGCAAGAAAGGGGGATCCAGTTTCCTTGGTCCTTGCCCACTCCCCCCAAAAAACCATGCCATATGAATATTGAAGAAACACTGAATTTATCAAGGATAGTGTTTAGAGAGGACAGAATTGTTGCTTTGATGGGGTGTCATATAAAAAAGGGATTAGACTTGTGTTGTTTTGCTTCAGAGGGTAGAACTAGAAAGAGTGACCAGATATCAAAAAGAGGCAAAATTCATTTTGATATACAAATAAACAGACAAAAGCAAACCACCAAATTACTAGCACAATGGAAAAATAGAATGGGCAACGAAGTATCTTGCAGGATCGTGATTTCTCCTTAATTGGAAGTCCTCCATCCAAAAATGAATTTGTTGTTGTTGGGGATTCTGTAGAGAGGATTTCTGCTCAGGTAAGTTAAAGTAGATGACTTCTTAGGTCCCTCTGAACTTGGAGATTCAGTCATTCTCTGAGGCTGGAATTCTAACACATATAATCTGCTATAGGAAGTTTTTATTGTCATTACATGAAACAAACATGGATTGGACCTATGATTCAGCATAACGTAAGTTCACCAGGACAGCTTTATCCATGATTTACTTTGAGAGATTTGGGGAAAGTAATTTTCTTTAAAAATAATTGTCTGAAATAATTTTATTTTCTGAAATTGCACCATAAGAGATTAATTCAATTCAATGAAACTTTGTCCTGTCACTTCAGTTTTCTTTCAAAATGCAAATATTCCAAGGAGTGGGTGCCACAGCCAGGCCTAACCACTAGTGTCTGGGACAGTATGTTGCAAATTCTGAGTTGGACTCTTGGCCAGGGAATTTAACCATAATGGGTGAGGAAAGAGTACTTGAAATTTGTAGCCCTCTCTACCTCTTGAAATTGTATCATATATAAATTCTATTAAGTATTTTCTTTATTTTCTACGAGGAACTTTGAAAAAGAATGGGAGAAAATTTGACTAAGAGGGAGATGTATGACAGGAAATGATGGGGGGAGCAAAAGGGTCCTGTGGAAATTGCTTATCTTTATATAGCACTTTGAGATTTGCAAAATGCTTACATATACTGTCTCATTTGAACCTCCTAACAAGGCTATACAGTATATACTGCAGGTATTATTATCTTTAGTCTCCAATTTTGGAGTCAATCAATCAACAGACATTTGGTAAGTACTCATTACGAGGCAGACACTGTTCCAAGCACTGGAGACAAAAAGAAAGGCAAAAACAGCCCCTCTTCTCAAGGAGGTCACATTCTAACTGAGGAGACAACATTTAAGTAACTAGGGACATACAAGATATATACTGATATGAAAAGTAATTTCAGACAGTACTGTGAGGAAACAGTAGGGGAGAGAGGTTAACTGACTTGACCATGGCCTCACAGCTTGTAAATATGAAAGAAGAGAATTAGCCAAAGTCCTTCTTCTTCTCAATCTAGCATCCTAACCATTGTGTCACACTGACACTCTGCCAAGAAATGAGTCTAGAACAAGAAGGCAGAGAATCAAAAAATTCTGTAGTGCTAAAGCAGGCTTCTTGTTTTACAAATGAAAAAAAAAACTAAATCCAGAAAGAAGGGATTTTCCCAAAGCTAAAGCTAAATGTCCCCTCCACAGTTTTGATAAGTCCTGGCTCTTCCAATACATGAATGGGTGAGTACCTTAGAATTTCTTTGATAACACCATAGCTTTATCATTTTCCTTTTCATATAGGTCAGGAATGAGTATCCATTGAGTTTTACTTTTGCAAATAGACCTTAGCTCAATGGGGGCAACTGTGTCAGAGGAGGCTTGGCATGATCACACAGGCTCATCCCCAGGGTCCACCAAAACTTGAAAAATAAAAGATCAGAGCTTCAGAATTCCTAGTCGAGTCAGGTTCCAGAACTCCCTGTATATTTGACTTTCTGTCTGCTACTGACATTATCTCTGAATCCCTGCTCTGGCAACTACTTTCATCTCAAAAAATCACAAAACTTCAAAGCTAACTGAGACTTTGGAGGCCATCTAGTTGGACCCATGTCTGACCATGAATGCCTTCTGCAACATTGCTGATAAGTGGTTATCCAGCATTTTGTACCTCTTTTACAGCTTTGGGATCATTTTTTAAAACGTGGTTAAAAAATCATCACTTTATGGCCAGCCTAATGGTGATCCTCTTTCAAGTTAGATAGCTAGCAAGTTACATTGGCCAATGGGCAATAGATAAGAGTAAGAAGTGGCTTGATAGAGTCTTAAAGTTTTTCATGACCGAAAGAATATTGCCAGAGTTAATGATTTTCTGCCAATGTCTACTACAAGTCAAAATTACCTTCATGCTATGACGGGGCACCAGAGGAAGAAATTAGTACATCAACATTTTGTTAAAAAAAACAACAACAACATGTTTTCATAAAATCAGTTAATGACTTTATGGTGAAATATGCTTATGTTGTTATCTTTTCATTGATATGTTGACATTTATCTTTGCACAAATAGAGTGTAAAGTCTTTAAGGACCCCATGCATTTTTGTGATCCAGAGAGCCTTTGGGGTAGAACATACAAGCTGCATATTTAATTTTTATTATTTATCTTGATGTTTCCTGAAACCACACATGAGAAGCCATTGTATTTTGATGGTTCTGATTGTGCCTTTCAAACAAGATGCCTAAAAAGTCCTCATTAAGATGATGCAGTCAGCTTTGCAGTTGGGAAATGGTGTCTCTACGCAGAGAAGCAGATCATTGGTTTATTGACTGAGTCTCTGTGGCAAAGCCATTTGAAGCAATAATAGAAATTATGGTTTTAGATGTTTTATTAGGGGGACATAGCTAGATATTTGTGTGCATGGGGCTTAAAGGTGCATTTTATTGTTTTTCTTTAAAAATATTGCATTAACTATATTTTAATATGATTATTTTCCTTGGCAATTCTGTGTATTTAAAAACATCATTCTGAGATTAGATTACAGAGGCTTCACCAGACTTCTCAAGGGTCCATAACACCTAAATAAAGAACCCCTCATTTAGATTCTCCTTGCAACTGAAATTCAGAGAAGGGAGAAATGAAAGGGGTGATAGCAAGAAAGGGCTCCATGAAGGAGACAGTTTGATTGAGATTTAATGAGTGGACTGGGTTTTCACAGGTGGGGAGAAGGAAGAACATGACAGGGGAGAACAGCAAAGGCACAGAGGTCAGGATGAATGATTGAGGAACACTGATGAGTCTGGCCTGTGACATAGGAATCATATTGGGGAAACTTGGAAATTAGTCTGCCTAACTGGTATAGGATCCCTGATATCATGCATGTGAAGAGGGCAGGACCAAAGTAAGTAATGTATCTAATGGAACTTTGCATTTATTACACTGGGCAAGAAGGAGCCACTATCTGTTTAAGGGCTGCAAGGGAATCATTTTCTAAAAGTAGTGTCTTGGAAAGGATAATCTGTAAGCATCTTCCAGCATAGACTGTAGAGTGGGAGCAGAGAGATAAGCTATAATATTCTTGCAATGATTCAGTCAGGAGGTGATGAGATCTTGGACTAGTCAGTCAGCAAGCATTTATTAAGTGCTTATTATGTGCCAAACACTGGGTTAAGCATCTGGAGACATAAAGAAAGGTAAAACATGGTCCCTACCCTCAGGGAGCCCACATTCTAATGGAGACCACATACAAATACTGCATACAAATAAGATACAGACAGAATTAATTGCAGATAATCAAGAGAAGAAGGTAATTCATTGCAAGAGGGATAGGGAAAGGCCTTCTGAAGGAAGTGGGATTCAAGCAGAGCCTTGAAAGAAGCCAGAGTAGCTTGTAGGCAGAGACGATGGAGAGCATTCCAGACACAGGAAACAGCCAATAAAGGAGCAATAGAAGGAGGCATGGACCAGAAAAGACAGAAGGATACTGGGAGATTAGAGCCAGGTTCTTCTGAATTCCAGCACTCTCAAATTACTTAGGCCTCTCTTGGGCCCATTTTACTCATTGATAAAATTAAGGGTTTGAACTAGATTAAGTGCTTCCTATTTGAAACTTCAGAGCCTCTCAATTCCCCAGTGCCTCATATCTATTTTGCATTTTTTAATAGACATCTTGTATACAATTATATATGTGCAGGACAGGGACTATTTCATCTTTTTATTTGAATCTCTAGCAACTCCTTCATTATCTAGATCATATTAGACATCTAATAAATGCTTGTTGATTGATTTAGAGTCAGAAATACTAGGTATGAATCCTGACCCTGCCTCTCACTTTCTTGTGTGACTCTGAGCAAGTCACTTAATCTGGTTGAGTATCAGTCAATCAGTCTGTCAACAAGCATTTAAGTGCTCACCGTGTCCAATACTGTAAAGTTCTAAGGATACAAAGGAAAAGAAAAAAAAGTTATTTTTCATTACTTTCTAATGGGGGAGAATTACCATAGACATGAATAGACAAATATAAGATATATAGAGAAGAGATAGGAGCCTACCTTAGAGAGGAAGCCTCTAGCAGCTGGTGGAGGGTGGGAAGGGGGAGTCTGGGGAGGAAGGACCCAAGAGACACCTCTTGCAGAAGATGGAGTCTTGAAAGAAGGCAGAGATTCTAAGAAGAGGGACTGAGGAGGGGGAATATTCCAAGTATGAGAGATGACTCATGCGAAGATGAGGAGAGATGGAAAAACATGGAAACCGCTATGGATAGACCCTAGAATTCATGACGTAGAGTTGGAGTGAGAGCATCCAGTGTGGGGAAGAGGAACTAGTTCAGTCTGGTTGGAGTGAAGAGAGTGTGGAGGAATTGGGGGCAGCATGGAAGTGAAAAGGAAAGGTGGGGAGTGGCTTTAAATGCCAGGAAGATACATTTCTATTTTATCCTAGAGGTAATAGGGAGCGACTCAAGTTTGTTGAGTAAAGAGATGGTGCGTGCGTGGCCACAGTCCTAATTCTGGAGGTGCAGTCCTTTCTTCATGACTGACAGAAAAGGCCTTAGGGAACTATTTGGCCTGTGAGGGATCAAATATATTATTTAAAGAGCATAGTCTCAATTTTGTTTCTTTCATTTAAAATGATTGAGAAGTAATACAGTATCATCCTTCAGATCTGAGGATGTTATAAGAAGGCTAGGGAAGTTTTTAAATTATTATTTGTCGATTTGTTCGGGAGGGAGGAGGAGTAGACCATAGCTGATTCTTCATTGTTTTCATTTGTGGGAATGGAATTCAGCCTGGATACTTCCAGGCGGGCAAATCTGGCTGAAAACTTGGCTCTACTGTAGTGAGGTTATTCAGCCTGTCTGCTATTATGGTTTCCTGAAGATGTCCTGTTTATTCCAGCAGATTGAACCTTTTCACTTCAGCTCAATTAATGGATTTTTATTATCCTCTTCAGTTCCCCCCCTAGGGCTATGGTTTTATGATTAGCAGTGAGCAAATACAGAATGCCAGTGGATACTATTCGAAGGGCAAAACTGGAATGAATGAAAAGCAATTGTCCTGCAGAAAATAAACACAAGGGTTGCTTTGCCCTCAACCCTTCACATTTGCTTATTAGAACTGCCATGACAAGGACGAGTAAGATAATATGAAAACCAAATTGTTATGGCAAGCACATTAAGAGATAATACAAGGATTTATTAGGGAAATATTTCTCACCTGGAAGGCCTTTGGAAACAGCAAAAGTTAAAAGAAAATGTTCTGTCAAATGGCATTAACTCCCCATGCATGGCCAATCATTTAAAAGATGCTCAATACAATTTGACAAGCATTAATTAGGCACCTACTGTAATACATGAGATATGGAGTCAGGTGCTAAAGACACAAAGACAAAAGTAAAATGGTTTCTCTTGTCAAAGACCTTATGTCCTTCTGGAGGGGATAAAAGGCACACATTAGGTACATTCACAACAATTACAAGGTAACTGGGGGGATGGTTGGGAATTGGGAGGCATGAGGAGCTATGGTGACAAGGAAGGCTTCTTATAAGAGTGGCATAGGAAAATAGCTTTAAGTGGAATTTGTGATTCTAAGAATCACAATTGGTGAGGGGGTACATCCCAGGCCAGAGGCACAGCCTATGCAAAGACACTAAGACAGGACATGCCATGCTGAGCGTGAACAATATCAAGAAGGCTGCATCCTTCAAGGAGGGGAGTGAGTATAGCCAACCGGGCTCTATTCAGCACATGCACACTCATTTCCCTATCAACATAAAGATTAGTTCTGGAAACAAATCACATGATACAAAAAAGCACTGCAGTTATTTTGGATTTATCCATTATTTTAGATCACCCATGTGCGCTACTATTCTCTGTCTTGACCAGGGATAATTGAGACTGTTAATTATCATAATATGGGGCAGCCAGGTGTTACAGGATAGAGTGCAGGGCCTGGAGTCAGGATGACCTGGGTTCAAATCTGGTCACAGACACTTGCCAGCTGTATGACCCTGGGTAAGTCACTTAACCCTGTTTGCCTCCGTTTCCTCATCCATAAAATAAGCTGGAGAAGGAAATAGCAAACCACTCCAGTACCTTTGTTAAGAAAACCCTAAATGGGGTCATGAGGAGTTGAACATGACTGAAATGGCTGAACAACAACAATAAATTGTAATAACAGCTAACATTTAGAAAGTGCTTACTATGGGCCAGGCTCTGTAGTAATGATTGCATCATTTGATCCTCACAGCAACTATGAGAGGTAGGTGCTATTATTAAATAGTTATAAATTAGATATAGAGATATAGATATAGATGATACACACACACACACTATATACATATATATATATATATATATATATATATATATATATATAGTCAGCTAAGTACCTGATCCAGTACTTTATCCACTGAACCACTTGGCCATATCTATATATACATCTATATCTGCACTGAATTAAAGGTAAAATGCTTGGCTACATAATCAATAATTTCTCTGAACCTATTACCCAAGTGCTCCTTCTCTAAATTTCCCTTTGGTAATTATATATTCCAGAAGGTACTGTGGCTCATGATCCAAAATCTTCTAGACTTATCAAATTCCCAGCCATATCCATTTCTCCCATCCCTAGGAATCATGAACAAGCCCTAGGCAGCCTACCTTTTAAAAAATGTTCATATTATATAATTATATATTACTTTGAGGTTTAAGCATATTTTTTGCACAATAAACTTATGAAGTAGGTTATACAATTATTGTTATAGATTTGTAGATAATCATTATCACCATAATAATTATTTTTAGCAGTTATATCCAACACTATGAGGTTATTATGCGCATTGTAGATGTGTGGAAACAGGCTGAGAAGTGAAGTGAGTTACTCTGGGTTGCACAGCTACTAAATGTCTGAGGCAAGATTCCATTGCAAGTATTTCTGTCTCCAAGTCTCCAAGACTGATGTTCATTGCTCTGTGCTACTAAGCTGCTCCCAAAAGAGAAAACTGAAGCTCATTTAGAGGTATAACTGACATTCTAATCTCAGCTTTCTAACTCCAAGGTCAATGCTCTTTCCATCATCCCATGGTGCTGCTCCATTATTATACAGAATCTCTATTGGAGTTCATCGTAGTCATTGGATCTAGGGTGGAGGGAAACTTAGAAGCTATCTACTCCAGTTACCTTATTTTTCAGATAAGGAAATTGAGGCTCAAGAGAGGGGATATGACTTAACAGTTTTAATATTATGTTGTAACAGGTCCTCTAACCTGAAACCCACTGTTCTTTTCACTGCATCCATCTGCCTTTCTTGTGTAGTTGTGGTATATTCAGTGTAATTTGCAAGTTGGATATTGGAAGTCCTTTGCAAAAATACTGATTCTTAAGTGTAGTATGACCAAAATGAGTGTATCTGATATTTTCTACTAGATGAGCTTCCTTCCTTTATGGAGAGCATCAATATTATTATTTAGATCTTTTGAAATTTCTTTCATGATTTCCTTCCTCCTTACTATAACATTGCTTTATGTCTTTAGTCATAATTTCCTCCTTCCTTCCTGTCTGCAAGGAGGAGATGATTCTTCTTTTGGCCAAAACTAACAACTTCACCTAATTACTTGATTCTATTTTCTTTCAGCTCCTTCAGGGAATTGATACACATACACCTCTCTCTCTCTGTCTCTCTCTCTCTCTCTCTCTCTCTCTCTCTGCATTGTTGGTTTCTCTTCATCCATTGACTCTTTTCTCTTCTTACAAACAACCCTTGGCATCCTCTGCTCCAAATAACTCTACATTTACTTCTGCAACCACGCTGCTCCTCCAGCTACCATTCCATGCCTTTCAGGGTCAAATTTGAATGAGTAGAGTAGTCTGCTTTCTCTTCAGTTCTCTTCAGACCCTTGTAATTTGACTTCTATCCCAATCTCTTCACTGAAATTTTTCTCTCAGAACAGCAATGATCTTTTCTCATTTCTTTTCCTCTTTTATCTCTATGTAGCATTTGACATGAATGGTCACTCTGGAATTCTCCACTCCCTTAGCTTCTATAGTGGCATTCTTTCTTTGACTTTCTTTCTCATTGGCTTGCTTCTCTTCATCCTTCCACTCTATTAACATAAGGATTTCCCAAGAATTTGTTTTTAGCCTTTTTAAATGTACACCATTACATCTTCACACATAGTGTTGTCATGCATTCTGAGATTCATTGACATCTGTTTCATGAATGAGAATGTGTACTAAAAGGGAGTACATGGTCCCTAGGTTTTTATATCATTGCTCTTAGTTCTTTCTCAAGATCCAGGTTAACATTTCCTACTTCCTCCTGGAACTCTCATCATTGTCCCAGATGTACCTTAGCTTCAAGAGTCTAAAATTGAATTTATCATTTCTCTACAGACTCCTGTTACTCTTTCTGGATTCTCTTTTTCAGTGTCACTACTATTTTCCTTGTAACTCAAGGTCAAACACTGGAGTCACCCTTTAATCCTTTCTGTCCCTCATCCTATATTTCCAGTCACCAACTCCTGACATTTTTACCTCTGTAATTCACACCCTCATAATTCCAACTGTCTCTATTTAGTTGAGGCTTTCAATACTTCTCACTAGGGCTATTATGGTTACTTCCATAAAGCTTTCCTCACTTTGAACCTCTTACTTCTGCAAGACATCCTATATACCAGGGAAATTAGTTTTCCTGGTTCATAGGCATGATTAAAATATTCCATTATTCAAATGATTCTCCTTTCTCCAATAAATAAAAGTTGGAACTTATATCTTGGCATTCAAAATCTTCAAAAATGTAACTTTTGCCTATCTTTTAAAATATTTTTTCAATTAAAATCTATTTTTCTCTCACTAGTCTCCTCCCTCCCCAATGGAAAAAAAAAACAAAATCATTGTAATTAATATTGATAGTTGAGCAAAACAAATACTCATATTAGCCATGTCCAAATAATCTCAATCTCTCTCTCTCTCTCTCTCTCTCATTTATCTATCTATCCCTCTCCCATCTATCTATCTATCCATTGTTATCAGCATATAAAGGTTCTTCTGGTTCTGCTCATTTAATTCCCATGTTTCTCTGAAAACATTCCTTTCATCATTTACATTCATGTACTATACTTTAGTTAGCCATTCCCTAATTGGTGTGCACCCTTTTAGTTTTCAGTTATGAGACCTATGTCAAAAAAGCTATATAGTCTTCTCATCCTTCCAGATTCAGTAATCAAATTCAAATTTGCATCATTTATTTCTGTACTTGTCTCATCTATTTTCCTATATTTTATGTTTTCTTGAGTAACAGTAGTATGCATTTATCCCCAAGGATCTAGCATAGTTCCCTGGATAGGCAATTAATAAATGTTCTTGTTGAATGACTGAATATTACATATGAAGGCAATTTGATATAGTGGAAAGAGCCTTTGACTCTTAGAATCGAAAGTTCTGTGTTCAACTGTGAGGTTGAACAAGTCACTTCGTCAATCTGGGCCTCAGTTTCTTTTTCAGAAAAATGAGGGTGATATAGTATAAATATTTATATGATTTTACATAAAGTGTAATTATATTTATAGAACAAAACAAATAACCAATAATTAATTTTTATTGTTTGTTAAAAGTAAAGTATCACTATTATAAAATTTAGAACAAGATTTCAAGAAATAGAAACACATAGGAACAATAAGGTGTTGTAGCTTTGTTTATTAACTTTTTAATAGTCACAATTACTGCTTAGTTTATTTCTGCTTTTTAGTGAACCTGAATGCATTTAACTAATGATGAATCAGTCTCTCATTACAGAGAACCCTCAGAGTCTATTTTTAGCTCTGGAGCTTTCAGTTTCTTTAGTGTTCAAAATTCCTGCAAACTTTTTCTTTTCTGTAGTTTTAAGTCTCCTGATAAATTATAATATTGCTTGTAGTTGCTTTCTACTAATTATAGGAATGTCCTCAGATTCCTCTGCTGATTTGCATTATTTTTCCATGAGAGAACTTTCTTTTCCCTTTCGTAATCTAAATACCTTTTGAAAAAAAAATCATAGCCAAAAAAATTGTACATTACTCTGTCACTATATTTTTCTAATCAGATTTCTTTCTTAACTGACTCTTTACATGCTAAACTTCAAGCCTTCAAGCTGATTAAAAAAATACCTACTTTGTATGAAATACTAAGAAAAATCAAACACATTTATTAAGCATCAACTTTTGAATATATAGTGGGTTAGGTGTTGTGGTATTGTTAAAAATAGAAAGATATTTGACATGGTGTCATTTCTTAAGAAACAAACTTTAGTAACTTTTACCCTTTCTAACACTCTTATTCTCATTTGCTATTCTCACACCAGTTCTTGGAGTGACTATTTACCTTCCCCATAAACTCCACAAATTATTTTCAAGTATATTTACAAAAGAAATAGTGATTCTCTTTCTATATATTTTTGTGTCCTTAAATTTATTTTTCTTTTACCCAGAGGACACTAGTGGAAGAAAATAAATACAGGGTGAGATGAACAGTATTTCCCCCAACAGGCCAAAAAGAATAACTAAGATTTATCCGAATACTGATCTCAGAACTACAATTTTTTGCTTCTTTATGGAAAACAGAAATAGTGCTAACTATTCAGTTTATTGACTTTCAGAAAATCCCTTCCCTTAATTCTGGAGGAGTAAACAAATTGAATAAAATGAATTCTGAACAGCTCCTAATATTATGTGAATTCTATATTATTACAACCATCTCTGCTAGTGAGAAGAAGTATATTATTTTAATTCATTAAGATGGCAATAATTGAAAGCTTCAATCCTTTCAGGAAATGAAACAATTAAGAAATATTATGAAGCAAATAGGATGCCTATTCAGATTAGGAAGCAATAGTGTACAGGGCTTAGAGTTCATGCATTTGCTTTCTAAAACAATCTCGCCACACACTATCATTTGTCATATATTACAAAACAAGAATCCTCCAGAATGTTGCAGTCTGGGAAGGGTTGGCTTATTTCTCTGTTCCATATTTTACAAAAGGCCAATCATTTAGTGTGATTAAGTATATAAGGACAAAGACTTTCCTACTACCTGTCATGGAAAATAGCAAAATGGGTCTGAGACTTCTCTTCCTGTCATTCAGTCCTTTCATAAATCTTTAAGTCTTTAAGTTGTTCCAATGACATTTCTATTTCTCAGGTGAATGTGCTGGCTGTATAAATGTAAACCTTGAGAATAGGGCTTGCCTAAGAAAGCATCACATAATTATCCTTAGCAGCAGGTAAGATCTACCAGCAGAGGAGTTTATGTCATTACTAGGTCAGTCTCACTTCCCTATGTTACTTAATAGGCCCATTCATGATACACTGAACTTAGATACTTTATGAAATCTCAGGTTTTTTTGACTAATTGGGAGTATGTACAATGCTAACTCCTTGAGGCTGCTACAAAGCTTGCATCCTTAGTAAGAAGCAGAGCAGCCTGGCATAGTGGTATGCATATGACTGATGCCAGAAGCCTGAACTTTGAGCACCAGCTCCATCATTAGCTATCTATGTGGCCTTTATTTTTCCTTCTTCAGCCCAACCCTGACCCTGCCACTTCCCTCTTCCAAAAGCTCCAGTGGCACCCTCTTGCCACTAAGAGAAAATATAAACCCTGTTTGCCTTTTTAAAGCTCTTCAGAATTTGGTTATTCTAGTTAGAATCATATTCTAACCAAACTACCCTATTTGCTCTCTCCCATGAATGACATTCCAGATTCCAACTCCATGCTTTACACATGCTATGCTCTGTATATACTCCCTCCTCATCTTTAGCTCATAACAGCCTTAGTTTCCTTCAAAGTTCAGTTCAAGTAGTAGATGCTACAAGAAACCTATCCTGGTCCCCTAATATTTGACGATGCCCTCTCCCCTGAAATTAATTTGCATTAACTTTGTATGTATTTTGTAATTACTTTTCTATGTATATGTCATTTCTACCCAATAGGATGTGAGGACAGAGGACAGAGACTTTTGTATTTATCATGATGTTCCCCAAAGCTAGCATAATGCCTCACATGACAAATAACAAGCACTTAATTATTACTTGTTGAATAAATATCTCAGTTTCCTCATAAATGGAAAGGGAATGACACTTGCCACTCTCTCAAAAAATAACTAATAGGATTATTGTGAAACTCAAATACATTCCATCTTATAGACTATATGTGACAGATTCCATTTTATAAAGTATATATGATAGATTCCATTTTATAGACTATATGTGATAGATTCCATTTTTAAAGTACATATATAGATTCCATTTATAGACTATATATGATAAATCCCATCTTATAGAATATATATATATATAATATTCATATATTATAACATATATTTTAGTTATTATTGTTGTATGGATGTAGATAAGTGTAATAAAAGTTCTTTCTCACTGAAAGAGGGAGCGCCTTATAGAAGCATCAGACTTTCAGTACAGCTCTAAAGGTGGGGCTAAATGACAAAAGAAAGGGACGTAGGCCATTGCAGAGGTTTTAAGTCTGTTGTCCCAAGTCAACAAGGAGAGAATCATGAAAAGGAGAGCAATGGAGCAGGGCAAGTAGCTGAACATAAAGAGAGAGAGATGAGTAAGTCCACTGGCTTCCATGAGAGATATTCCTGTTCAGTGAACTGTGGTGCCAGGCCTACCAGAAATATTGGAAATATGTAAAGTAGACAAAGGATTAACATAAAATCTCAGACTGCCTGAGATGGATGCTGATGTCTCCTGTGCCTGATAAATTCAGAGAGCATTTTTCTATTTTCCTTAATGTTTTTTCAAGTTCCATCTCATTTCTTGCTTTAATGAGGAAATTCTTTATGCCTAAACAAAATCCCTCCTGTTGAAATTCAAGCCTGTTACAACCAACTAGGTTCTCAGCTATGATCAGTTAGAAACAAGAGTCCAATTTTGATGGAGACTGTTAGAAACCTGCAGTGAAATCTCCTCCTTCACTTTATTGACTTAAGGCTTACCTAGGAGTAGAAAACACTCCCTCCTTTTAACTTTAGCCCTTTCTTTTATATTATGTCAACACAACATGGAAACAGAAAACATGGATGACTAGACTCACTTAAGGGACTTGTTTGCAGAATGGTAAAGTTCACAGAAGTTATTGTTTGGTCACTCCTTTAGCACATTTAGAAGTGTGCCTGGAAAGCTATGAAAGGAATAAAGGGAGAGAAAAGTAACTAGGTGAAAACAATAGCTTATGGTAGGAAGATATCTGCCTCATTGAGGAGGGTGTGGGCTTTTCTACCTTCTATTTCAGATCTCTCCTTTTCTCCTCTACTGTTGGAAAGGTTAGACATGACTAAGGATACAGCTCAGATGACTGGCTGACTAATGTTTATCTTTAACCAATCATACCATGGAGGTGTAATAGAAAAAAACACTGGTCTTAGAATCAAAGGATTTAGGCTGGCTCTGCCAATTATGACCTGTATGACTTTAGAGAGATAGTTCTCTCTGGGCCTTAATTTCCTCTTCATGAAAAATGGATTTTCATCTTTGTACTTTTGTCCTTAGTGTCTTGCTAATTGGATTGGATTGATTTGGATGAGTCAGAGGAACAGAATTGTTAGCATCCTAGGAACAGAGTTTTAAAGTGGAGCTTGAAGAGGCCTCAGATCCCATCTGGTTCTAATTTCTCATTTTCTCCATAAGGGAGCTGATAAGCAAGAAGGTCAAGTGATTTTCTCAAGGTCTCTCAAGTAGTAAAGCATCAGAGGTAAGATTTGAACCAACGTCCCCAGACCCTAGAGTTAGGGCACCTTTGAAGGTATCACATTGTCTCCCAGTTTCTGCCATTTATGACCAATGTCACCTTGGATAGTCACTTCTCTCAAAATCTTTCTTATGGATAGGCTGGGGGTTTAATGCCTTATTTCTAAAACCACTTCCAGTCAGTAAACAACAGTGAATAATCATTTATTAATGCTTATTATGTGCAAGTCCATGTACTCTGTTCAGTTGTGAAAGAATTAGATCTTTTAACCTAGAGTAGGGAACACATAAAGAGAACACAAGAGGTATCTATGGGTGATTGAAGGACTGCTATATGGAAGAGACAATAAGCTTTTTCTATTTAACTCTAGAAGACAACATTTACAAAAAGGAGAAGTTAAAGAGAATCATATTTTGGCTCATTTTAAGGAAAAGCTGCCTAATAATAAGAGCTATCTCAACATTTAAGGATGATTCAGGCAGTCATCCTTAAGAGTCAATCTTAACTCTTACTCCATACCCCACATCCCAGGTCTTCAGGATAATGTGAGAGGATTACTTTTGGGGACTTTTCAAGGACATTTTCTTGTTCAATTTTGGTTTGATGCCAATATCCTGGGAGGTAAATTTTAACTCTGAGATTCAATTATATTCTTATTTCCTGATTCTGTGACTTCAGCTCTAGCAGGCCTTGTGCTACACACAGCTTCCTGACCAATAGTGGCTCAACAAATAATTATTCACTTGATAGGTTATCTTTAGTTCCTTGATTGTTTTGAGTTACATGGTACCCTTCTCTCTTCCAGTAGTGCATTTAATTGTGATAATTATGCAAGGTCACCAGACTAATGAGTCTAGTTCCAAGGCTATTCATTGCAATAATATTAGTTGCAGTTATAATAGCTAATATTTATATTGCACTTTAAGGATTGTGAAGTACTTCATATGTATTAGTTCATTTGATCCTTATAGCAACCCTGTGAGGTAGATGATATTATTATATATCAATATCAATATAATATACATAAATATGTAAAATATGCTATAGCACACAATTTATGTGTTATATATTATACACATAGATACATATATGCTATATATGACATATCAATATCTATATCTAAATATATCAATATCTGTATATCTACATATCCTTATATCTATATATACTTACATATAAAAATCTATCTATCTATCTATCTATCTATCTGGAAACTGAGGCTGATGGAGTTTTGAGTTACCCAGAATAACACAGGCAACAAATCTTGAAGCTGGGATTTGAATTAGCCTTTTAGAAACTACATTTGACATTTTATATATTATGCCATCTGTCTGCCTTTGAAACTCATGAAAACTCATCTCTACCTCAGTTATTAGTTGTACTTCATTCTTACATTTATTTGATGGTTCCATGCCTTGAAACATAAGAGATATTTATTGAAATATATTTATTGACATAATATTATTTGAGACTAGCAAATATGGTAAGGTAGGGGGATGTAGTAGAGACTAGATTACTCCCTCAACTTTTCTAACAAAGATCTCAGAAGAGCACTAGACCAAGTAGTGATCATGAAATCCAAGGAGAAACCATAGGGAATCATTTGTACAGCACAGTCCAGTATAGGAAGCTTCTGATTACAGAGGCTTGAGGATACTGGAGAAAGATTTGGTCAGGATGGTCCCCCCTGTTGTTATGCACCAGGGCAAGGACAAGTTAGAGATTCAGTAGAGCAACAGAGAAACCTCGGGAATGCTTGCTCTCCATTCCCTCTTTATTCCAGTCTTTTCTGGAACTGAAAGAGTATAGTATAGAAAGGATTATGAACTGGAAGTCAGGAGAGGCAGGATCAAATCCTGGTTCCAGGCCTAACTAGCTCTGTGACCTTGGACAGACTACTTCATCTGTTTACCTCTGGGTTTTCTCCTCTGAAAAGTGCTAGGGTTCAGCTAGATTTTTTCTGAGGTCATTCCCAGCATTCACATCTTGTGTTTCTTTAACCACAGGAGACTTTGGCCTCCCAACCTAGAATGAGCCCCACACCCACCCAATCACATCTTTCTAGGAGATAGGATCCAAGTGAATTTGGAACTACAACAACAACAACAACAACAACAACAACAACAAGAACAACAAGAGGAGGAGGGAGAATGTGGCCAACACAAATATGATTTGCTGGGAAAGAATGGGGGGAGGGGAAGGAGCCCATTCTGAGATCAAAGAACATACGGAAAGATGCTGTGACAAAAGATTATAATCATATAAAGGAATTTTAAAGTTTATCAACATGGATGTGAATTACATTTGGGTTGTGGCAAGATGAAGTATTTGATCATATTTACATGTAGCTTAGATGTCATGGAAGAGTAAGCTAAAGGAGTTGAGTAGATTGAGAAACTGGAAATTTAGCGTAGTTGAGGGAGACTCATTATATATGCTGAAATCTCCTAATGTGATTTTAAAGGCAAAGATAAAGAGTTTGAACCAAAACCAAAACTCATTGAAGAAGGAAAAAAAGTGTCTTGGGAACTGGTAAATGATGGCCATTAGCATCTGGATTGGGTGATGGGTTTGGATAGGGTGACTTCAAAAGGAAGAGATGTTGATTAGTGACTCTGTGTGTGTGTGTGTGTGTGTGTGTGTGTGTGTGTGTATGAGTGTATGTGAGAGAGAGAGAGAGAGGACACCCTGGGGTGGCAATGAGGAGCAAGGAATATTCTATTCTACTATCACAGCTGGTGAGTTGGGGGTTATCAGTCAAAATGAAACCAGTGTTTGGAAAGGGCAGAAAGTGACACAGTGTTGTAAGGTATAATGTAGCTCTCACTTAGTGCCAGAAATTGGAAGGAGTAAGAATGGAAATGATTTAAGAGAGGTGAGATACACAGAGAGAAAGTGGGCTCAAACTGGCAAGTTTGAGGCCTCCTATCATCCCACAGCTGCCAATTTCTAGGAACCCTGGGAAGCAAGAGGATGAAAAACTCTGTCAGGAAAGCCAGAGTGGTGTGCTGATAAATGCTAGTGTCAGAATAAATTTGTTTTGGGTTATGACTGATGCACATAAGTGCCTTAGACATATTCATATGCATATCACTGGTGGGCATGTCTGCCTGTATTTCATGGGAAAGGGAAACTGCTGGGACATACCAACTGAGCTAATATCTTCTTTTCTAGAAGATGGAATGCGTGAAAGGGTGTGATGACTTTGCATGTTACTAGAGCAGGGGACTCTCAGAGAACAAAGTGATGAAAACCAGAGATGATTTAAGAAGATAGAAAGTAAACTTGTGATTCCACCTAGAAAAATGATGAATGAAGGTGTGTGAATGGTCCAGTGAGAAACTAGGGCTTATTGAAAAAGCAATGTATTGATATTATTGAAAACATGCTATTCCTAGTTATTGAACCTTCTGTGCATGTGAACCAAAGAAGTAGAATTACTGACCTGAAATATCTGCTTTCATTATCTGTGCTTATCAATCTATAGAATTGACACCCTTTTCCTTAATTGTATGCCTTATAGCAGTCTGGCCTATAGACACAAACTCAGTCCTGTTAACAAAACCACTGTCCATAAAATTTCAAGGAATTTGATGGGATGGAGGGAGGAGGGTGAAGAAAATATCTGAAGTTAATCTATCAATCTACTTGTTTGTCTTTTGGTAGGAAGGTAGATTGGTAGACGCATTCTCCAATGTCAGTATTATTGGCCATCCTTCAACGAGAAGATTAGTTAAAATGACAGTGACTTCTAGAGACACAGACTGACAATGTCCTAGTTTTTGGAAGTCTCCTGACACATGGCATCACTGTTAAAGTGGCTAGGATCCAGTGGTGGACTCTCTAACAATTGAATTATAGCTATAGAAATGGGCTTGACACATATCTATGCAAATTATAGATTTGAACCAAAAAAGACCTCTGCAATCATCTTGTACAATTTTCTCTTTTTACAACTGAGAGCACTAAGACTCAGGGAGTATTAGTGACTTACATAAGGTCTCACAGATAATTATTGATCAGAGACATAACACAGTTCACCAAGCTCCCAGGCCAGTAATGTTTCTAGAACATTGGTAATTTTATGAAATACCTTTTACGAAACATCTTTCTGTACTTTTAGTTCATGGCCACTTTCAATGGTCTAACATGATATGGACCAGTAAACTCCATAAGGAACAATATTCAGTGCCATGACTCTGAACATTGACCTGGTACATAATATTCACATAGTAAATGTTGAATAAATGAATAGTTGTCTTAAAATGTGCAACCCATGGTCAGGAGGGAGATTAGGTGAGGGACTAGGAATAAATTCATTCAAACCTAGCTCCAATGAGGCATTGCTTTTTTTTTTTTGCAGTTTAATTCAACAATAACAGTTATTAAACATACATCATAAAATGCACCATTATCACTTTATGAAGGATAATTAATAACAATAGCAATAATTAGTACTTATATACCACTTCAATGTTTGCAAAAAATCTATATGACATTGCATTTGGTTCTCTCTATAAAGAAAAGTCCATATTAATAGAGTGGATCATATTAATTTGTGCTTGATCTCTATGATTTCCCATGATTTCAATAGTAAGGTACCATTTTAAAGTTTTTTGGGGGACTCAGCTGAAGTGTTTGTGAAAGCCACATGTTACCGTATTATTAAGTAATTCTTCAGTTACAAAACATATTTCATTTTCTGGGTGTATCATGACAGTCATTGACCTTTATTTTTAATGTGGAGCAGTGTGATATAATAGAAAAAACACTTGACTTGAAGTAAGAAGACCTGGGTCCAAGGCCATATCCTTTTATTTGATAGTATGGAAAATCCAGAATCTGAATGTTTTGGAAAGTAATCTCTTTTAAATAAGCAGAGATACAAGTGAGCATAGCTTTTCTCCATCTACTATCAAGGTATTCTTAGTGACTCCCCAGTCAGATCACATGGAAATTTTGTTGGATCAGAGAAACCCATGCCCAATAAATAGGTTGGTCATTATATCAAGGTCAGGCCACCTGAGGAAAGTCATCTTAATCTGTGCCTCTGTCATAGTATCCTTGCCTACAACAGTTCAATTCTTCCATGTTTAAACTTCATGTCCATTGGTACTTAATTTCTGTTCCCCAATTTCCTTATCTGCAAATAAGTATACATATGAATACTTTTTGAATCTATTTCTCTGAATTGCTGTGAATATCAAAGAAGATATGTAAAAGAACTACATAATAGAAGCTATTATTCTCTAGTTCCTTGTTTGAACCCAAAGTGATTTAGTATCCAATGTCCCAGGGTCACTAACTGCTAAAACTGGTCATAAAATGTGAGCAAGGCAAGCTATGTTAAATTCTGTGTTGGTCTTTTACTCTTCTGTGATTTGAAAGGATGATGGGCACATTGATGTTTAATGGGGCTAACAAAAAAGGCAAGAAAATTGCAGGTCCTGAAAAATTGAAAGGATAAAAAATAAAGACTCTAGTCCCCAGCCGCTTCTCAAAGCCCTGTCAAATATAGTACTTAGGCACATCAAGGTCAAAATAGTACAGGTCAAAGATAGGTGGGGATTGAGTGCCTAAAAACAGCTTCCCAGAACACTGTGATGATGAGTCTTTGTTTTTGAGCCTGAAATAGCTTTGGTCATTTTTAGTTAAATGGCAGCAAAAAATAGGAAAGTCTATTTCAGATAAAATGGCTCAGAATAGGGGGTGTGATTGTTTCATTCCATGTGACACTGGGAGAACAGATGTGGAGCAACCCATTGCATTGGGGACAGCTCAGCCTTCCAAATGTAAAGAAGACATGAGAGACACAACTGCAAAGAAAGCAAAGATGAAGCTGTTGTAGTGGCTAGTTGGAGAACAAGGAATCAAACGCAGACCAGAAGGAAATTCCTCAGTGATGATTTGCTGTGATTTACTTATCTGGTTAATAGAGGATGGTAATCTAGGATAAATTTTTGATAATATCAACTCCTCCATGCAAGGATTCATATAAGACCACAGCACAGTGTAAAGGCTGTTGAATCTGTAATCAAGTTCAGATGCTTACTCTGAAAATTAATACCTCTGTGACCTTGATCAAACAACTTTTCTGGGTTCCAGGTGCAGAATTATATCCACTCTATCATGCTGCCTCTCATGTGAAACACTATATACATGCCAACTATTCATTTACTTTTAAAGTCTTTACACCAAAACAAGGTCACAAGCTTGGGATGAACTATACATGCTCCCATTAATCAGAGTGGGATTTTTTGATTTTGTTGGATATTGGACTCCCTCCACTGACATACATTACATTGTCTCCATGGTTTGTCATATGATTTTAGATTACCGATGTTGCTGCTGTTGGACAGCTCCTCCCACTATGATGAAACTCTGAGACAGGGACTGGGCTAGTCCTTAGATGACTGACATCCAGCTCACTATTGGACTAGTGCCTGAAGACTGGCCAACTTGGTATGAGCAAAGCTTTCACTCTGTTGTCATAGATTTGGAATATGCAAGGTCACTTGGATGGGGACTATCAGGAGGAGACATTTGAAGAAGACTGTAGTGGCATGCTGAATTCTATGCACTTATACAGACTTCAAAGGCAAAAAGAAAATAATGCGGCAATAAGAGCTACCATTTGTATAGCTATTTAATGTTTACAAAGTGCCTTACAAATATTATTTCTCTTTATCCTCACAGAAACCTTGAGAGGTAGGTGCTATTATTATTCTCATTTTAAGAAGAGGAAACTGAGGCAGACAAAGTTTAAGTGGCTTACTCAGAGTCACACAGCCAACAAGTTTCTGAAACAGGATTTGAATTCAGGTCTTCCTGACTCTAGTTGTAGCTAGCTCTCTATTCTCTGAGCCACCTAGTTGCCTCAATTTCTAAGCAAGATTTCCCAATTACATTTTATAGGATCTGAAATTTCATTGGTGTGGAGAACTTCCAATGAAGTCATTCCCTCTAACAAAGAATATTGATACATTCTCTGTGATTTATGACCTTAAAAGTTGCTTGGGTGAAGTGATTTACAGACAGTCACAGTCAGGAACAGTGAATGGAATTTGCAAAGAGGAGACATTAGGTTTGACATTAGGGAAAAACAAAAATCACTAACAAGAAGAGTTATCCAAAAATGGTATGGGCAGCTTGTAGAGGTGGCAACTTCTTCCTCCTTGGAAGTCTTAAAGAAGATGCCAAGTGAGCACTTGTCTGATAAGCTGTTTCTTTTTTCAGAAGTTACACACTGAGGTCCTTTTCAACTCCATAATTTTACGATTCTACATGACGTCAACCCAGGCTTTCTTGACTTCAGTCAGCTTTCCATCCTCTACTGAACTGATAATATTCCATCTCCAAGTTCTTAATCTTGGCACTGGTTCACCCAGGCTTGGAATGCTCCTCTTCCTGACTTCCTTCTCTGGATTTCTATGGCTTTCCTCAAGACTAAATTTAAATCCAGCTTTCTGTATAAGGCCTTTTCTGGCTCTCCTCCATTCCTTAGGCTACTACTTCCTTCCCCCTGAGATGTAAACAACATAAACATATGTGTGCTTGTATGTATGTGTTTATATAAGTTTGTGTGCATGCATACACACACATACACATTTTATATATAATAATTTGAATTTTATCTCCCCATTGGAAATATGAGCCTCTTGAGGGCAGGGACAATATTTTGTCTTTCCTCCTATCCCTACTGACTGGAACATGATAATAAATGATTGTTGCCTAACTATTTTCATTCCTCACTCTCCCAGATACATGCAATTTAGCACATTCTTAATATTTGTAGACAGATTGGAACATTTCTAATTTGTAACCAAATTTCTAATTGTAACCAAATTAGATCATTTCTCATCTGTCACCCAGTCAACAGATGTTTAATAAACATTTATTATAGGTCAAGTACTGTCCTAATCATTGGTGATACAAGGAATGACAAAAACCTGATCCCTGCTCTTATAGAGCTTATATTCTAATAGGGAAACAAAATGCAAATAACTAATATATATCCCTAGTTATTTGCATATATATTTATAAACACACATGCATGCACATGTGCGTGCGCATATGTGTGTGTGTGTAATAGTATATATGGATGTAATATGGGGCAGTTAGATATTACAGTGGATTGAACACCAGGGCCTGGAGTCCAGAAGACCTGAGTTCAAATATGTCCTCAGACATTTACCAACTATCTGACTCTTGGCAAGTCACTTAACCCTGTTTGCCTCAGTTTCCTTATCTGTAAAATGAGCTGGAGAAGGAAATGGTAAACTACTTCAGGATCTTTGCCAAGAAAACCCCAAATGTGGTCATGAAGAGTTGGACATGACTGAAATAACTGAACAACAACAAATAGTATGTATCTATATACACACACATATATATATTTATATATGCATATACACATATATATGTGCATACATATATTTATATATAATAGAAATGGAAAGGTATCAAGATTTAGAGGGAAGGAGTAGAGCAGTGACATCAAACTCAAATAGAAGTGGATCTCTGTGGACTGTATATTGACTTAGAAGGCTACAAGTGAATATTATATCTTTTATTGTATTTTTATTTTTGTTAAACATTTCACAATTAAATTTTAATCTGGTTTGGGCCATACTTTTTTTTTTCAGGACACCACATGTGGCCCAGTGGCCATGAATTTGACACCCCCACAGTAGAGGATAACACCAAGGTTGAGAGCCCTAGTCACAGAGATGTTGGTGGTGCCCTTGTAACAGGAAAGTTGGGAAGAGGGAAGTGTTTTTGGAAGAGACAATGAGTTTCAAATGATAATAATTTTAATAATAACTTTTAGTTTGGAAGAGTCTCAACTGTGACCAAGTTAGACTATGCCTCTCTAGTTCCAGTCTCTTGAAAGAAGCTGGTGAGTTTCCTGTTGTCTAGAAGATTAAGCCCAAAGACACATACATCCTGTGGTGATTATATAAATGAATATTCTATTTAATTTTAGCTAGAAGATAACTTAACCAATCAACCAACTAAAATGTATATGGAGAGGGGAGAGGAGAAGAGAGATATGTAACAGTGATTACCCTGGCTCCCACTGCTTGAGGGCCAGTTATGCTTCATTTCAATCCTCCTCCAGGGTTCTACAGTACCCTTAAGAGAGCTTAGGAGTGTTTAGTCTCTCTGCCATTGGTTCAAGACCCTACCAATTTTGTTACCCCAATTTTACATGTACTGCACATCCTAGTTCCTAGGGTGTAGTTCCTAGGCTTCCTAGGACTAAGTGTTAGTTCCACTTTATAATCAAAGTAGCTTTTATAAAAGAATATTTACTTCAAAGCTATAGCAAAAACAAACATACAAACTTGTCCCCCCAACCCCTGGGGGAGGCATAATCCTGCTTTATGCCACCTTAGTCTGGGAGGAGATTAGGTTCACAACTTGATTTATTTCCTATATAGCAGTCTCATCATATTCCAAAGCCAAAATTAGCTCCCTGTCCTGGGCTTGCATTACAGAAGCTTGCTTCTCAGGTCTTCCCTGTAGGACTGAAAGGAACATTTAGCCTGGAATCCTGCCTCCAAGGTCACCATAGTCAAATTCTTGAGTCTAGGGACTATTCTACCTGTGTCTAAAACTGAAAAGGACACACAGAACACACTAAAACTCTAAATCCAATTGTGGAAGCCATAGGAAGGGTGGTGGGCCTTCCTTCTACACAACTCATTTTATGGTACCCATTTTATGGGTTAAAGAAGATTTTCATTCCCATCAACTCTGCTGGAGAGATAGCAAAGAGAGGAGAGGAAAGGTAAGACAGAGAGGCAAAGAGAGGCAGAGATAGGCAGAGAGATGGGGAGAGACAGACAGACAGATATAGAGGGACACACACACACAGTGTCCAAATCTATCAGTTTTAAAGACATAGTCTATTCTAGCTACATAGTCGATGGGAAGGAGTCTGCTCACACACACATGGTAGGTAAGTCTCTGCCATCTCCTACTTGGGTGTCTCCATTTGTGATCTGAGTATGCATTGAAGCCAGGTTACAAATAAAAGAAGGAAAATTAGAAGAGGTCCATCCTTCCTACACATAGCTCAGGTCAGTATAGTAGGTCATGGATTAAGAGGCTGCTTTATAAATGAACAATCCAACCTCTTTACCCCTTTGTTTCATAACAGTAGCATCCGTTGAGTACAGGGATTGGATTGTGAGAGGTGATGGACTCTTCATGAACCAAGTCCAACCTTTTCAGATATATTAATGATTTCTTCACTGACAGGCAGTCAATCTGGGTTCAAATCTGGCCTCAGACACTTACTAGCTGTGTGACCCTGGGCAAGTCACTTAACCTTGTTTGCCTCAGTTTCCTCATCTGTAAAATGAGCTAGAGAAGGAAATGGTCCAGTATGTCTCCAAGTATCTCTGTATCTCTCCAGTATTTCTGCCAAGAAAACCCTAAAGGGGGTCATGGAATGCTTTACCTGATGGAGGAGTAGTTGCTGAGCTACAACTTTGGCTTCTTCCAAGGAGGCCATTTTTAGGGAGAATGTGATAGGATGACCACAGGAAGGAAAGGCTTTAGTGATAGCCAGGACTTTTGTGATGCTTATATTGTGCATTTCTTGTTCTCTTTCCTTCCAGTTGGTGACAAGAGATCAGCTTGCTGGCTCTGCTCTTATCTTTCCTTTCCTCTCCTTTCTGGTTCGTGACAGGAGCAACAGACACTTGGTGCTGATCTAGCATTCTTTTTATAATGCCAGTTGGCCTCTTGGGGGCTCTGATCAATTTGGCTCATCAGTGCCACTTTTTTTCTTGCTCTTCTCCTTTCCCTTCATTTTTCCCTCTGGTGTAGTAGAAGATTGTCACTGGATTCAATGCTCTGGGCCCTTTTCCTCTCTCTAGAACTCTAGCTGATATCATCAGCTCTAATGGGTTCATTTGGCATCTCTATTCAGATAGCTCTCTGATCCAGCTTAATTTTCTCTCCTGAGCTTCAGCTCTGCATCACCAACTGCCTGCTGGACATTCCCCCCGGACATCCCATCAGCATCTCTAGCTCAGCATGCCTGAAACAGATCTCATTGTCTTTCCCTAGGGGAAAACAAACAAACAAAGAAATAAAGCCATTGCTCCTTCAAACTTTCCTATTTCTCTTGAGGATAGCACCATCCTTCATCCAGGTTCACAACCCTGCAGCCATCCTTGATCCCTCCTGTTGTTGTTGGTTGTTGAGGCATTTCAGGTATGTACTGACTCTTCATGACCCCATTTGGGATTTTCTTGGCAAGGATACTAAAGTGGTTTGCCATTTCCTTCTCCAGCTTATTTTACAGATGAGGAACTGAGGCAAAAAAGGTTACTTGCCTAGGGTGATAGAACTACTAAGTGTCCGAGGCCACATTTGAACTCACAAAGAGGAGTCTTCCTGATTCCAAGCCCAGTGTTCTATCCATGGTGACACCTAGCTATCTAATGATTCCTTAAATGTCATACACAATTGGTTCTAAGTCTTCTTGATTCTTCTCCTGCAATATTGATTACAACTCTTCCCTTCTCTCTACTCACATGTTGTTCAGTTCCTTAGCCCCTCTTGGTGGGCTAAGGAGCATCCTAATATACCTCCTAATTTCCTTGCTCCTAGGTTCCAGTCTTCATCTCCCACACCCGTACTCCACACAGCTATCAAAATAATCTAAAGATACCAGAAAATCACATGGCCTTGAAAAAAAAACCAGACAATCCATATATACAATGTACCCATGCACATATAAAATAAAGATGGAAAGCTCAGAATATTCTAGATTTTGGAGGATCCTCAAACCAATGTGATTCAATTTAACTCAAGAATATTTAAGGAACTTGGACTCTACTCAGTAAACAACAAAGAACTACATGAGAATAACATGACCAAATGACATGTGTGATTGCTATTATTTGTACCATTACTTAATCCCATCCTGACTGTAATCCTATAAGAAAATGTATTGCTGTTTGCTGGTTCATACTTTGAATCATCTAGGATTTGTGCCATGATTTTCACATAAGATTTTATCAATGCTGGGTATGTCTAGTAGACATTGGTGAGGGTGGGGAAGTTGCTGGTCATTCCATTCCCAGAATGGACTTCTATGACCATTGAGTATCTCTACCTTTGGAATTCCCTAGTTCCCACTACCAGTCCTCTATCTAATCAGCCTTATTGTAATTCCAATGTACATTAAGGCCTCCTAATATAGTATATGACCTCACAGGTATAGAGAACACTGATGACTAATTCAGTGGTAAATGGCATCCAACTATGTGATTCTCTGAGTCATTCTCTATACATGCAGTTATTTCAATGCAAAGGCCATAGGATTTTAGAAATGAAGTAAAGTGTGTATCTGTTTACAAAAGATTTGGGAAATTCAGGAGGTAGAGAAGGATTTGCTTGCATATTTCAAGTTCTAAATTTTGTCTGTTCTTGAATGGGATTTCCATCTCACTCTCCCTCTTTCCTTTCTACCCTAAGAATGATCACCCCTTCCCCTCACAAAATTCATTTGAACTTCAGGTGCTATTTACTTCTTGATTCTACTAGTTGTTAGTGATCTCTTCCTTATGAAATAATTATGTACTAAGTCATTTACATGTTGTATCCCTATAGGACAATGCAAGCTTCTTGAAGACAGACACTATATTTTGTTATTGTAAAACTGTGACTTACACATAGTATGTGATAAATATGGATTGGATTTAATTGTATTGGAAGTCACCAGATCATCCCATTCACAGGCATTCGCAGAGAGCTCCCTCTTTATCTCAAAATCCTTTGACATTATTCCTCACTCTTCTCCTTTTCTCCAGTCTTTGGTAAAAAAATGGTCCCAACAACATGACCTTTAACCTTGCCAAGGTTAACCCCTTTACACGTGCCTTTGATCCCATCATCTTCTATCTTGTCTAGCAAATTTCTATTTCAATCATTTCCTCTGTCTCTCTAATCTTCAATCTCTTCTTAGCTACTATTTTTTCCTTATTCCCTTCAAACATAGTTGTCTTTCTGATCCTTAAAAAAAAATGCTTATGCAACCCCCATTAAGCTATCATCCTACATCTCCATCCATTTTTAGCCAAACTCCTAGAAAACTTTGTTATATACACTTGCTGTTTCTAATTCTTCTCCTCTCATCTACTCCTCTTCCATTTGAAATTTGGCTTCTGAACTCATCACTCAACTGAATATGCTCTTTCCTAAGTTACCAAAGATCTCATTGTCAAATTCAATCTTCTATATATGGTCCTTATCCTTCTTGATATCTCCATTGCACTAAACACCATATCCCTTTGGATACTCTTGCTTCCTGGGATTTTTGTGACACTACACATTACTAGTTCTCTTTATACCCATCTAACTCCTTCTTGATCTCTTTTGCTGGCTTATCATCTATATTATGTCCCATGACTGGAACTCTTTTGCCCTCTCTCTAAGCTCTATGAGACACAAGTGATGAAGTGGTATAATTCATGCATGGGGGATAGCCAGAACAAAAGCATGGGGAAGGGAGATTAACTGCTGTATGTAAGGGAATTTAAAACACCACAGAGTTAGAAAATGTTTTTAAAAAGCATAATGAAGGTGGAAAGGTAGGTTGGGGTTGGGTTGTGAAGGGACTCGAAAGAGAAGTTTATAAAGCAAACTATTAGAATCCATTGAATAAGGGAGTGACATGTTCAAATCCACACAATTTGACAGCTATTTGGGATTTAGCCTGCATTTCCCTATCACCTGTGCCCCAGAATCCTTCACTTTCTTCAAGATTTGGACAAAACATCAGTTTCTACATGAAGCCTTGATTAATTTCTCCAACTGCTAATACCTTCCTTCTCTAATGACCTTATATTTAACTACTTTGTTTTGGTTTTGTATTTATTTTATATTTATTCATATGTTTATTTGTTTCTCTTGAAAGGAAATAAACTTCTTGAAAAAATATATGCATTATTAAATTTATTTTGTCCTTTTATCCCCAGCACTTAGCAAAGTACCTGACACACAGCAAACCACTAATAAATGAATTGTGATTGAGTGACTGATTGATCCCCAGGTTTGCATATTTCTCCTGTCTCTAGTAACCCAATGTCTCTCTCACTCCCCCTCTCCCTATAAATAAGGGTATATGTACAGTCCCTAATGTTAAACAAAAATTTTAAAAAAGTTATGGCTCCACATATACCTCCTCCCTTATAACAAAAAAAACTAACCTAATGAGAAAATATATGTAACTAAAGCACAAAATAAATGTCACACATCATCATCATCATCATTGTTTTTGTCATTAAAAAAAAAACAAATAATGCAGTGACCAACTTTGGTGGTATGTTCTATACTGTGATCCTGTAATATTCTATAGCTGTGATCCTCTACCTCTTTATCAAGAGGGTGTGATTTTTTTTATCATCTTTTCCCTAGAGCCAAAATTGACTGTCTCCTTAAATCTAAATTCAGATGCTTTAGTGTGTGTGTGTGTTTTTTAATTTACACTACTGTTGTCATCACATATTTTGTTTCCTAGCTCTACTTTATTCACTTTGGATCAGTTCCTACAAATCTTCACATGTTTCTCTGAATTCCTTACATTTGTCACTTCTTAAGGTGCAAAAATATTCTATTATATTTGTATATTACAATTTGTTCAGCTATTCCACTATCAATGGATGCTTCCTTTGTTTCTAGTTTGTTTGCTTCTGTAAAGAAGGCTAATATGAATATTTGGGTATACATGATGTCTTTATTTCTGTTCTTGACATCCTAGGAGTATATATCCTCTGCTGAAGGATTGGTGAATCAAAGATCATAAAGAGTTTAATGACTTTTTTTTCTTATTATTCATGGATAGAAGTGCCTTCTGAAGTGCCTTTTACCTCTGAGATTCTGTGATTCTTTGATTTGAGGTGTTTTGAATTGACTACCTAGTTGCAAATCATAGACTTAATAAATATTTATTTAATGATTGATTGATTCTTCTGCATTTTCCAGATTAATATTATCAAATCAAGGGATAGGAACAATGTTCAATAACATTTCTATTGCTAGTAATCTCAAAGACTAAAAGACCAAACATTCAAATTCATAGTGTTCAACACAATCAGCTCAAAAGTAAAATTGTGGCACAGTATCAGTTCACAAATTGTTTTCCCAAGTTATAGCATGATGCCCTAGACATAGTGGCATAACTCACCTGCCACGTTACTGGAATGAATTTTGGAGCCTCACATATCACCCTTTTGGTTAAAGTGTAAAGGCTTTCCTATTCTATGTAAAGACAAAATCTAATCTTCCCTTTCCTTCTGTAACATCTTGGATTAAGTCACGAGCAGTGGCCACAAATAGAATGCTAAGTGAGGGACCATATGGCAATGTCTACTTTAAAAAGCCAAAAACAGAACCATAAAAAAACCCTACATAAATGTGAAAGAAGGAAATCCCGTAAAGAATGATATGTGTGTGGTTATTTTCAATTTTTGTATGTTGAGTGTGCTGATTAGCTCCTCTTTACAAAGATGCTCTTGAACTAATTAAATTAATTTGAGATGAAACTTTGGCTCATCTCCATATCCTACTCAAGTGGAAGTATCTGTTACTTGAAAATGTAAATTACACTAAATTTTTGATGGGCTTTCCATCTTTTCACTTAACATATCAGGAGCAAGGCCCTTAATAAGGGAAGAAAAGAAGGAGTAGAGAAAGGGGACAAGCTGAAGAATACCTAAAATGTTAAAGCCAGGACTTTGTCTCATAGAGCTGAACTTCAAGCTATACTGAAAGCATTTGAAACCCTTCAGTAGTATAGAAACAACAAAATTTAGAACCCAGTTAGCAAAAAGAATGAGGTAAAATAGGAAGTTACAGAGACAGAACCAAGATGGTAGAGTAAAGGCAGGGACTCACCTGAGCTCTCCCCCCAAACACCTCCAAATACCTTTTAAAAATGACTCTAAATAAATTCTAGAGCAGTAGAACCCACAAAAAGATGAATTGAAACAAATTTCTAGGCCAAGACAACTTGGAAGGCTGGTAGGAAAAGTCTGTTATAGCAGGGTAAGAGAGGAGCACAATCCAGCACAGGCTGCACCAGGGAAGTCCCAGCCCCAGAAAACTCAGAGCAGGTCTTGGGGTGACTGAATCACTAGTAGCAGTGACAGTTTCCAGACCTCTGTTAGAGACTCTATTGCTTTGCCTGTACTCAGATCCGAGTCCCAGGGTGAGGAGGAGAACTAGAATAGCGGAGTTTGCAGCCACAAGGGAGGGGGAACCTTCCTCACAGTTCTAGGGCAGAAAAGAGTGCTTGTGGTCACTCACAGACCAGAGCACAGGCCAGGAGAATAGTAAACACCTCTCCTTAGATCATAACACCCTGGAAGAACTGAAAACTTACCAGTTCCTAGAAGTATCTCTGAAAATAGCTGTATAAAACCCATGAAGCTTGGGACAGTGTGCTCTCCACCCTGGAAGCAGAGTCCTACTTTAACAAACAGTTAACAGTCAAGTAATAGGCTGGGAAAATGAGCAAACAACAGAAAAAAAAACTCTGACTATAGAAAGTTATTATGGTAACAGGGAAGATCAAAACACCTGCTCAGAAGATAGCAAAGTCAAAGCTCCTACATCCAAAGCTTCCAAGAAAAATATGAATTGATCTCAGGCCATAGGAGAGCTCATAAAAGATTTTTAAAATCAAGTAAGAGAGGTAGAAGAAAAATTAGGAAGAGAAATGAGAGTGATGCAAGAAAACTGTGAGAAAAGAGTCAACAGTTTGGTAAAGGAGACGCAAAAAATACAGAAGAAAATAACACCTTAAAAAACAGACTAGGCCAAATGGTAAAAGAGATCCAAAAAGCCAAGGAGGAGAATGCCTTAAAAAGCAGAATTGGTCAAATGGAAGAGGTCCAAAATCTCACTAAAAGTTAGAATGGAGTAAATGGAAGCTAATGACTTTATGAGAAATCCAGAAGTAATAAAACAAAACCAAAAGAATGAAAAAAAAATCTCATTGGAAAAAACAACTGACCTGGAAAATAGGTCCAGGAGAGACAATTTAAAAATTAGTGGACTATCTGAAAGCCATGATCAAACAAAGAGGCTTAGACCATCATCTTTCAAGAAATTATCAATGAAACCTGCCCTGATATTCTAGAACCAGAGGACAAATTAGAAATTGAACGAATCCACCAATTACCTCCTGAAAGAGATCCCAAAATGAAAACTGCCAGGAGTATTATAGCCAAATTCTGGAGTTCACAGGTCAAGGAGAAATGTTGCAAACAGGCAGAAAGAAACTGTGACTGTGGAGTCACAGTCAGGATAACACACGATTCAGCAGCTTCTGTATTAAAGTATCAAAGGGCTTGGAATTTGGTATTCCCGAGGGCAAAAGAGCTAGGATTACAACTGAGAATCACCTACTCAACAAAGCTGAGTATAATCTTTCAAGGGAAAAAAATAAACATTCAGTGATATGGAAGACTTTCAAGCATTCTTGATGAAAAGACCAGAACTGAATAGAAAAATTGACTTTCAAATACAAGACTCAAGAGAAGCATAAAAAGGTAAACAGGAAAGGGAAATCACAAAGGACTTAATAAGGTTAAGCTGTTTATATTCCTACATGAGAAGCTGATACTTGTAACTCATAAGAACTTTCTCATTATTAGGGTAGTTAGAATGAGTATATACAGACAGAGGGCACAGGTATGAGGTGAACATGAAAGGATGATATCTAAAAATTAAGGGTGAGAGAGGAATGTACTAGGAAAAAGAGAAAGGGAGAGGTAAAATGGGGTAAATTATTTCACATAAAAGAGGCAAGAAGATTTATAGTGGAGGGGAAGAGCTGAGAGGTGAGGGGAAGTAAGTGAACCTTACTCCCATCAGAACTGGCTCAAAGAGGGAATAATATACACACACAATTAGGTATAGAACTCTATCTTACCCTGCAGGAAAGTAGAAGGGGAAGGAGATAAGAAGGGTGGGTGATGGTGATAGAAGGGAGGGCAGATTAGGGGAGAGGGTGGTCAGAAGCAAAATACTTTTGAGGAGGGACAGGGTGAAAGGAGAGAGAATAGAAAAAAGGGGGGTAGCTTTACTTTTGTTTTTTAACATATTTCGTCTTCCTTGCCACCTATCAGCTTCTCGCAACACTTGGTTGTTTTTACCAGCACAGCCCTGAGTGAACCTCAAAGGTGAAGAGGTTACTGAGTGATGATGGTAGAGGGAGAACCTAGAAGTGGCAATGGGAAACAAAGGAATATTCCAACTTTCCCACCTCAGAGGAATGAGTGAAAATAATTGCTTGTAGGTTAGTTGAGGACCATTCTTGGAAAACAAAATGAGCCTGACATTGAAATTCTTTGGATTCCTCTGGACATGGACATAACTAATCAGCACTCCTGGTTCAAATGTGCTCTTGGATCCTTACATCCAAGCCACTTGTTTGACCAGTTTTTTTGGAGAAGGCCTTTTTGAATATGATCTCCTGCCTTTCCTCTCCTCCACCATCACCTCTTATTACTGGCAGTCACTCTTCCAAACTGTGTTGGAATCAGGCATTTCTGAGGTGAGATCTGACTGAGATGAGTTTGTTGTCTTCCTGGATGTAAAACATTTCTCTCCTGAAGACTCGATTGTGAAAGTGGTGGATGACTTTGTGGAAATTCATGGGAAGCACAGTGAAAGACAAGATGACCATGGTGATATTTCCCGTAAGTTCCATCATAAATGCCATTTGCCTTCCAATGTGGATCAGGCCTCTATTTCCTGCTCCTTGTCTGCTGATGGCATGCCGACCTTCTCTGTTCCCAAGATCCACTCTAATATGGATTCAAGCCACAGTGGTCGATCCATCCCTGTATCTTGTGAGGAGAAGCCCACCTTGGCTCCCTCTTCCCAAGCTGAGGCAATGTGAGTCACATAGGCTGCTACCATCTGCAGTCTTTACTCACAAAGCCACTGTATAGATATCAGGGGAAAATGTAGAAAAGTCAGGGTTGTTTTTTTTCCTCTGCTCTATCCTTCTTTTTTGTTTTTATTTTCATTTTCTTAGATGGGATGAAGGCCTGAGAGAGTCTGAGACATTGGGCCTTGAGGCCTAAAACCTAAAGAACTGCAATGTTAGTGATGACCTAAAATCTAAATGTTAAAAACCAAAATCCCATCACCTGGCTGATTTGCAGAAATGGCCATTATCATATGCCATTTTTAATAACATCTTCAAGTGACTGAGAGTGTTCCTGGTGTTAACCTCCAATAAACCAAATGAAGAAGAATCAACAACTGAGCTGATCAAGGTGAAGACAAATTGGACTAGAGGGCATGGGGAGTAATATATATTTACCAAAGTACCTCCAGGTAATTCAAAGGTTCCTCACATATGACACAACCTAATACATGCAGGTCACAGCTAGATTTTTAGACAGGTGTATCCCGATAGCAAGAATGTTAGTTTCTGTTAGCAATGCTTCATATGACAGCAAGCAGTAGGTATTTCACAGCTTTAGAGATTCTGTGAGAGAGTGACAATATTAAGGCTTCAAATCCCCACTAGGATCTCACAGGGCTGTAAATCTCAGATGATCTTTCTCAAAATCTTAGAATTTCTAAGATAGGTTCACCACAATGTAAGAATACCACTACTGGTCATCAATAAAGTAAATGTGACATGAGTAAACCAAAAAAAAGGATAAAGGGGAGTGGGGGAATAGGATGGAGGGAAATACAGTTAGTAATAGTAACTGTGAAAAAAAATGAAATCAAATGTCTCTGATAAAAGCCTCAAACACATAGAGAGTTGAATCTAGTTTATAAAAATAAAAGCCATTCCCCAATTGATAAATGATGAAAAGATATAACCAGTTTTCAGATGAAGTAATCAAAGCTATCTATAGCCATATAAAAATATTTTAACTCACTATTGATTGGAGAAATGCAAATTAAAACAATTGTGAGATATTACCTCATACTTATTAGATTGTCTGATAGAACAGAAAAAGTAAATGACAAATGTTGGCAGGGATGTGGGAAAAATGAAACATTAATGCACAGTTGGTGGAGTTGTGTGATGATTCAACCACTTTGTAGAGCAATTTGGAACTATGCCAAAAGGGCTATAAAATCATGCATACCCTTTGACCTCACAGTACCACCACTGGGTCTGTATCCTGAAAGAGATAAAAAACCAAAAAGGAAAAAAAAAGACCTATACGTAGAAAAATATTTATAGTAGCTGTTTTCTGGGGGTAAAAAATTAGAAATTGAGGGGATGTCCATAAATTGAGGAATGCTGAACAAGTTGTGGTATGTGATTATGAGGGAATACTATTGTACTCTAATAAATGATGAGCAGGATGCTCTGAGAAAAACCTGGAAAGACATGCATGGGCTGATGTAAAGTGAAGTGTACTATGTACAAAGTCACAGCAATATTGTAAGATGATTAGCTGTGAATGACTTAGCTATTCTCAAATACAATGATCCAAGATCAACTCTGAAGAACTTATGAGGAAAAATGCTATCCATCCCCAGAAAAAGAAATGATGATGTCTTAATGTCGATTGAAGCATACTTTCTTGACTTCATTTTTCTTGAGTTTTTGGTCTATGTTTTCTTTTACAGCATGACTGTTATGGATATGTTTTGCATGACTCCACATGTATAACCTATATTGAATTGCTTGTCTTCTCAATTAGGGAGGATGAGGAGGGAGGAAGAGAGAGAATTTGGAACTCAAAGTTTTAAAACAAATGTTAAAAATTGTTTTTACATTTAACTGGGGAAAATAAAATGCTAAATAAATACAAAAAAATAAAATAGGAAGTTACTAGGTGAGATTCTCCATAGACTGGTTTCATCTTGTTCCCCTCCCCTCTCCCCCAGTCTAGCATCTTCCTAGCTTAAAATATTGTTCTGAAGGCACAGTCTGTGCTGCTTGTCCCCTCTGTTCTTGGTGATGCCCCATGTTTAATAACTACTAGTCACAGCTTTGGAAGCAGGTCTCCCAACCCCCAGATGAAATTATAGTAAAGAGCTTTATTGCTGATGAGCTGGCAGGTGATAATGGAGGACCTCCAGTCTCAGACTCCTCATACTCCACTGAAGGAGTCTAACAATTTATATCATCCTCTTATGACATCAGGGAGTCATGAGATGTATAGATACATTAAGATACCCATATAAGTATAAGATTTGCTCACATTTATATTGTTCTTCATGGGCAGCAGGTAGATAGTGGATAGAGTGCTGGCCTTGGAGTCATGAAGGCTTGAGTTTAAATCTAGCCTAAGACACTTACTAGCTGTGTGACCCTCGTTAAGTCACTTAATCCTATTTGTCTCAATTCCTCATCTATAAAATGAACTAAGCAAGGATATGGCAACCTACTCCAGTATCTTTGTTTCAAAACCCCAAATAGGGTCTCAGAGTCATGTCCACATGACTGAAACAATAACAACAAAATGTGGTACCCTCCTGACTGCTACCATAGGGGATGGATGGATGTAGTGAAACTATGAACTCCCTCTTCCACAGTAAGATTGGCTATGTCTACATCTCAGTGTTCTAGGGGTACCACTGAGGGGTGTTGGAGTAGTTTTCTATAATTCTATTGGCTCAAGCTCCATTCCAATGTGCTCTCCTCATGCCAGTTAGCATATCACAGTAAATAGCATATCACTTTAATTTAGACAATTAATATCAATCATCACAAAGGAATATTTACTTTGACTATATCAAGAACAGAAGTACAAACACCAATCCCACCACCTCCTACACACACACCTGCAGATCATACTTTTCCCTATACCACCTTGGTCTCCAGGGAGAATGGCCTTGAATTGAAAGTAGTTTGTGCATAGCATTCTCTTCACCAAGTTCACTTCTAAATGCAACATGTCTGATTGATGGATAAGTTCACTTCTCTGGTACCATTAGACTAGACTTTGCTGGGAGGTCACTCAGGATTTTGTTCCTCACTATCTGATTTCCAGAAAATCCTAGCTGTATTTGACCCCCAACCCAACACTTTACCCATGGTAAATGTACTTAGACCCCATTTTTTGGTTGAAGAAACAGAATAAGAGAGATCAAGTGACTTACCCATGGTCATGGAAGAGATGCTAACAAGATTCAAGCCTGGGCTTTGTGACTCAACATAAAGGCTACAAGTGGAGAGAACACAGGTTTGGGAGTCAGAGGAGTTGGATTCAAATCCCATTTGAATTGATCAGGGTGGGACTAGATGATGTTTAAGGTTGTTTTAAGTTCCAATTCTATAATCATATGATCCAGAGAAAAGGAAATAGAATATATCAATGTAAATTAAAGTCCTTCAGGTTCTGAGGCCTCTGGGAAGATGAGACATCCAAATTGATCCACCTTTTCCTTATTCTCCTCTGAAAACAGTACAGCCTATATTTCACATCCCATCTAAACATCTTACTGGACCATCTTGCCTTGCTGTCATTTATGACCCTCTCTTACTCCAAGTTTTCCACATTCTGTTCAAGGCAAAGTAGTCCCATCACTACTACTATTGTTTCTGGAAAAGGTCATATCAACTATGATCTCTGACTCTCTAGGAAAGAAAAAAAAGCACCCTTCCCTGACCACTATTCCCTTATTCCTGCTATCTTTTCCTATTGTAATTTAGGCCTTTTGAAGGTAGAAGCTGGCTCACTTTTGTATTTACATTCTGACTTCATAGCACAGTGCATGCTGTATAGTACATACTTGTTAAATTATCATTCATTCTTTCTTTTACTCCTTTTCTACCAAGATTTCAATGTCATGTATCCTGTAAAAAAAAAAAGGATAACACTCCTTGGTGCCTACAAACTTCATAATTTTTACAAGAAATGAACTTTCCCACAAATAATATTTCTCCAACAAGGGTTTCGTCAAATACTAATTTCATAGTTGGTGAAAAAAAAGGAGGAATAGATTTGGATACATGTGGCACAAAAGGATTCTTCCATGTGGAATGAATGACAGGTTTTAGTTTATATATCTTCAGAACTTATAAAATGCTTTTCATTTTCAACAAATATTTTAGTCTCTCATCATTTCCTTTCATTTCTCTCCTTGAGGTAACCTTTTCCCACTCCTGTATATATGTTCACTCAATTTTTTTTAACATTCAGCAATCATTTACTGAGGATCTACTGTGTGTAGGATGTCAGGAGATTCAGATGGTGGTTTGGGATGGTGACCTTCCTGCTGCTCCTCACACTTAGCATTTAAAATATCTTCCATGTCTGGAATACCTCATTCCTTAACTCCACATCTTAGAATCCTTAATTCTTTTCAAAGTTCTACCCAAGCTCCACCCACTAAATAATGTCATTCCTGATCGTTCCAACTGCTAGTGCCTAGCTCCCAAACATCGTGTATTTATTTTAAATATATTTTGCATATGCCTATATGGGTACGTGTTGTTTCCTTTGATAGAATGTAAGTTCTTTGAGAGTAGGGACAGCTTAATTTAATTGCTGTATCTCCAACACATGCCTTGGTGATGGGCACCTAGTAGGAACTTAATAGATATTTGTTTGATTGGCTGATGTATGAGAAGGTATTGTTTGCTTTGAAAAGCTCTTCTGTAATTCTCACCACTACAGAGAAGATGGGGAGGTGATTGCTTGTTTCTAATTCTCTGGAGTTACTGTGGCTCAAGGAAGCAGGTAAACATCTGGCATACAGTGACAGATGGGACAGTTGAAGACCAACCTTGGTGAAGAGAAGGTGGGAGCATGGCTGAAAATTAGTGTGTAGAGAAATTGTGTTCTATTTTGCATAAGAAATGTCATGGAATCCATAGGCTAAGGTGTATGGCTTTAAGCATACAAATTCTTTCATTTTACAAGTAAGGAAACTGAAGCCTAGAGAGTGAGTTAGTTGGTCAACAAGAATTAACTAAAGGCTTACTATGTGTGAAGCACTGTGTAAAGCACTAGCGATACAGAGGAAGGCAAAAGAAATCCCTGTACTCAAGGAGCTTACAATCTAATGGGGAAAGACAACATGTAAATAATTAGGTCCATGTAAAATATAGGTATATATATAGAGAGTAGATGGATGGCTAAGGGAAGGTACTAGCAACTGGAAAAACCAGAAAGGACCTGCTGAAGAAGGCAGAATCCAAGGTGAAGCTTCAAGTAAGTGAGGGAATCTGATATGTGAAGATGGGGGCCAGAGTATTCTAGATATGGGGCACAGCCAATGTAAATGCACAGAGTTCAGAGATGGAGTATCATGTGAGGAACTGCAAATAGGCTAATTCCTGTATCGTAGAAGGCTTGGCAAAGGTAAGAACAAAGGGAACAGTAAAGTCTAAGAAGAATGGAAAGATAAGAAGGAGACAAGTTAAAGGTCATAAAGAGCTTTAAATAAGTTATAAAGAACTTTAAATTCTAAGTAGACAAGTTTATGTTTGATCATGGAGGTAACCCAGGAGCAAGCTGAGCAGCAGGGAGGGGTGATGACATCATACAACCTACACTTTCGAAAAATTACTTTGGCAGCTGAGTGGAGAATGGAATGGATAAAGAAGATATTTGAGGCAGTCAACATGCATTTATTAAGGATTTACCATTTTCCAGACATTGTGCTAAATACTACAGATAAAAGAAAGACAATAATGCAGCGTATCCTTAAGGAGCTTATAGTCTAATGTCAGACGATTGCAATAGGTCAAGCATCAGGTGATGAGGGCTTGGACTAGAGTTCTTGTGGTATGAGTGAAAAGAAAGGAACATATTTCAGAGGTGATTTAAAAAAGTACAGATGACACATCTTGACAATGAATTGGATATGTGGGGTGATTAAGAGTAAGGGGTCAAGGATGTCATTGAAACTGTGATCCTGAGTGAATGGAAGAATGGTGGGGCCTAAATAGTAATAGGGAAGTTCAAAAGACAGAAGGGTTTTAGAAGAAAGATAATGAGTTCTGTTTGTGACATGTTGAGCTTAAAATGATTATAGGATGTGTAGTTTGAAATGTCTAAGAGGCAATTGATGATGCAAGACTGGAACACAGGAGAGAGATACATACATACATACATACACCTGTGTATGTATATATGTATATGTGCATGCACACACACACACATACTCATGTATACATATACATATGTGTGTATCTATATCTATCTATCTAAGTACATATAAAGCAACTGCATAGCAATGAAAATTGAACCCATGGGAGCTGATGAACTCATTAAACTAGATAGTGTGCAAGGTGAAGAGAAGAAGGTCCAGGCCAGAGACTTTCTGGAAAATAGTAATCTTGACATGGATGAAGAATCAATAAAGGATCCTGAGGAGCAGTTGGATGAGTAGGAGAACCAGGAGAGAGCATCATCATGAAACTCTAGAGAGGAGGTAATATCCAGGAGGAGAAGGTGACTGAATGTCAAATGGTGGAGAGAGGTCAAGATGGACAAAGATTGAGAAAAGACCAATAGATTTGGCAATTTAGAAATTATTAGCTAATTATCAGAGGACACTTTCAGTTGATTGAGGTCAGACACCAGATTACAGAGGGTTTAGGAGATAAGAAGATCTTAATAGTAGATGGTTTTCTGAAAGAGTTCACCTGAAAAAGAGAGGAGAGATGTGGGACAATCAGTAGGAGGCCTGGCAGGATCAAATGAAGTTTGTTTGTTTTTAAGATGGAGGAAACATAGGCATACAGGTAGGCAACAGGGAAGGAACCAGTAATCAGGGAGAATATGAAGATAAGAGAGAGAATACTGATGCTAATGGGTGCAATCTTTTAGGAATAAAGAAAACAGGAGGAGATGAGATCAAGGGTGCATGTAGAGGGATTGGTTTTTACAGTAAAGGCTACTTATTTAATTGAAACTAGAGCAGAGGATATAGCAGGAGAAGATATTTTAATGATGAGGAGTGAGGAAGAGAGAAGGGCTAGCTCTCAGTAAATGTCCTCAGTATTTCAATAGATGACTAGTTCATATTCTGTCATCATAAGGATGACTCACTACAAAATGTTAAAGTGCCTTCTGAATCATCAAAGAAATTTAACAATATTGTTTTAAGTATGTATTTTCAGTTATTAACAGATTATAGCTATAGAACTAAAATGGACCTTACACATTGTGTTATCCAATCCCTTTCTCTATCACCAATTCTCTGTTCATGCTGGATAATGGAGAATATGTCACTCAAGTCATTCTTTATAAAGAAAAAAATGGATAGGAAGACATATCGGCTTTAGTCGTGGAGGTTTTAAGAGGATGAATAAAAACTGGATAAAATTCCATCAAGGGCACTAGTCTGTATTTTTTTGATGAAGTCGTATAAGTGAGTTAGAGATAAATGCTTCAACTTCATCAGTTGGCAGGCTATTCTCCCCCTTCAGCGGAAAAAGAAAAAAAAAACTTTCAAATTTGAAGAAAGGATCTTAAATGTCAAAATGCCTGGCACTTTCCAAATAAGACTTTTCACTCGAGAATAAGAAGAATGTTGCCTTTCATCTGTTTGTTGTCAAGTCTGGAAGGAATATTGATGGCTTTAGTGAGTAGACTGATGAAGACAAACAGTTTGTGAAACACAAACCATATTTGTAGCTTCCTTACTTTGACTCAACTAACCATTAAAGAAACACTCTTTGAGTCAGAATTAAATAATGTTACTCAATCCAATCAAATTCAATTCATGAAGCATTCATTAAGCACCCACCATATGCTATAATCTGAAGATGCAAAGATCAAAACAAAACAAAACAAAACAAAATGAAATGTCCTGACCTCAAAGTTCTTACTTTCTATTAGGGGAAAGGAGGTCACCTCCTACTAGGGTGCATCATTATAGCTAAGTAATTTACTTCTCCATCACCAGAATGTAAGCTTCTTGAGGGCAGGGTGATCTCATTTTTTCCTTTGTGTCCCCAACACCTAGTACAGCATTTCATACCTAGTAGGTGATTTTAAAATATTTATTGTTTGTTGAATAACCTCTAATGACAAACTGACCTTGTACTATTTATAAATGCCTAAATTGACTATTAAGGATATATGAAGAAAAACACTATCTGCATCCAGATAAAGAACTGATAAAAATGTGCAGAAAAATTTTACATATATACATACATACATACATACGTGTGTGTGTGTGTGTAATGGTGGCCATTTCTAGGGCAGGGGGTGGGGAGGGAAGAAGAAAAAGAAAAAAAAATTACATGATAATTCTGTTGTATATTTAAAAGGAATAGGAAGTTGTACATAGTAGCTTTGCAGTTTCATGTGCAATCATCTTTTTATTATACTATGCTTTAGAAATATTTGTTTTATTCTATAAATTAAAATTAATATAGATCTTTAAAAAGAAAATAATTTCATGTAGTACATCAGATAAATCTTAAACTTTTAGTTTTTTCTTTCTTCAATATTTATTTCCCTGACTTATTAAAGAGAGTAAGCTAAAACTAATTTATTCATAATTCAATGTTATAATTATAGATATCAATGGTTGTAATGGTAGTTAACACAGAGATGTCCATGGGACTACAGATATGCATAAGATTTTTACCCTTACATGAAATGATCTTTGATTTTTCTGCCCTTTGAGTTCATTTGTCTAATTTTTTTATGGATTTCTTTTTCTATCTGTCCTATCATTATTAAGCTGTTCCTTCTCACTTCACACTTTCTTCTCTACACCTATCACTTTCTAATGGTCTGCTGCTAATCTGTTGTGTGCTGGGTAATCAGATTACCAGGTTTTTGGAACTGTATGGTATAGGCACTGCAAATATTTGAAGTGGTGCTGTGAATGGTGATAATCCTTGGGGAATGACTAAACAAGCTACAGTATATTATCCTAATGGAATATTATGGTGTTGTAAGAAATGACAAGCAGGGGTGGAGCCAAGATGGTGAAGGGAAAGCAGTGACTTGCTGGAGTTCTTCCCCCAAACCCCTCCAAATACCTATAAAAATGGCTCTAAACAAATTCTAAAGCAGCAGAACCCACAAAAAGAACCCACAAAAAAAAAGAAACAAATTTCCAACCAAAGACAGCCTGGATGGTTGATCAGAAAGGTGTATCGCGCCAGGCTGGGAGAGGAACGTGGTTCCTCATGGGCGTGCAGGCCGCAGCAACCCTGGAGCAGGCCTTAGAGGACTGAATCTCAGGCAGCTGTGACAGTTTCCAGATTTCTCAACCCACAGATGCCAAAGACAACTTGGAAGGTCAGTGGGAAAAGTCTGTGACTTTGGTGAGAGAAGGGGCTAGGTCTCAGCTGCCCCGGGGGCCATGGCTGTTTCCTGAGATTCCAGCTCACAGACTGAGGGGGAATCAAGTGGCTGATCAGAGGGGGGATTGCAGGATTCTCTTGGTTTTTTTTTTTTGTTTGTTTTTGTTTTTGGTGAGGCAATTGGGTTTAAGTGACTTGCCCAGGGTCACACAACTAGTAAGTGTCAAGTGTTTGGTCTGAGGCCGGATTTGAACTCAGGTCCTCCTGACTTCAGGGCTGGTTCTCTATCCACTGCACCACCTAGCTGCCCTGAGGGTTCACTTTGCCAGTGCTGAGGCAGGAATATCTTGCTTTACCGGTGTTTGGATCTAGGTCACAGTTCTGAGGGGCGGTCCTGGAGCGAGGAGGAACGCTGGTGTGGTGAAGCTTGTTGTGGTGGTGGAGAGAAAACACCTTGCCCCTTATCATAGCACCTTGGAAGAACTGAAAATTTTCAGGTCCCTAGAAGTATTTCTGAAAACAGCTGTACAAACCCCCGAAGCTTGGGACAGTACATTCTCCACATTGGAATCAGACTCTTACCTTAACAAAGAGTTTAAGACTCAAGTAATTGGTTGGGATCATGAGTAAGCAATGCAAAAAGAGTCAGAATATATTATCTTACTTTGGTGACAAAGAAGATCAAAACATACAACCAGAAGAAGAAAACAAAGTCAAAGCTTCTAAATCCAAAACTTCAAGAAAAATATGAATCAGTCCCAGGCCTTGGAAGAGCTCAAAAGGGATTTTGAGAAGCAAGTAAGAGAAGTAGAGGAAAAACTGAGAGTGATGCAAGAAAATCATGAAAAACAAGTCAACAGCTTGCTAAAGGAGACCCAAAAAAATACTGAAGAAAATAACACCTTAAAAAATAACCTAACCTAAATGTCAAAAGAGGTCCGAAAAGCCAATGAGGAGAAGAATGCCATAAAAAGCAAAATTGGCCAAATGGAATAGGAAGTCCAAAAGATTACTGAAGAAAATACTTCCTTCATAATTAGAATAGAGCAATTGGAAGCTAGTGACTTTATGAGAAATCAAGACACTGTAAAACAAATCCAAAAGAATGAAAATTAGAAAACAATGTGAAATATCTCATTGGAAAAACAACTGACTTGGAAAATAGATCCAGGAGACAGAATTTAAAAATTATTGGACTATCTGAAAGCCATGATCAGAAAAAGAGCCTAGACATCATCTTTCAAGAAATTATCAAGGAAAAGTGCCCTGATATTTTAGAACCAGAGGGCAAGATAGAAATTGAAAGAATCCACCAATCACCACCTGAAAGAGATCCCCAAAAGAAAACTAGGAATATTGTAGCCAAATTCCAGAGTTTCCAGGTCAAGGAGAAATTTTTGCAATCAGCCGGAAGGAAACAATTCAAGTATTGTGGAAACACAATCAGGATAACACAAGATTTAGCTGCTTTTACATTAAGGGACCACAGGGCATGGAATATAATATTCCAGAGGGCAAAGGAGATAGGATTACACCCAAGAATCATCTACCCAGCAAAACTGAGTATAATCCTTCAGGGTTAAAAATGGTCATTCAGTGAAATAGAGGACTTTCAAGCATTCTTGATGAAAAGACTAGAGCTGAATAGAAAATTTGATTTTCAAATACAAGACTCAAGTGGAACATGAAAAGGTAAACAGGAAAAAGAAAATCATAAGAGACTTATTAAGGTTGAACTGTTTACATTCCTGCATGGAAAGATGATATTTGTAACTCATGAGACCTTTGTCAGTACTAGGGTAGTTGGAGGGGAAAAATTATATTCATGTAGATATAGATATAGATAGATAGATATATACATAAATAGATAGATAGATAGATAGATAGATAGATAGATAGATAGATAGATA
>NW_020954551.1:32017560-32069324 GCF_900497805.2 Vombatus ursinus | reverse complement strand
ATAGATAGATAGATAGATAGATAGATAGATAGATAGATAGATAGATAGATAGATAGATAGAGGGTACAGGGTAAGTTGAAGATGAAGGGGTGATATCTGGAGAATAAAATTAAGGAGTGAGAGAGGATTATACTAAGAGAAGGAGGAAGGGAGAGGTAGAATGGGGTAAATTATCTCACACACACAAAAAAAACAGAGAAGTAAAGGCTTTTTCAGTGAAGGGGAACTGGGGGAAGGTGAGAGGGAATGAGTGAATCTTATTCTCATAGAATTTGACTTAAGGAGGGAATAACATACACACTCAATTGGGTATGGAAATCTGTCTTACCCTACAGGAAAATGGGGAGGAAGGGACAAGAGAGGAGGAGGATGATAGAGAGGAGGGCAGATTGGGAAAGGGGGTAATCAGAAGCAAGTACTTCTGAGGGTCAGAGTCAAAAGAAAGAATAGAATAAATGGGGGGCGGGATAGGATTAAGGGAAATAGAGTTAGTTTTTCACAGCATGTCTACTATGGAAATGTTTTGCATAACTGCACATATATAACTTATATTTAGTTGCTTGCCTTATCAATGAGGGTGGGTGGGGAGGAAGGAAGGGAGAAAATTTGGAACCCAAAGTTTTAAAAACACATGTTTAAAAAAAATGTTTTCACATGCAACTGGGAAATAAGAAATACAGGAAATGGGGTATAGAAATCCATCCTGCCCTACAGGAAAATTGGAGGGGAAGGGGATAAGAGAAGGGGGAGGAGAGATAGAAGGGCAGGCAGACTAGGGGAAGGGGTATTCAGAATGCATGACATCCTGGGGTGGGGCGAGGGGTGAGATGGGGTGAAAATTTGGAACTCAAAATCTTGTGGAAGTAAATGTTGAAAACAAAAAAATTAATAAAAATTACCATAAAAAAAGAAATGGCAAGCAGTTTAATTTCAGAAAAATAAAACTTGAAAGGCTTACATGAACTGATGAATAGTGAAGTGAACAGAACCAGGAGAACAATAAGAACAATATTATTCGATGAAGAACCATGAATAACTTATCTTTTTTCAGCAATATGATGATCTAAGACAATCCCAAAGGACTAATGACGAAACATACTAACTACCTCTACAGAAATAACTGATATTGATTGATACATGTTATTTTTCATTCTTTTTTTTTTCTTTTTAGTCTTCTTGCATAAAGTGACCAATATGGAAATGTTTTACACAATTCCACATGTGTAAAATTTATCTGATTGCTTACCAGCTCAGGGAGGAAGCAGTAGCAGGAAGGAAGAAGCGATAGAATTTGGAACTCAAAACTTTAAATAAAAATGTTACAAATTTTAAAAAGCACAAGTCAGATGTCATCACCCATATGAAATCTTCCCTGATGTCCCTAGTTCCTAATGTTCTCCCCTCTCTTAAAAATTACTTGGCATCTATGTTGTGTACATTTTGCATTTGTTTATTTGTTACATATACTTTCTCTCCAGGAGGATGTAAGTTCCTTGAATTCAGGGACTGTTTCTTTTTTGTTTTTTTATTACCATTGCCAAGTATTAGTGCATAGCAGGAATTTAGTAATCCTGAAGTTAATTGGATAGGGGAGTTCCCTTGCATGCGTATGGCATATGGATGAATCACTACTACTACTATTATGACAGTGACTATGAATATGACTATGACTATGATGAAGATGACGACGACGACGACTACTACTATTAGTGATATTTAAAATTAGCAAGTCTTGCCACCAACTATTCTTCAGCAACTCATTATCTTTCATGGACTGACAGATGACAAATCTCCATACAACAAATACAGACTCAAAAATGGTCTGGACAACTCAAACAAAAAACTATATAGAAAATATTTGTATATATACATATTATACATCTACATATTTTCTGTCTCTCACACTCAATGGGACATAACATATATTTCCAAAATTCAAGAACAAAGTTGTTTTTTTTTTCAACAGATGCTGCCATAACACATACTCATAATCTCTAAACCATGTGAAATGAAAAGCTTTCAAAACATAGAGTTGGAGCTTTGTCTAATGGGACTTTTTTAGTCCTCCTCACTGCTAGTGCCTTCTATGTAAGATTAACTTTCATTTATACTTCATATATCTTGTATGAATAATTTTTTGTATGTTGTCTCCCCTAGTAGAATATGGGCTCCTTGAAGTCAGGGACCATATTTGTACCTTTCTTTGTAGTTCTAGCACTTAGCATAATGCCTGGGATATAGTGAGTTTTTAATATACATGTGCTGACTTATTAAGAAAGGAAATCAAAATCATGTGGGAACATGCTGAGGTGCATATCATGCCTATTTTTCTGTCTCTTCCTGGAGGATGTTTGAAGTGAGATTGCAGAGAATAGGCTTCTTCCTAAGGATTTTATTGAAGTGTAAAACATCAAATAAGACATGTTGTTTTATTCATTTGTGCAATAAGTCATAGAAGAATAAATTTAAAGAATAATTACAGGTTAATGACTTGTCCCAGGACCATTTCTATCTGAATCTATTGAAGAGATAAGAAGATTAAATTAGCAAGAATAACAACAATGGAAATTTTGAAAAATCTTTTTAGTGCAGTAACTCCATCTACCATTGCAGATCTCAACCACTCTTTGAATTAGTAGATGACCATCAAAAGTGGTTGTAGCATAAATGTTTGTCCCTTTGCAACCAAGCTAGTTGTAGGCCTCTCTAGGTTAGCTAGGCTGGTCCTCAGACAAAAATTATCCACAGGTTTATTGAGCCTTCCCATAGAGTTAGAGATTTAAAGCTGCCAGGGACCTTAGAGGCTGTTTAATTCAACCCTTTCATTCCATGGATGAGATCACCGAGGTCCAGACTGATTAAACAAATTGTCTAAAGTCAAACAGTAAATGACAGATGGGGTTTGAACTCAGGTCTTTCCCTCCAGATCCACTATTTTATCCCACCAAATCATGCTAATATCAAGAATTCAGGGCCACCTGCATGCAATGCTGAGTTATCAGACAACAACTTTTAGGTTAGCTTTAGGAGCTGCTAGGTGGTGCAATGGCTAAAGCGCTAGGCCGGGAGTCAGGAAGACATGAGTTCAAATCTGGCCTCATACCCTTACCAGTTATGTGAACCTGGGCAAGTCACTTAACCTCTGTTTGCCTTAGTTTCCTCATCTGTAAAATAATAATGATAATAGCACCTACCTCCCAAGGGTCCTTGTGAGGATCAAATGAGATAACATTTGTAAAGCATTTAGTGTAGTTCCTTGAAGTGCTATAATTTTATCATCATTAGTAGAAGTAGAATAATGAAACAATAGAGGAATAATAATAGTAGCAACCATTTGTATTGTTCTTTGAGCTAATATAGTTGTTTCCTCAAAACAGTTCTGGAGGAGGCTAGTGTAAGTATTGTTATTATAACTTCACAGGTGAGTAAAGTTTATCTTTTAGAATGACCCTTTTGTGAACAATACCACCTGAAAAGAAGCCAATTCATTTCTCTTCCTTGGAGAGAACTAAATTTTCTACTCTATTCCAGGGCAAACAGGTTGAAAAAGCAATAAAAGAAATTAGACATGGAGGGTCAAGCTTAAATTTTAGCTTTTCCACCCTGGAGAACTCAGTGGCTAATTGTTTATCCTCCTTCACATTTCCTGGTTAGGCTTCTCTTCAGTGAATGATTATCACATTCTAAATCTACCTATTCAAACATGGCACTCAGGTGATTTGGGGATGTGTTGTGACACTGACTTAGTCACTATTTCCAAGAAACTAAGCTAGTTCATTCCTGAAATATTAAAAAAAAAAACAACTCTTATGAAAATATTCATGTACTTTCCTTCTGTCCACTTTCTGTTACATTTTAAAAGATATACGATAAGAAAGAAAGGTAAATAATGTTTAAGACATTCATAAAGCACAAGTATAACCATTTTGTACAATTCTTGGTTTTGTTTAATGAGCCTCAGTAATATGGGATGAAAGTCATTCCCAAAGGGCCCCAATCAACTAGAATATTGAACTGAAAAGCAGAATTTAAATTGAGTTTTAACTAAAATCATACAGCCATTACATTTTTATGGAGCCCATAATTTCTGTTACATAGCAGGAATATAGAAAAGTGACATTATGGAACTGCCTGAAGGGATTTGACCAAGTGCATTATAGCACAAATGAATTCTTTGAGGTTGATTTGTATATAACCACTGGTTGTGTGTGGTAAAGATATAGCATGTGTTTCTTAATAATGTGACTTTCTTTGTTGTGTAAGTTTCAGGCACCTTGCTTTACCGACATTCCATTCATGTTTCTTTATTTTTCTGGATTTTAAAACAGAATATTGGGCAATAATTGGACCAGTCTCCCTTGGCAGGTGTGGCAGGTGGTGGGTTCCCTCTCACTGGATGTCTTCCAGAACAGGCTAGATGACCACTTGTTAGGGATGACGTAAATGACATTCTTGCTCAGGTGTGGGGTGGAATGGATGGCTTCTGAGTTCTAATCTTATTCTGAGGTTTTGTGATTCTATTTTCCCAGTAACATCATTGATATCATTAGGGTAGGTGTGCTTTTCACAAATTGATGTTGGTGATATAGTATTTGGCTACTAAAGAGGAGAGAAACAGGCAAACAAAATCACATAATGATGTCTTACCGTTAATAAGAATGATAGCTATAGATTTTCAAAGCACTGGTCATATGTTATCTCATTTGATCCTGGCACCAATCCTGTGAGGTAGGTGCTATTATTATACACATCTTACAAATGAGGAACTAAGGCTGAGAGAGATTAAGTGACTTGCCTAAGATCATACAGCTAGTATGGGTCTGAAGCAGAATCTAAACTCAGATATTCCTAAATCTAAATCCAATACTAGCCACTGAAGAAACAAAACTAATACAGTAGTATTACAATACAAAATAGTAACATAATGCAAAGGTAATGAGAATTAGAGACCAAATTTTTCTCTCTCTTTTATTTCTTCATGAGGCTATGCTGAGCTTCTGGAAATAATGGGGATCTATTAATCAATCAATAAACATTTATTAAGTGCCCCCTATGTCCCAGACACTGTGCTAAGAGTTGAGGATACAAAGAGAGGCAAAAGATAGTACCTACCATCAAGTAGATGACAATCTAATGGGGGAAACAACATGCAAACAAATACAAAGAAAGTTATGTAAAAGATAAATAGGAATTAATTAAAAGCAAGAAAACACTGAAATTAAGAGAGATTAGGGAAGGGTTCCTGTAGAAGGTAAAATTTTAGTTTGAAATTAAAGGACCAGTTATGGTTTCCTTGTTCCTTTGATTGAATAAAGACTCCTAGGGGAGTGGGCACTTTTTTTTTCTGATTTCAGGGAATTGCACTCGTTCAGTCTCCCCCTCCCAACTTGGAAAGTTCATCTTTCCTTCAATTAGAAATCAGATTACCTAATTAAGAATCTTATTTTGTATCCTGCTTTTTGTTATCTTTTAATGCATAAAACTCTGTTTCTCCCTGTATTTAGTGTCTAGTGTTAAGCTGAGGAGGCCAGGTCCCAATTTGTTCTGCAATTGGCATGCATTGCTTAATAAGTCATTATGATCAGAAGCTTGATCTTTTGTTTCTTCAGTCATTGTAATCCACACCAAATAGTCTTAATTTTTTTTCCCATAAAATGTAAGGCAAGTTTCTTACCTGAGAGTGTCAGGGGAAAGGGAACTATGGGAAGTTTGAGGAGGCATAAAAAGGTTTAGAAGAGTTGCTGAGAAGATGAGATAGTAAGTTAATAAGGAAAGTATAGTAGGATTTCTTAGCAGCAGTGAGGGTTCAGTTGAGGTTATTTAATATAAATTTGTAGTGGATCCAGTCGGAATGATTGCATGATTATTTCCATCTTTGTGTAGCAGAATGCTTGTAGGTGTAAAGGGAATGAATGACGGGAGTGATCCAAGGCCTAGACTTGGCTGGGCATAATTGGTGATAATAAAGAGGGTGGGGGTTCAAGACAGGAGGACAGTGTAGAATTGAACTGACTTACAAAGGATTGATGATGGGGAGAAAAGGAGACAGTGGTTAGTGCAGGAGAAGACATGGTAGAGATCAAAGGATTGATCCCTTGGTAGGATAAAGGGATTGGAGGTCATGGTGCTGATATAGATTAGGCTACATAAGGGAAAGCAGAAGGAGAAGTAAAAAGTCATTAGATTATTGTCAGATAAAGGGATTTAAGTATTCTTCAACATTGAAGTGGCACATTTTTAAATGATGGAAAGATCAAGGGTATGACTATCTTTGTGTATGTCTGAGGTGTGGTAGAGAAAGAGCTCATGGGTGGTAAGAAGGTTGAGGAATTGAGTGGCTAAGGTATTTGAAGGAGAATCAATATACACGTTGAAGCCCTCTGGTATGAAGACAGGAGTTGGGGAAGAGAGAAAAAATTGTAAGTCAGGTATCAAACTCAATGACAAAGGAAGAGGATTGATCTGGGGGTGTGTAGTCAACAGCTAGCAGGATTTTCATTGGGTGGAAGATTATAATAGCATGAACCTCAAAGGAAGAGAGGTTATTGAGTGATGGAAGAAAGGGGAGAACATGGAAGTGGAAATGTGGAACAAGGTGTATTCCAACTCCCTTGCCTTTCCAATGAGCTAAAGAGGACGAGTGAAGATGCAGCCAGTACTGGAAAAGACGGTCAGGGAGGCTGTATCATTAGGGGAAAGCCAGGTTTCAATAAGAGTTTGTAGATGGAAGGAGTGGGAGAAGAATAGATTTATGATGTAGGAAAATTTCTTGCCAATGGAACATCATTTCAGAGAGCACAGTGGAAAGGCTGGAGTAGAGTTAGGATGAAACTTGGGTGGAAGGCTTGAGGAGGTAGGAATGAGGAATCAAGTGGTCGGGGGTATAGAGTGGGTTTTTGATGATGATTTATAGGATTTCGGAGTCATTGGGATATGAAAAGCATGATCAGGTGTGAGAATGTTCATCATTGAGTAGAGGGCACAAGATCAGGGTGATTCAATTAATTCCTTCAAAGTGAGTAGTAATGATGGGATATTATTATTCTTTATCCTCTGTTTTCATCAATGAGACAAATTATGTTCCTTTTAGATTAAATATGGCTTGAAAAACAATGTGATGGAGTTGATACAACCTCAACAGTCATGGAATCAGGAATACCTGGGTTCAAGTTCTGTTTCTGATATGTTCCAGATGTGTGACCATGAACTTAATCTGTCAGTGCTCTCAGGCTATAAACTATAGAAGTATTGCTCATTTGCACCCAGGAAGGAAATTTCAATACCCAGAAATCCCTACATGGAAGAAATCAGAGGTGCAGACTGAAAAAAGGTCATGCTTGATTCTCTGAGTTTAGAGAGAGAAAAATTCTGTCACTAAGAATGAAGTCATCTCATCTTTTCCATGAAAATTTACTTATATACTTTAACTTGCAGATCTCCTCCTTCTCTGAACTTCTATAATACATGTAATCTCTATCACTAAAATGATAGCTTTCTTGTATTGTTTTGTATTGTTCACTGTTGTTTGATGTGTTATTTCCCCCTACCAATTGAAATTCTAAAATCCTTGGGTAGATCATTTCCTATTTTTTCCTGTAATCCTCATAGGAAGGGGTATATAATTAAAATCAATTCAACAAACTTTATTTAAAAAATTAGTCAATAAACATTTATTTAGTATCTACTCTGTGCCAGGTGTTGTGCTAAGCACTGGGGAAACAAAGAAAGACAAGAAATAGTCTCTGTTCTCAAGGAGCTCACTTCTAATAGTGGAGACAGCATGAAAACAAATAAGTACAAAAGAAGCTATATACAGAATAAATTGGAAATAATCACTGGGGAAAGAACTCACATTAAGTGGGAATAGGAAAGGCTTCCTGTTGAAAGTAAGATTTTTACTGGGAGTGAAAAGAAGCTGGGGAAGCTAGGAGTCAGAGGTAAGGAAGGAGAGCATTACAGGTATGAGGAACAGCCAGTAATACCCAGAGTTAGGAAATGAAGTGTCTTGAATAACTTTATTGATAAACAACTAAACTGGCAAGAATAAAAACAAAAATAAAACCTTTATCAAGAGGAAAAATTAAAATGGGCAGTTTTAATCTTTATTCATCATAACATTTTCTTTTTGACTGAGTAACTACTTAAATTTAAATTATTTTATTATATTGAAGTATTGTAATCAATCAATCAATCAACAGGCATATATTAAGTGCTTATTAGGAGTCAGGCACTATTCTAAGTGCTGGGGACATGAAGAGAAAAATGGAAGAGTCACTACTCTCAAAGAGTTTAGATTCTAACAGGAGAGATGGCATGTATGTGCAAAGCACATGCAAAATGTATGTAAAATGAATAAATGTTAATGTTGGCAGCAGAAGTACTAGTACCTGGAGAGATCAGGTAGGAACTGTTGACCAAACTGAGTATTTTTTTCTCTTCCTAGATGTCTTTTTTCTTTAAAAATACTCATTTTGAACTTAAAAATAAAAGGGAAAAAATCATTTCCATGTACACAGCCCAATACAAAAAGAGGATTCAATATGAAACCACGAATCTCCATTTCACAGTTCATTTTTTAAACTGTGTAATAAATAGTACACATCATTTTCAAAACTACTCTGCTTTTTGTACTTTCTTCTGTTTTCATTTGTTCTCTGCTATGCACTTTTTATTTTTTCTTCCTCCCTTCTCAACCTTCACTAGAGAAGGCCAACATTTGAGGCAGATATGTATACACGCATATGTAAAACATACTATATTTACTTCTATTTATCAATTCTTTGTCTGGAAGTAGATAGCATCTTCCTTCATTGGTGTTTCGTAGTTGATTTGAGTATTTATAATATTCAAAATCACTTAGTCATTCAGAGTTCTTCCAACAACATTGCTGTCACTGTATACCTTCTTTCTGTTGGTTCTGCTCATTTCACTCTTCATTATTTCATCCAAGTGTTCCCATGTTTTCCTAAAGCCAGCCAGCTCATTATTTCTTATAGTACAGTAATATTCCATCACAATAATATAGCACAACTTATTTAGCCATTCCCCAATTGATGGGCATGCCCTCAGTTTCTAGTACTTTGCCACCTCAAACCAAACTGAGTTTTGATGAACACTAGCCAGTCTAGGAAGGCGAGGTGGAAAAGGAATGCATTAATTAGGCATGGTGGCTCATACCAGCAATCCTTGCTATTGAGACTAAGTCTGGTGGATCAATTGAGTTCAGACGTTCTGAGTTGCATTAGGGCTAATGTTGGTTGATTAGGTGTTCATATTGAGTCTGCCACTAAAATGATGATCTATGGGAGGGTTGGGCCACCAGGTTGCCTAAAGAGGGGTGAACTAACTCAGGCTGGAAATACAGAGCTTGTGAAAGCTTCTGAACCAAACAGCATTGAGGCTTGCCAGGTGAGTTGACATTGTATTTCCAGTCAAGGGCAAAATAAAATAAAATAAAAACCCAGTTCTCCCCCCCCCCAAAAAAAAACAAAATAAAAAACAAAACAAAACAAAAACAAAACCCCAAACCCCAAAATGTCAATATGCCTTCAGGCTGTGGGGGATTATCTGAGATAAGAGATGAAATGTTGTACATGGGCAACAGAAAGGTTGGTTTGGTTGGATTGTCAGGTTCATGAAGGGAAAGTATGTATATTAAGCCCAGAAAAAATAGCTCGTAAGACTATTTTATTCATTCCTTCTAAGCCAAGATGAGAATTTTTTGTTCATTTTCATTTATTTTTCTTCAGATATTTGTCCTTAGCGTTTATTATTCTTATGCTATTTTTCAGCAAATATTTATTAAGTACTTCCTCTGTGAAATACAAATATGAAAAATGGCATGGTTCCTGACTTTAGGTAGTTCAATACATAAGAGATAGAAAGATTATTAAAAAGTAGTAGAAAGGAAGTTGTATTTCTTTGCTAACTGTGAAAAGTTGATGTAAATAGCTGCACTTCTATAACCTCTGGAGATAACTGGAAGGGCCTTACCATGCAATAAACCCAACTGTCCCCTCTTGTTGGAATCCTCTTTCATCTACTGCACTATTTTCTCTTCTGAGACAGAGCTTGACAGAGAATCAATTTTACAAAGCAGAGCTCTAATTGCTGGCAACCTGACTAGGCTTCTTTGAATGTTTGGATCTCAGAATTTGTGCCTGCATCTTTGTGACCTCTGATAACTACACTTTCACCCCAGCTGCTCAGATACTTTATTTCTTTTCAGCTCTGACTTACAAATTTTCAATTTCCAATTTCTACATTATTAGCTTATTATTTTCATTTATGAGTCTACCTGGTGACTAGTCCAGTATCCAAGGCCAAGTGTGACACTCATACATACTGGTATGAGCAAAGCTCATTTACACACTAGGGAAGAGGATAGTGAGGGAATTAAGGAAATTGGAGCAGCAAGTGGTAGTGGGAATTGAGTGAACCACACTGACTTCATCTCATGACTCAATTTTGGAGCTAACTCAGTTCCCTTCCTATTCAATTATGGGTATAGTCCAATTTCTGTCTTGTGAGAAAACTTTATTCAATTGTGGGAATTGTTAGAAAACCTTATTACAATGTTTGAACCTAGCCCTGTGTGACTGGGAAGCTGGACTACCCTTACCCGCTGTCTAGAGACCTTTAACTGGGGATCTAGGTTATGCTGACCAGAAACCCTGTCAGATCTGAAGATTGATGCAAGGAATTTTCTTTCAGTTAATATCTCAAGCAACCTATTTGTCTTATCTGAAAACTGGCCCCATAATAATCAATCAGTTATTGTTTTTATGTTCCTCTGAGCACAGGCACTTGGGGGGGAGTGGTACACCTCTTTTTCTGATTTCAGGGAATTGCATCTGTTTACTCCCCCCCTCCCAACTTGGAAAGCCCCTAATCTTTTCTCTAATTAGAAATCAGATAACCTAATTTTGTATCTTGGTTAATTGTTTCCTTTTAATTAATTGGTCTGTGCCCCCCCCATCCCATATTCAGGGTTCAGTCCTAAGCTGGGGATGTCTGGTCCAGATTTCTTGTGCTATTGGCATGAATTGCTTAATAAATTACTATGCTCAGAAGCTCAAACCTTTGTTTCCTCAGTCATTTCATCTTTCATCTGCCACAGCAGTGAGGAAGGAAGAAGAACAAAACATCAGAGACCTGTCGAATTTGGTACTGTCCTATCTAAGTCTAGATCCTTCTTTTAAAAAGTCTTTTGTAGTTCATATAAATTATGGAGGTCTGAATTACAACTCCCACTTGCATTAACAAGTAAGCTCATAAAAGCAGCATAGGTGTTACATCCTCTAAGGTCTCTGGGAGAGGTATATTTTTAATTCTATAGCTCATGAGGCCCCACTGGTATGCTTCCTTCATTGATTAATAGTTGATATCAATTAGTGAGAAGGACATAAGTAGTTTTTAGAAAGGGGTATTTACTAAGGCTCAGAGCAATTACTACAAAACATCTTTTGAAAAGTCTGAAACATTCTTCCACAACTACATACAGAGTCCAAGGAAAGTGGGATTACAAATAGAGAAAACATGTGTCAAAGGAATAATATATAGTTCCTGGAAATATTTTTTAAAAAATTTTCTATTTATTTATTTATTTTAGGCAATTAGGATTAAGTGACTTGCTCAGGGTCACACAGCTAGTAAGTGCCAAGTGTTTGGTCTGAGGCCGGATTTGAACTCAGGTCCTCCTGACTTCAGGGTCAGTGCTCTATCCACTGCGCCACCTAACTGCCCCCCTGGAAATATTTTTGCTGTATTCACCATGATGTTACCCTTAGGTGTTGGGTAGCTTTTTTTCTGGGCTCCATCATAGATTCTTTTCTTTTTTTTAATTTCAGGTCAGCTTTAGGTGACTATAGCAATCTGCCATTGCATAAATTTTATTTCAACTTTTCAGGTTGTCATGTGGTATTATTAATGTGTATTTATTCCCCCCCCCACTTAATAGTATTTTATTTCTTTCCAATTACATGTAAAGATAGTTTTCAACATTCACTTTTACAAGATTTTTGAGTTCCAATTTTTTTTCTCCCTTCCCTCCCCTCTCTCCAAAACAGCATGCAATCTGATATAGGCTAAACATGTACACTCGTATTAAGCGTATTTCCACATTAGTCACGTCATAGACTCTTGAATCTGCTTTCCTCATCAAATGCAATCTGTCCTTGATTCCTGATTCAGTCACTGCCATCAGCTGTTCTAAGCACACTGATAAGAACTCAATGATAATTCCAGAATCCTCCAAACTCTCCAACGCTCATAATCCTCCACGTTCTTGAAGGGTAGAGACAAAAACACAGCTGAAGATGCAGGGCTCTGCTCCTTTGATCTGATTCCTTCTTGGGGTAACTCTCCTCTCTGCTGCTAGATACTTGAAATATCTCAGTTCCAACTAGTTTAATGGTTTTATAAGGCCCCAAGAGGCCATGACCAACTTTCTCAGTTTATCCAAACAGACCTCCTGTCATACCCAGGGAGGTTTCCAGGTCTTGTTTTCAATGGATAGCTAGGATGTGAAGTGGATAGAATGATGGACTTGGAATCAGGAAAACCTAAATTTAAATCTTGCCTCAGACACTTACTAATTGTGTGACCATGGGTAAATCATTTAACTCATCTCTTCCTCATCTGTAAAATATGTATAATAATACCAAATATTTTATTTGAGGTATTGTGGGGATCAAATGAAAAATAAATCTCTTTGCAAATCTTTAAACTCTCTATAAATGCTTATAATTATTATGATGATTGTTTTTCTTCACATTTATAAACAAAACAGATGTGTTCTTACCTGATAAATGTACCAGGCTTTAACATCTTGACACTTACTGGAAATGGGCTGGGCTAACTGTCCAGGCTGACTCTTCTTCTTTTTTATTAACAACTTAACAGTTACCAAAAGACATTTCAATATACAAACAAGAGCAAATAAGACTGTAAACTTGTGTTATGTACATTATGTGTATATTATGTGTATATTAAATTTTACAAATAGTGACTAAATTGCCTTATTTTGTCCCATGACAAACTTACTTTTTGTTTTATTTTGCAGATTTTAGACTATGCTGCTGGTCATTTCTTTCCCTATCTGATCTCTATCCCCACCCAAGAAATCACTCTTCTTCAGTAGAAGGTTATCTTCCTTGCAACAAATTAGTATAGTGAGGCAAAACAAATAGATCAATAAATTTATCAACCAATCAATAAGTATTTATTATGTATTCACCTTGTGCCAGGAACTTTGCTAGGCACTGGGTTTACAAGTTCTAAGAAAGAATCATTTTTGACTCACATAGATCCTTACACATGTACATATATACAGGATAAATTAAAAGAGAAGAAATACCAATAAATACAAGATAGAGAGGGCACTAATATAACAACAACAACAATAATTACAATAAGAATAAGAATAATAGGCAGCTAGTTGGTTCAGTAGGGAGAGTGCTGGGCCTGAAGTTAGGAAGACCTGAATTCAAATCCAACTTCACACTTTCACTAGCTATGTGACTCTGGGCAGGTCACTTAACCTCTACATGCCTCAGTTTCTTTATCTATAAAAAGGAATAATAATGGCACCTACCTTTCAGGCTTATTGTGAGGACAAAATACAACATTTGTAAAGCATTTTGCAAAGTACCAAAGTGATATATAAATTATAATTACACTAATAAATAATATAATAATAATTGTTAATATCATTAGTAGTAGTAGTATCGGCGGTGGTAGTAGTAGTAGTGGTGGTGGTAGTAGTAGTAGTAGTCGTAGTAGTAGTGGTAGTAGTAGTAGTCGTAGTAGTAGTAGTAGTAGTAGTAGTCGTAGTAGTAGTAGTAGTAGTAGTAGTAGTAGTAGTAGTAATGGTAGTAATAGTAATGATAGTAGTAGTAGTGGTGGTAGTGGTGGTGGTGGTGGTGATAGAATTAGTCCTAGTTGCTGGGATGAGGAAAGGTTTCATATAGAAAGTTGTCCTTCATTTTGAAGGAAATGAGTTATTGTAAGAGATGGAGGTAAGTAAGAGTATTCCAGGCATGTAGTATAGCTTGTGTAAAGACAAAGAGATGAGAGATGGAGTCTCATTCACAAAAAACAGAGAGAAGGCTCTTTTAGCTGGATCTGAGATTAAGGGAAGGAGGATAAAGTCCACTGGAAAGATGGGTTAAGACAATATTGTAAAGGGCTAAAAAATAATTCATATTGTATCCTACATGAAATAGGGAGCCACTGGAATTTATTGAATAGAAGAGTGATATGGTTAGGTCTAAGCTTAAGGAAAATCACAGGCAGCTATGTGGAATATAGATTGGAGTGAGGAAAGAAGGCAGGGACACTGATTAGGAGGCTTGCAATAATATAGGTGAGAGATGATGAGAATCTGAACTAAAGTGGATGTGCCAGTAGGTAGAAAGAGTGAGTGAGAGATATTTTGAAAGAAGAAACCACAGGATTTGGTGACTGAAGGAATATATACTTTGAATGAATTTCAAAGAGTTGAAGACAATGTCATGGTTAGAATAAACGACTGAAATAATAGTGGGGTCTTTGACAGAAATAAAGAAGCTTGGGTGAAGGGTGGGTTGTACAGAGGGGAGAACAAGAGGGGACAAATAAATCCTGTTTTAGACATATTGAGTTTCTGATGTCTCTGGAAGAGTTTAAAATATCCAAGAGGCAGATGGTGATGAGGGGCTGAAGCTCAAGGGAGAGACTGGACTAGATATAGAGATTTATGAGTCATATACACAGAAATGATAGGGAAAAGAATAAACATAGCAGCCATTTCTGATAATGGATATCACATTCCCAACTTACAGGCCACCACCTTTCCAACAAGAAGCAGAGGATTATTTCATCATCAGTTTCCCAGATTTTTTTTTTTTTTTGGTGAGGCAATTGGAGTTAAGGGACCAGAGTCACACAGCAGTAAGTGTTATGTGTCTGAGGCCAGATTTGAACTCAGGTCCTCTTGACTTCAGAGCCAGTGCTCTATCCACTGTGCCACCTAGCTGTCCCATCCCGGATTTTTTGAGCTCAAAAGGATTTATATTGTATTGGGTGGGAATAGAGCCAGGGATTAACAGCACAACTTCATCAATTCTGCCATGGATAGATTTTCTCTGCTGTACCTTCATGAATTGAGGAATCAAAACTTGAAAGGCTCCCCTATCTTCCAGGCCTTGGAGAAGTATGGTATTGGAACTCCTGAGTGTGACAGGGTGAAAATAAGCTGAATGAAAAAAAGAAAGAAAGAAAAAGTGGTAAGTAACAGGGTGAAAAACAGTCTGCTGCAACTAGTCCGTGAGTTCATTCTTCTTTTTAAAACATCGGTGGGTGCATTATTCCAAACCAAGTGTGCAGGCTAACAAGACAGAAAGCATCCATCTGCAAGTAATATGCACAATTCACCCTGTGGAGAATGTTAATTATGTTTTTATAGGGAGACAGGGAGCCCTGGTCTTTTTAAGCGCAAAGCCATACTGAAAATGATGGCCTGAGGTAGGAATGCTAAATAGTCTTCAAATTTGTACTACTATCTCGGCATGTTGTTCTGGGAAGGAGGAAAAAAATAAAAATTTATTCTAGAATTTAAACTTCTATGCAAGAGCTCATTTGTATGTTCCACTTCACCCCTTTCACAGTCCTTTGTTGCCACAGGTGCTGACTCTGATGAAGAGCTGATGCATACCACTAATTCCCATGGAAAATCCACGTCTTGGAAATCAGAGCTCACAGAGCATCCATAATAGATGGTCCATCCTGGTGATGAAATACAAGGGCTGAGCAGAACATGCCAAATGTAGGTAATTGTTAGAAGACTGCCATTCACTACATGTTGTATTTTGCCTAGTGGAATTTTCCCTTTCCAAAAAGGCATTACTTTCTGTCATGTGAGGATTGAAATATCTGGGCAGCATGTCTAGGGGTTACAAGATGGTTGATTAAATAAGACATAAGGCAGATCTCAATTTGCCCATGTATATAGTAGTGGTAGTATTATTAGCAGTAGCAATAGTAGTAGCAGTTATTAGTGGTAGTAGTGTTAGTGGTGGTGGTGGTGATGGTGGTGGTGGTTGTTAGAAGTGGTGGTGGTAGCAGTAGTAGTAGTAGTAGTAGTAGTAGTAGTAGTAGTAGTAGTAGTAGTAGTAGGAGTAGGAGTAGGAGTAGGAGTAGGAGTAGTAGGAGTAGTAGGAGTAGGAGTAGCAGCAACAACAACAGAACCAGCAATAGTAATGTAGACCAGACATTTTATCCATGAAGACAACCTTACCACTCATGTAGACATACAACTATCCTACAACGTATAGGCTTAGAGAGTTTCCTGAAGTCACTGAAAGGTAAATGACTTCCCAAGGCCCAACAGCCAGTACGGATCAGGGGCAGGAACTGAATCCAGGGTCTCAAGACTCCAAAGCCAGGGCTCTCTCAACCACAGCACGCTGTCTCTTTACCTTTATTGTGGTAGGGATCATCTAAGTGAGTGTACATTAACATCTGAGGGGCAGCTTGGTATAGAGCATATGGATACACAGCTTGAGGGAAAGAATAAACATGTCCATGGCACCTACTATGTGCCAGGCACTATGATAAGCACTTTTTACAAATCTTATCTCATTTGATCCTGTCGACAATTCTGGGAGATAGATGCTATTGCTACCCCCATTTTACAGTTGAAGAAGCTGAGGCAAACAGGTAAAATGACTTGCCAAGGGTCATACAGCTTGTAAGTGTCTAAGGCTAGATTTGAACTCAGATCTTCTTGATTCTAGGCCTAGCTCTATTCACTGAGCTACCAGCTACTGGAGAGTCAGACAGATCTGGGTTCAAGTCTTTCCTTGGACATATACTTGCTGTGTGATCTGGGGCAAGACATCTAACCTTACTCAGACAAAAAACCGAAAGTCTTTCTTTACTAAATCCTAGGCAGGTTTGATCTGAATTGTTAGAATGAGTCCCAGCACCAGGAGTTCCTTAATAATAATTAGTTAGTATTTGCGTAGTGTTGTAAGGTTTGTAAAGCACTTTACAAAAATTTCTTTTTATCCTCACAGCCCTGGCAGGTAGGGATTGTTATTAACCCCATTTTACAGATGAGAAAAATTGATAGTAAGAGAGATTAAGTGATTTACCCAGGGTCACACAGACAATAAGTATCTGAGACAAGATTTGCACTCAAGATTTCCTGATTCAGAACCAGTGTTTCATCAACTCTACTACCTGATTGCCTTCTTCAGCTCATTCGTGTAATGCTCTGGGTTTTTTTTAAAATAAATTACTATTGTTATTATCATTAGTAATCATTGTAAATAGTATTTTATTTTTCCAATTACATGTAAAGATAGTTTTCAACATTTGTTTTTTATAAAATTTTGAGTTTCAAATTTTTTTTCTTTCTCTCTCCCTCCCTCTGATCCCCCCTCCTCAAGATGGCAAGCAATCTGAGATAGGTTATAAACGTGCAAATGTAAACATATTTCCACAGAGGCCATGTTGTGAAAGAAGAATCAGAACAAAAGGGAAAAGCCACAAACTTCCCTGCCCCCACAAAAGAGAGTGAAAATAATATACTTCAATCTGCATTTACATTCCATAGTTCTTTCTCTGGATGTGGAGAACATTTCTCATCGTAAGTCTTCTGGAATTGTCTTGGATCGTTGTATTTCTGAGAAAAGCTAAGTCAGTTAAAGTTGATCATCGCACACTGTGGCTATAACTGTGTACAATATTCTCTTGGTTCTGCTCACTTTACACAACATCAGTTCATGTAAGTCTTTCCAGATTTTTCTGAAGTCTGCCTGCTCATCATTGCTTATAGCACAATAGTATTCTACTACATTCATATACCACAACTTGTTCAGCCATTCCCCTATTAATAGGCATTCGCTCAATTTCTAATTCTTGTCCCCATGAAAAGAACTGCTATAAATATTTTTGTACATGTAAGTCCTTTCCCCCTTTTTATCATCTCTTTAGAATGCAAACCTAATAGTTGTACTGCTGGATAAAGGGTATGCACAGTTTGATTGCCCATATAATCCTCTGTCAAGTCAGGTTGTCATTTTCACTTGTCAGAATTCCAAGGTCAACACCACTCCCTTGTGGAAAGAGTGAAAAAAATTAACTAATTCATACATCATTTTGTTGGTTAGATATCTGTCAATAATAAACACTTGTTGAGTAAATTATTGAACAAATGCAAGCTTAAAGAGTTCCATTAAACTACAAGGTTTCTTCCCTCCATATACACCCAAATATTTGTAGCAGGACATTTGTGGTAGCAAGTAACTTGAAACAAAGTGGTTGCCTGTCAACTTCAGAACAGTTAAACAACCTGTGCTACACGAATGTGCTGTAAGAAATGATGAACTTGATGAACACGAAGCATGGAAAGACTTCCATGAACTGAAGCAAAGTGAAGTAAGCAGAATCAGGAAAACAATATAGATAATTACAACAATGATAGGAATGGTAACAATGACAACAACAATAACAACAAAAACTGAATGCCACGACATTGCAATGACCTGGTCTAGCCTCAAACAAGAAATCTGAAGTCACTTCCACCTACTTCTTTGCAGAAAGTGGGGGATTGTGTATGTGGAACACTGAATAAAAAGGCAGACTTTCATTCATGGTGCAATGGATAAAGCACTGGGCCTGAACTCAAGAAGACTTGAGTTCAAATGTGGTCTCAGACACTCACTAGCTGTTCAAACTGTGGCAAGTTACTTAACACTGATATGTCTCAGTTTCCTTTTCTGTAAAATGGGGATAATAATAGCACCTACATCCTAGGGTTGTTATGAGGATCAAATGAGATCATATTTGTGAAATGCTTAGCACAGTGCCTGACACATAGATACTCTGTAAATGTTTGCTGTTATTATTATTGTTGGCTTCATTTTACTGAACTATTTCCTTCTTTTTATTATTTATTATAACAGATAATTCTCTGGGATGAAAGAGGGAAGACATTGAAGAATAGTTGTTATATAAAAACAAAAGATATCAATGCCAATTTCATATGGTTTGCAACAACTCGTGCTTTCTTGTCCTCTGGGATATTTGTGCACATTGTTCCCTTAACGGTCCGCTGAGATTTCAGTCATCACAGTGGAAGCCCTCATTTGATTCTTTTTATACTTTGTGAAAATCAATGCAACACATGGTCCCATCTGGGACCACTAGCTCTTACTATATGTTGTCCCATCTCCACTTCTACTCCAATGTGTCCTTGATGATGTTTCTAACTTCACTCCTTTCTCATAAATCATTTATTGTAAAGTGCTTTAGCCTACTTATAGCCACCATGACTCTTTGTCATGCCCTTTGGATTATGTTCAATATTTATTCTTCTGAAATCATGGTAGTCCCTGATTCATTGCCATCTAACTACCACTGGGAGAACACTGGTGTAAAATGGTGGGTTTTTTTGTGGCAAGGAAGAATTTGGTAAAACTGAAAACAGAACAATTTCACAAATGATGCAATTCAACCTAATATCTTGCTATTTGATTCTGGGCCCAGTTCATTATCCATATGCACTGTGTCCAAGATATATCTTCCTTCATTCCTTCCTTCCTTCCTTCCTTCTTTCCTTCCTTCAGAGGGGTTGGGAAAGGCTTCCTATAAAAGATGGGATTCAAGTTTTTTGCTACCATGCAAAGAACTACTATAAAATATTTTGATGTATACGAAGATTTTCTTTTTTCTTTTTTTGTAAATGAACCTCTTGGGGCATATGACTAACAGTAAAATTCATGGGTCAAAGTATATAGATATTTTATTTACTTTATTTGCATAATTTCAAATTCCATGCCATTCCAGAATGGATGTATCAATTTGTAACTCCACTAACAATATATTAGTTTCCACAACCCTTGAAATATTGATGACCTTGGTGATGTAGTGTGTTCTGTCAAAATGTCTAAGAGGCCCGGTAAGTTCAAAACTAGCTAAAAACTAGCTAACAAAATAGGTAGTCATTGAAGCTTTGATTTCACTGTATGGAGAATTCCCAAGTGAGGAAATTTCTATTACCAGTGAATATCTGAAACTCCTGGGTAGTTTATAGTCTTGAATAGCTGCCTATGACATTAAGAGGCTAAATGATAACCAGAGTAACATAGCCAGTAAGGGTTAGCCATGGAATCCAGGTCTTCTGGGCTCTAAGATTGTCTTTCAATGACTAGACCATATCGCCTACTTGAGAATGTAGATGTGTTGGGGAAATAATTATTTAATGCTATCTCAAAAGTAAATATAAATAAATTCCTGAGTTACTTGTGATGTTGTATTATCCATACCACAACTTATTTCTTTTTTCCTTTTTCTTCCAAGGGTAAGGGAGTGTAGTATAGCAGACAGATCACCTGGCTCTGGAGTCCTGGGACCTGTATTCAAATTCTGACTCTATACATTCTGTTCATGTGACATTAGGCAAATCACTTCATCTACCTGGGCTTCTCAGGTGTATGTTGGCAACAGCTCTAACAAGCTCTTGAAAGCAAATCATTAAATTTTCAGGGTGAGCATTTACACCTTGGAAATCTACAAATTAGGGTTTGATTTATTGTTTTATTGATTGTCTAGAGCAAGAGTGGGGAATCTGTGGCCTCAAAGCAGTTTTTTTTTAAATAAAAATCTTTTAGTAAAAGGATTTGCTCTATGAAATTTGGATTCAGTCAAAGGGCCACACTTGAGGGCCTAGAGGGCCACATGTGGCCTCGAGGCTGCAGGTTCCCCACTCCTGGGACTCTAGACAAAGTCATGGAGAAAAAAAAGGCTGATGATGCTGATTAAACTTAAAAATGTGTTGTACATTCTTTTTTGTTGTTGTTCCAAAAGCTGACTGCTAAGCATTTACCAGCACACTCTGATAATTTCATCATCCATCAAATGAGTCCACATGTTCTCTTCCAGGTCCAAATACATGATTCTATCATTAAAGCCTTTCAATGGCTCTGAGAATTGTTTAAGGACTCTCGTCGGCTTGTATGAATCTATTTTGCAAAACTTCTCTCAAGTGAGCATGGCAAACTTACATGTTTTTGAGCCTGGGCTTTGCTTCATTTCCTGGGTTCCCCTTGACTAGCAAGTGATCTTTTAGACAGTCTTGTTCTTGACAGTTTTTTAGTCTTAAAAGTGCATGAGGATTAATGATACAATTGCCTGCAAAGCACTTTGAGCTCTGGGGAGCAGGGAAGTAATGCAAGTGCAAAGAATTATTCCCCTATAGAAGTCAGTGCTAGGTTTTTAAATTAAAATCCTTTTTAAAGAAGAGCAAGTTTGTGATAAAATTCAACAACCATCAAGGAGTTCAGTTGAGGTTAAATGCCTTTCCTTGATAATGGGATGGGTAAGGGTTGGCAAAGGAAGATCACAGACTTATCGAATTTTAGAATTAGAAGTGACCTTAGAGAGTATCTCATCCAGCCCCTTCATTTTACAGATGCAAACACTGCCTCCCAAAGAGATTAATTAGAAGGGCTGAGTGACTTATCCAAGGTCACACAACTTGTTAGTAGAAATGTGACAGTATATAATTAAGTGCTAAACTTTGTGATACCAATTATAAGTACTGCAGCATTTTAGAGGAGTGTTAGCTGGAGGTGGAGGTAGTCAGAAATGGCTTTTCACAGGTGAACATGTGGCCCTCCATTTTATTGAATTGAATTGAATTGCATTTTAGAACTAAGCTGGGCTTTAAATGATAGGTCACATCTGGAGAGCCTTAAAGATATTCTGTGGGCAGCTAGGTGGTGTAGTGGATAGAGTGTCAACCCTGGAGTCTGGAAGAAGCATCTTCCCTAGTTCAAATCGGTCCTCAGACACTTAAGAGCTGAGCAGGCCACTTTAGTTTCTTCATCTGCAAAATGAGTTGGAGAAGAAAATGGCAAATTACTTCAGTATCTTTGCCAAGAAAATTCCAAAAATGGGGTCATGAAGAGTCAGACTCAGCTGAAAAATGACTCAACAACAACAAAAACATATTCTGGGTTTGTTTATTGGTTATCTTCCCCATTAGATTATAAGCTCTTTGAGGGCAGGCACTGTCTTTTGCCTTTTTTTATCTTTAGCATTTTGCATAGTACATGGCACATAGTAGGCACTTAATAAATATTTATTGATTGGTTGATTGACTGGGGATACTTGACCAGCTACGTGGAAATAGGAATGGCAGGTTTAGGGAGCAGGGAGGAGAGGCGATTGGCTGATGCATACATGTTGAGTAGTAAATATAGTTTCTAAAACCCATGAAAGTTTTCTAGTCAAAGTTAATCTCTTGGCTTTTTGCTGTGGGCGGAAAGGTCTCGGCTTAGTACTCAGTTTTAAGGATTGCTTATCCTTAACGGATTTTTAAGTGACCCAGGTCCCCTTATCAATTTGCCAAAAGACACAGATTATCTATTTAAATAAATCCCTCTCTAACCAGTGAAAACTGCCCACAGCCCACAGCTTACAAAAGCTAAGAAAATGGCAAGGAACACATGTAATATTCCTAGAGAAATTTCTGCTGAAGGATGCCTAGCACTTTCTGAGATGGAGTCAATCAATATTTGAGGTATGTAAACAATGGGAACATCATAAGATATTGAGCTAGAGGAGATGTTAGAGGTCAGATCAGGGATCAAGATTGGGAAGGGAATATTGAAATAATACAGTCCAATCCACTTATTTTACAGATGAGGAAACTGAGACCCAGGGAAATTAAATAACTTGTCCGGTGTTGCCCAAGGAGCAAGCTGTAGAGACAGTACTGAAATTTGAGTCATTTAACTGACAGTTCAGTGTTCCCCTTAGTATACCATACTGCCTCAGTATGACCCTTAACAAGGAAAAATCACTAAGGAAAACTCCAGACCAAAGATTTTAAGCAACATTCTAAAGCTAAAAGGTGCAGAGAAAGGGACAACCTGCATTTGTAGAGAAAGCTTCTTCCCCTAGGATACCAATGAAATCACAGGCCCAGTCTCAATATCTGTCTACTTTGCTAACCATGTTTTGATGGGATACCAATCAATAAAACATTTGTTAAGCACCATCCTGGGCCATCTCCAATTGTTTAGACTTTTGTCTTGCTGCTGGATTCCAATGACTCTGGAGGAAAGAGGGAGGGTGACGACTTTGCACAGCTCTGCCTCACTTAAATTCAATTCACAAGCAAGTCAAAATGTCACCCTTGTATGTCTTTGGTCCTCTTCAAGAACAAAGGATGAACAATAACAATTTATTAAGCACCTACTCTGTGCTGACCACTGTGCCAGGCCCATGGAATTCAAAAGTGAGAGAGTTTCCTTCCTGCAGATTAAAACCTATTGTGGATACTTTAAATAATAAGACTACTGTCTAATCCTGGGCATGATGGCACACTGAAAAGAGTGGTAATCTGGACTCAGAAGATTAGGTTCAAATATTACCTTTGTCACTTACTCTTTATGTGATTTTAGGCAAATCAATGACTCTCCCAGTGCCTCAATTTTGTCATCCTTGCAGTGGGGGTGAGGTTTTTAGTTCCTTTCTAGTCAGTGCTCTGCTGGTAAATATTTACTGTCTCTCTGAAAAAAATGTACCTAAGACACATTTGTAAGTTTAATCTGCATATTAACATTTTCTTCATCACTTTCTTAAATCCAGACAATCACCAAAACAATAAATTAAGCTCTAATTTGTAGGTTTGCCAATTCCTCAGGTGTAAATACTCACATTGAAAACTTGACAACAGAACTAGTTTAAGCTGCCTCCTGCACACCTTTGCTTCTAGAGCTAATCCTATGATCCTCTCATTTCCAATGGGAATTAAGGTTCATTTGTATCAAGGAACAAAGAATCCTGATGGCATTGTCCAATTTGCATGGCACTCATTGTAGTGTAGGGTCCTTGCCTAGACTATGTCAGCCTAAATATGTAGCAAAAACATGTAGTCTCCCTCAGATGGGGGATCTTCTGAATATTAGCCCAGGTTTTAAGGCCCATTGTACCTAGAGCTCACTCACCCTACAATCCATGCAGCTGGAGGAAATAGTAGTTCAAAGGAAAATGTATTTAAATATATTTAACTTAACACAACAGCAAAATAAATGAGAGTAGATAGTTCTCTTCTACACATGGGGCACATTCTCCCACAGGTGACCATGTTAACAGTAGAGGGAGAGAGACAGCCTGTGCACAAAATATTTATGAACAGTGGCTACATAACAGGGCCAGCCAATGAATCCAGTGAGTTGCTTTTGCTGAAAGCTACATTGATGTTATTGGCTGCTTTTTCTCTGGGCTGTACTGCTCTCCCTGCTGGGAATCTCCATTGAGTTGCTCCCTGATACTTCTTCTTTATCTATTTTGCTATGAGTTCATGGTGTACTGGAAATAACAATGGATTGGGAGTCAAATGGTGTGAGTTTGAGTCCTTGATTTTCCACTTAATGCATCTATGGCTCCCTACAAATCATACTTCGTCTATTGGATCTTATTATCCTCATCCACAAAATGAAGACTTTGTAATAGATGACCTTTAAGGTCTCTCACAACTCAAAATCCTATTTCCTTAAGAAATCCTGCAGGAGATTAAAGCCTGCTGTGGATACCTTCAACGACAAGACTAATAACTAATCCTGGGCACCATGGCATTCTGAGAAGAGTGCTGGTTTAGGACTCAGAAGACTGGATTCATATATTACTTTTGTCACTTATTATGTGTGATCTTAGGCAAACCAACAAACCTTTCACTACTCTAAAATAGAGGAGGAGGATGGTAAAGAAAAAAAACCCCACAAATAAAGAGAAGGAAATTTAAAAAATTATATGGAAATTGCCCTGCAGATATATTACTGTCACTGCAAATAGAAGAACCCTTCCATCCAAACTAGTGACCTAACTTAACTTACTTAGTAAGTTGGTCAAAAAGCATTTATTACTTAAAAATGTGTCTGGCACTATGCTAAGCACTGGGGATACAAGGAAAGGGGAAAAAATAAAACATGGTCTCTGCTCTCAAAAGGCTGACATTCTAATGGAGGAAATGACATTCACATAACTAGGAATATACAAGACATTCACAGAGTGTATGGAAGGTAATCTCAGAGTGGAAGACACGAGGATCTGGGGAAACTAGGGATAGATCTCCTGCAGAAGATGGGATTTGAGGTGTCTTGAAGGAAACCAAGGGAATTAAGAGGTAGAAGTGAGGAGGAAAAACATCCCAGGTGTGGGAGACAGCCAGTGCAAAGGCAAAAGAATAGAAGATGTAGTCTCCTGTGGACAGATCCTGAAGCTGGCCAGTAGAGTTGCATCCTAGAGTAGAAGATAGCAAAGTGTAAGAAGACTAGAAAGGTAGGAAAGTTTCAAATTAGGAAGAGCTTTAAATATTCAACTGAAGACTTGATATTATACCCTGAAGGTAATATGGAGCCATTGGAGTTTACCAAATAGGGGAGTGGCACTGTTCTTGTTGTTCAGTCATGTCTGACTCTTTGTGACCCTTTGGATATAGCACACTCGAGCTGAAGAGCTCATCTTCTGATGTCATGCATTCGAATGTTGTCTATGGAGTTGTCTTGGCAAAGATACTGTAGGGGTTTGCCAATTCCTTATCCAGTGGGTCACCTTTTGTTACAACTGTCCACTACGACCACTTTGTTACCCTATCTTGGGTAACCCTGAATGGCAGAACTCATAGTTTCATTGAATCATTCAAGTCCTTCTGCCACAACAAAATAGTGATCCAGGAGGGATTGGTTGTTCAGGTGTTGTGGTCTGAAAGGTTCAGAGATCCGTCAAAGACCAGAGTATAGGACAGGGTCTTCTAGAATAAATTTACAGACTCAAGCATTCTTTAAGTCAAGGTGGCAAAGATTTATTGTTACACTACACAGCAGGCAAGGATTCTCAAGGATTCCGCAACTTAACTGGAATTATGCTAAAAGCTAATATATGAAAAGTAGTGGATTATTTAGCAAATATGCTAATTAGGTGATAACATACAACCTAGATCACAGGTGTCATTCCTTACTGGAAACCACAGGGAGGTGGTGTTTCCCAAAGGGTGTGTTTTTGGTCTGTTATGTCTGAAACAAGATAGCTTTGGGAGTTGACATCTATAGCTTGACCTCTGGATTGTAAACAGTAACTGGGCATCAGTACTTGATAGCTCTGCTGGTACAAGACAGTCCTGTCCATACAAGGGAAATTGTACAGAAGTCAGTTTGTTCTTGTAACAGGGAGAGATGGTTTCCCTCACTGGGCTCACTCATGAGTTATTGCCAGAGATAAGGTCCTTGGGCTGGAGGGAAACTGCCAGGGATAATATTTCTGAGGACAGGGAGAAATTGGGGTCCAAGCACAAGCACCCAAGTACCCCATCACAGGGAGGGGCACAGTCATAAATCTATTTTAGGAAATTCACTTTGCTACCCAAGTGGAGGATGGATTAAAATGAAGAGAAATTTCAGCCAGGAATTGGCCTTGGCAAAGAAAAACACAACCTTTTTATCTGAGATTGACATGAAGCTGAAAGTGGAAGATGATGTGTGAGTGATGGGAAATGAGGAGGAGAAGAGAAGTCTTTGTAAATGGCCTCCATTTTATTTGCTGAAATATGTGTACATATATAAAGTATAATAATCTGCTGAAATATAATGAGTAGGAAATAGAACTGCATGACCTCAGAGGTCCCTCATGTCTCTCAAAAAGCCATATTTCTGCTTGCTTGATAGTTACTTGGGTTTGTTACTTTGACGGGGCCCAATGTCTTTCATTATCCAATGAGACACAAAAGCCTTAAATTACAAACACCTAGTGGAGCTAACACATAATGAAACTCAACCACTCAACTCTAATTAGTCAATCAGTTAGCATCACTGATAGACTAACCCTTTCCTGATTTGATTTAGTGCTAGAGAGCAAAAAGTACCTACAAACCATAGAGTGTCTAAAAGGGATGGAAGGGTTCTCACCTAGAGAAAAGACTCTTGTTTAAAAGCCTTTAATAGTATAGCTTCTCTTCTCAGAGAATTCATCAATAGCATGGAAAAGAGCTTAGAAATCTTACAGTTCAACTGTCACATTTTATAGATGAGAAAACTGAGGCCAAGAGAAGTCAGGTGACTTCTCAAGGCCACATACTGTCAGTGTACAAAGACAATCGGTGCATTGAATCAAACTTTAAAGATAAAAAGGGATGTCAAAGATCTTCTGGTCTGTTTTTCTTCTTTTACAGATAAGGATGAAGTTCAGGAACTTGCCTAATTAGCTAATTAACAGTGGGCTTTTGTCTATCAGGATTAAGTGTTACTTAGAATTAAGGAATTAAAAAAGGATGTATCCTTTCTTATAAAACTGCAACTAAGCCTGCACTGTTGTTTTGGCTAATTATGCAAAAGCAGCTAATTATATCTTATTCCAAGTGCATTTTTCCTTATTTTTATCTTTAAATGTGTAAATGGCCTTTCTGCTTCAGAAATCCCTTAAATTTCTGTTTTAAAGTACAATAATAACTAATAATAACAAAGACGATTTTTTTTTGAGTATCCAGGTTTAGGGAAGAAATGTTTGCAGTCTGCTGAAAGTTAATTTGCAGAATAAAGTGGTGTTTATGTGTCATAGCTTTAATCAAAGATGCATACAGATCTATGCACAACTTAAAGATATACTTCTCTCAGTTTCTGGGGAGGTAGTATAGATTTGATTGTATTTTTTAATGACTAAGAAATTGATCAATGAAGATCAAATATATGTGGTATGCAAACTAAGAAAATGTACAGGTCCAGGATTTATATTTTTATTTAAAAATGTAGGTAATTGATTTTTGACTTTGATGCAATTGTCTGGCAAGTGTTTCCTTAAACATGACATTGAATGAATAAGTTGGGAGGGGAATATTTTTAGCCTTTCAGAATGTTGGCAGATTTTTAACACTCCTGTTTTCAAGGCTGATGCCCATTCCTCTTGTAGTCCTTATGTCTTCCTTAAATGACCTTTCTTAAATAAACTTACTGGGTGTTTTCCTTAAGCCACAAAATTTTAAAACTTTTCATAAATGGCTTTCTATGGAAAAAAGTGCTTTCTTAGGTTGATGTCTTCCTTTTCGACTATCATTCATTAATATTATATGCTTGTGAAATTTAAATTCAAATGTAAAATTCACAAGTCTTTTGAACACTGAATTCTATTTGCTACCAATTCAATTACAAAAAGTCCTTTTTAAGATCTCTCTTGTTCTTATCAGAAAAGCTTTATTTCTTTTTGTCTAGAGGAAAACACAATAAAGAGATTCTCAGAACAAAAAAAATAAGTGGAGGTGAACTACAAACCAAGTCTCCTAAATGAAAGCCCAGCTCTCTTTCCATGATGGCGTAGAGTTGCATTAGAGCAGACATGTTGAGTTTTTATTCCAGCAGGTATATGGATTTTAAGTGTTCCATTCACCCTTTGGCCTGGTCATCCTTATATCCAAAAATATACATAAACAGGCCAAATGTTTCTGGCCAGAGATATAGCCTCTGATACTAGAAGAAAGTTAAATGATCTAGAGTAGGGTAGGGTGGGGCCACATGTGGCCCTCTAGGTCCTCAAGTTTGGACTGAATCCAAACTTTCAGCCAAAGAGTTGCATCTGAGGACCTATGGAGGTCTGGAGGCCACAGGTTCCCCACCCCTGCTCTAGGCCATGTAGCTTTCAAACCCATAATCTTGGGCACGTTAACCTCCACTGAGAGAGTTGGCCATAGTTGTAAACTTTATTATACACTTGACCACCTATATGACCTTTTGTAACTTCCTTCTACCTCAATTTCATCATCTGTAAGACGGAGATAATAATAATATTTACTTCTCAAGGTGGTTCTGAGGATAAAACAATTGAAGGCAATAAGGTGGTACTGTGGATAGACCACTAGATCCGGAGTCACAAATCTAGCCTCATATACTTACAAGCTGTGTGATTATGGGTAAGTCACAACTTCTGTCTGCCTTAGTTTTCTTAACTATAAAATTTATAAAAAAAAGTAGCACCTACCTCCCAGAGTTGTTGTGAGGATCAAATGAGATATTTTTAAAGCACTTAGCACAGTGCCTAGCACATAGTAGGTATTTATTGTTAGTATTATTATTATTGCTTAACTCTTTACTTCTACAAGGGATGGCAGTTCCTTTTTTACAATGAGCATATTGGAAAAGGCTCTGTATAAGCAGAGTATATCTTCCATATTCTGCTCACTATCACCATAATGCAGAGACCATGCATAGTGTACTGGGGGATGTTGTCCAGAGAATTTCTCCCAGTAAGAAAGATTCTTCCAGCCCATTGCAACCTATTATAAATGAAACTGGGTTGCTTGGTGTTTGGGGAGAAGAAAAACAAAAAGATTCTTTGCTTCCTTAACAGTTTAGGTTTCACAAGAAAAGACTCCCAGTGTCCAATCCCATGCTTCTGAAAAGAAAAGTGATTTGCCTTCAGCCTGTTTAAATGACAACAAAAACCTTTTTAGTGGAAGGTCAGAAAGTAATGCCACTAATCTTTACTCATCACCCTTTGTTGTCACTCAACCTACCTAAGGACCAGAATGCCAATGAATCAAACTGACATCCTTACAGGAAGATACTGGAGAAACTAAATGAAGCTTTAGTGAGTGGCTCAGCAAGATGGCAGGATGATGGTGGCATGGTGGACTCCTTACTCTAAAATTCCATTAGGAGAGATGTCATGGCATTTATAGGTAATATACACCCAGGGAACTAGGTTGGCATTAATGAACTGAGGCTGGTAGAGGAGAGGGAGGCACTGACAGCTGTATGCCAGGAATCCAGTATAAATGCATCTCTGTCAGTGGTGGAGAGGGTGGAGATGGAACTATGTCACCCTTTCATTAAATGTAATTGAATGTCTACTGAGGTGGTAATTACAAATACCATCCAGAATGCACAGGCTCATTTGTCTCTGTTTATCATCAGAGCAAGCGTATTGATCATTAGCAAAGCACTAAATAGCTATGGAGAAGAGTAGGAAAAAAAATCAGATTAATAAGACCTGATATACATTGTAAAATGCATACCTCCAGGAAAGACATACGTTTGGAACCACAGGGAAATGGTCTGCATGGCTGTTCTCAGGAGTTTGACTGTAAGACCTCCCCAGGGGCCTCCTAGATCCATTCTTGCTGGTTGCTCCATTTTTCCTCATCTGTTAAAACTAAGGAAATTGAGGCTCTGAGTAAAACATCTGACACTTAGTAGGTGCTTAATCAATGTTTATTGAACTGAATTGAGAAATTAAGTGACTTGGCCAATGCCACATGAGCAAATGGAAAATTAAGATTTCAAACCCATTTCTTTTGTCTCCAAATGCATCAAACGTTTGACTGGTAGGTACTCAGTTGTTAATGAACTAAGTTCAGTTGAGAAAAGTTGCAGAGAAACAGATTTTGACTCAATGTGAAAAAACATCCTAACAATTAGAGCTATTGCAAAGTAGAATCAGCTACCTTTGGAGGAGGTGGGGAATGATCCCTCAGGGTTATTCCTTCACTAACGTTCTGTGATTCTGAGGGAAGAGAGCACATTGCTCTCAGACTCTGGGAACTGAATAACAACTGTCACTGGCTGTTCCTTACTGACAAAAGATTAGTCTCAGAGGAGCAGAAAATCCAGCTTATGAACTGATTTTTCCATTACTGCTGGAGGCAGGGTGATGGTGAAGCATTAATGATATAATATATAAGGGTTAAGAATTAGCCATCCCCACCTTGCATTCCTGGCCCCAGCTGCTATGCTACACGATTTAAGGCAGTAAAAAACTATTAGATAGAGTGCTAGCCTGTGGGGATGCCCACAGCTGAAAAGATGGGCCTTGGGCCCACCACCCTCCAGCTGAGGCTATTCAACACGCCCTCCTGAAGTTTAAAATCTACCTCAGGCCCTGGGGACTGAATAAGGAAGATATTAAAACCCCTGGACCCATGAGAGCTGGAAGGGGCCTTAAAAGGTCATCTAAGGTCATCCTATCCCCTCATTTTACAGAGGAGAAAATGCAGGCATAAAGAGTTTAAATGACTCACCCAAGATGACAAAGCTTATAAATGGCACAGTTAGGATTCAAATCCAGGACCTTTGACTTGAAATCCAGTGATATTTTCACTTGATCACATTCCCTTTCTCTTTGCTTTTGTGGCCAACTTTTTAACCTCATATTCTGCTTCCAATCTTGGGCCTATTCCTTGTTTCCTTGTACCTACTCTGTTTCCATACTCTATGTAGTACTCCATTTCTGCCTAGAGCTAGAATTGACCCTTATGGTCACTAATCTTCTGCCCTTAGAGGGACAAACAAAAGGTAGAATTTGCATAAAGGTGGTTAGGTTGATGTCAAGGGAAAACAAGCAAACAAACAAAAAATTTCCTAAGAATCAGAACCATGTCCAAGTAAGCCGGACCTCCTTTGGGAAGTTGATGGTTCCCCCTCATTGAGGTTCCTGAAGAAAAGCCTGGATGACCACTCAAATTGTATAATATAGATGGGATCCTTTTTCTTTTTTCATTTTTTTCTACTAAACCGTATTTTTTACAATTACATATATAGTTGTCAGCATTCACTTTTATAAGATTTTTGTTTTAAATTTTTTTCTCTCTCTCTCTCACAACCCCCCTCCCTAAGATGGCAAGCAATCTGATATAGGCTGTACAGGTACAATCGTATCAAAGGTTTCTCTACATTAGTCATGTTGTGAAAGAAGAATCAGAACAAAACAGAAAAAAACACAAGAAATTAAAAAAAAAACAGAAAGAGAAAATAGTATGCTTTGATCTGCATAACATTCTGCCCAAACAGTGAGGAGGCAGAGCCCTGATTTGAACTTCTGTACTTTGATTTCTCTCTCATTGTCTGCTACCCCCATGCCCTTGCAACAGGCTAGTAACTCTTCCCAGCCAATGCCATGCTTTTTTATCTGAAGACTGAGCCCCACTGATGATATTTTCTAATTGAAGAAGCAAAGATGGGCTCAGAAGAAGTTTTTTTCCTAAGGGTTTCCTTGAAGAATGAAGACCTCAATCTAAACTGATGGCTCCTGGGCTAGCCCAGATTTAATTGCCCTTCTGTTTGGGAAGGAACTGGGATTTTTTGATTGATGTTCTAACATTGAAACCACACCTTTGATGAGACCTTTTCTCACCTTTCTGGGTTTGGGCGGAATGTTATGTCATTTCCCTTGGTGGGTCAGACTAAGCATATTGGTTCCACCCTCTCCTAGGCCACATGCTCTTCTGGTATCTTCAGGAAAATGCGCAAAAATATATCAAAGGCAGAAACAAACAATAATCATAGCTGCTTTAGGTTTGCAAAGCACTTTACATACTTTATCTTATTTGACTCTCACAACAACCCATACAGGTAGATGCTATTATTTTCACTATTTTATAAATGACAAAACTGAGAGACAAAGAGATTCAGTGTCTTGTGCAGGGTCATGCAGTAAGTAAGTGAAGCCAGATTTGAGTTCAAGTCTTCCCAGTTTCAGGTCCAGTGATCTATTTACTAGGCCATCTACCTGGGAAAGAGTTATATGGCTGAGTTCTGACAGATTGCATTTTTTCCCTGGTTTTGCTCTCATATAATTATAGAATTATTATTTAAGGCATTACCGCCCCAAAAAACAAAAGGCAACATGAACATATCTCTTTCCTTAAAACAGCCATTACAATAGTTGAGGGGGCAATTGAGAAGATGTTGAGTAACTGAGACTCACTAGAATGGAGTTTTGGTATAAAACTCTGTGCTATAAAAGAGTAATAAACCTGTCCCCCCCCAAAAATTTTTGCCTCTTTAATGTTTCCCTGTTCAAAAAGCAGATCAGAGCCCAAAGAGTTCTACATTGTAGAGGTAGAGTGGGCTGTACATGAGTGGCCTCTTGCCTTAGAAAATTAGAATAGTATCTTTGGGAGAGAAGCACATGGCAATGACATGAGCTTGCTACCCAGTGGACTGAAAGAAGGGATGTTTAGAATGGACTTTCCCGTCCCTAATAATGGCAATGCCCAGGACAATGATATAGTTTCTGCAGAAGCACAAAGCAAAAGCAGATATGTACTTTTTTCAATTATCAGATAGTAGTTCAAGGATGATGTTCCTAAACCCCAATTTCCTTTGTAAATGGGGTCATTGATTTGCTAGACTGTGATGCCAGAATCTATCCTTTTACATGGAGAAGTAAGAGTTGTAAGAGAGTATCAGCTTTGGGGATTGTTTTGTAAGTAACCCCAAACAGGAGTTTCCAAGTTCAGAATTTTTAAGATTAGACATTCCGTAGATTTCTTGAGCAGCCCCACCTCTTGCGGAAAGAGGAAAATTGATACCTCATGAGCTCCATGGCTAGAGGAGAAGTGAAACATCCAAGATTTGAGGAAGCAAATGATTGAGACTTTGCTATGCCTCCTCTCCCCAACTTCAGTGAATATTTAAATAATTCAGTTCCAATTGGAATGGAATTGTTTGTTTAGAAATCTACAAGTATATTTGCCTTCCTTCTATGAAAACCTTTAGTTTTTTATTTTTCAGTATTTGTTTATGGTCTTATGAGTACCTTGAATCTTCCACATTTTTAATGTGGTCAAATAAATGCTGTCCTTTACGATATGCACATATGACCCTGAATGTTTGTATAGATTCTGTTCAGACCCATTTTGCTTACATGAAGGGGAAATGGACACAAGATATGGTTAACCTATATTCAGATGTTTTCTAGAGTAAATTCCAAATGAGGACCTAACAAGCCAAAAATCAAAAAAGGAACTCTTTGGATCATCAACAGGAACAGGAATAAACTTCAATTTTAGTGTCTTTGGAGTATATTGGGGTTACAGGTTACTAAAGGACTTCAAGCTAGAATAGACCTAAAGATAATAAAGTGAAACGACTTGTGATGGTACTACCAGTAGGAAGCAACTGCTATAGAATGAGTGGAAATTTCTAAAATGTTTCTTTTTTTTGTCTGGACCTGTAATTTATCGGTGAGAAAAATTCATTAAAGGATGCAGATTTGCAATTTTCCTACAAGTGTTGCCTGGGGATCACTAATATGTTTAATGATTTGTCCAGGGTCACACAGTCAGCAGGACAGCTAGTCAGTGTGGCAGGGCTTGAACTGAAGGCTTCTTGATCCTGAGGTAAGGGTCACTAGCCACAAAGCCAGAGGTGGAAAGGACTTTAGAGATCATTTAGTCTGGTAAGGACTGGCTAGACCACAACCCTTCCTCTAAAAGGAGATGGGAGTGGAAGTGGGCAGAAACAGCTAAAATGACTGATGGATGAATCAACAGGTGCAGACCCAGGCAACAAAAGGGTGCCACCAACTCTTGTGTTCGTCCTTATCTGACCTACTCATGGTCCAATCCAATCCAATATGATCCAATCCAATTCAAGAAAGATTTATTAAGCAGATACTACATGTAACACACTGGCAATAATAATAACTGACATTTTGATAATTGCTTTAGATTTTTCAAAAATACTTTGCACTCCTTACCTCAGGTTAATCTTACAACAACCCTGGGAATTAGTTGGTACAAGACATCATTATTGAGGCAGCTAGGTGGTGCAGTGGATAGAGCACCGGCCCTGGAGTCAGGACCACCTGAGTTCAAATTTGGTCTCAGACCAAACACTTGACATTTACTAGCTATGTGACCCTGGGCGAGTCACTTAACCCCAATTGCCTAAAAAAAAATTAAAAAAAAAAGACATCATTATCTTAATTTTGTAAGTGAGGAAGTTGAGGCTCAGAAAATAGTTTGCCCATGAACCCACAGCTAATAAAATCAGAGGCAAGATCTGAACCCCAGACTTCCAGCCAAGCCGGATATACCATCTTTCCAAACTGTAACTTGTCCGCTTCTTTTTTTTTAATTTATTTTTTTACTAATTTATTTTGATTTATCAATAATCACTTCCATATGCTTTTGAGTTTAAAATTTTTCTCCCCCTCTCCCCCCACCACCCTCCCCAAGATGGCACACAATCTGATATAGGCTATACATTTACATTCATATTAAACATATTTTCACATTAGTGATGTTGTAAGTAGAAATTAAAACCAATAGGAGGAACCATCAGAAAGAGGAAACAAAACTCAACAGAAGAGAAAAAAAATAACAATTTGGCTTCCATAGTTCTTTCTTTGGGTGTAGATAACATTTTCCATCACAAGGCCTCTGGAGATGTCTTAGATCCTTGTATTGCCAGGAAGGGTTAAGTTTAACAATATTAGTCATCACACAATGTGGCTGTTACTGTGTACAATGTTCTCTTGGTTCTGCTCACTTCACTCAGCATCAGACCATACGAGTCTTTCCAGGTTTTTCTGAAGTCAGCCTGTTCATCATTTCTTATGGCACAATAGTATTCCACCACATTCATATACCACAACTTGCTCAGCCATTCCCCAATGGATGGGTATCCTCTCAATTTCCAATTCTTTGCCACTACAAAAAGAGCTGCTATGAATACTTTTGTACATGTAGGTCCTTTTCCCATTTGTATGATCTCTTTGGGATATAGCCCTAGAAGTGCTATTACTGGGTCAAAGGGTATGCACATTTTTATAGCCCTTTGGGCATAGCTCCAAATTGCTCTCCAAAATGGTTGGATCATTTCACAACTACACCAACAATGCATTAGTGTTCCAATTTTCCCACATCTTCTCCAACATTTATCATTTTCCTGTTCTGTCATGTTGGCCATTCTGATAGGTGTGATGTGGTACCTCAGAGTTGTTTTGATTTGCATTTCTCTAATCAATAGTGATTTAGAGCATTTTTTCATATGACTATAGGAGGCTTTAATTTCATCACCTGAGAACTATCTGTTCATATCCTTTGACCACTTATCAATTGGGGAATGGCTTGTATTCTTATAAATTTGACTTAATTTTCTATATATTTTAGAAATGAGGCCCTTATCAGAGAGACTGGTTGTAAAAATTCTTTCCCAATTTTCTACCTTCATTCTAATCTTAGTTGCATTGGCTTTGTTTGTGCAAAAACTTTTCAATTCAATGTAATCAAAATTATTTATTTTGCTTTTTGTAATGTTCTCTATCTCCTGTTTGGTCATGAATTCTTCTGTTCTCCATAGATCTGACAGGTAAACGATTCCTTGCTCTCTCAGTTTGCTTATAGTATCAGCCTTTATATCTAAATCATGTACCCATTTTTACTTTATTTTGGTATATGGTGTTAGATTTTGGTCTATGCCTAGTTTCTGCCATACTCTTTTCCACTTTTCCCAGCAGTTTTTTTTCAAAGAGTAGGTTCTTATCCCAGAAGCTGGGGTCTTTGGGTTTATCAAATAATAGATTGCTATAGTAATTGACTACTGTGTCTTGCATACCTAACCTATTCCACTGATCCACCACTATATTTCTTAGCCAGTACCAAGCAATTTTGATGATTGCTGCTTTATAATACAATTTAAGGTCTGGAATGGCTAGGCCACCTTCCCCTGCAATTCTTTTCATTAGTTCTCTTGATATTCTGGACCTTTTGTTCTTCCAAATGAATCTTATTATTTTTTCTAACTCTATAAAATAATTTTTGGTAGTTTGATTGGTATGGCATTGAATAAGTAAATTAGCTTAGGTAGAATTGTCATTTTTATTATATTAGCTCGGCCTACCCATGAGCAACTGATGTTTTTCCAGTTATTTAGATCCGATTTTATTTGCATGAAAAGTGTTTTATAATTGTGTTCATAGAGTTCCTGGGTTTGTTTCAGGAGGTAGACTCCCAAATATTTTATAATGTCTACAGTAAGTTTAAATGGAATTTCTTTTTCTATCTCTTGCTGTTGGGCTTTGTTGGTAATATATTGAAATGCTGATGATTTATGTGGGTTTATTTTATAGCCTGCAACTTTGCTAAAGTTGTTTATTATTTCAAGTAGTTTTTTACTTGATTTTCTGGGATTCTCTAAGTATAACATCGTGTCATCTACAAAGAGTGATAGCTTTGTTTCTTCTTTGCCTGTAATACCTTCAATGTCTTTTTCTTCTCTTATTGCTAAAGCTAACATTTCCAGTATGATGTTGAATAACAGTGGTGATAATTGACATCCTAGTTTCACCCCCGATCTTATTGGAAATGCTTCGTGCTTGTCCCCATTGCATATTATGATTGTTGAAGGTTTTAGATAGATGCTATTTATTATTTTAAGGAAGACTCCATTTATACCCAAGCTCTCCAATGTTTTTAATAGGAATGGGTGTTGTATTTTGTCAAAAGCTTTTTCTGCGTCTATTGAGATGATCATGTGGTTTCTGTTAGTTTTGGTGTTGATATGATGGATTATGCTTATAGTTTTCCTTATATTCAACCAACCCTGCATTCCTGGTATAAATCCTACCTGGTCATAGTGTATTATTCATGTGATAAGTTGCTGCAATCTATTTGCTAATATTTTGTTTAAAATTTTTGCATCTATATTCATTAGAGAAATTGGTCTATAATTTTCTTTCTCTGTTTTGACTCTTCCTGGTTTCAGTATCAGCACCATATTTGTATCGTAAAAAGAATTTGGTAAGATTCCTTCTTTACCTATTTTACCAAATAGTTTATATAGTATTTGAATTAATTGTTCTTTAAATATTTGATAGAATTCACCTGCGAATCCATCTGGCCCTGGAGATTTTTTCCTAGGCAGTTCATCAATGACTTGTTCAATTTCTTTTTCTGAGATGGGGTTATTTAAGTATTTTACTTCTTCTTCTGTTAATCTGGGCAATTTATATTTTTGTAAATATATATCTATTTCACTAAGATTGTCAAATTTGTTGGCATATATATAGTTGGGCAAAATAATTCCTAATTGTTGTTTTAATTTCCTCTTCCTTGGTGGTATTTTCACCCTTTTCATTCTTGATACTAGTAATTTGGTTTTCTTCTTTCTTTTTTTTGAATTAGATTAACCAAAGGTTTATCTATTTTATTGTTTTTTTCATAAAACCAGCTCTTAGTTTTATTTATTAGTTCAATAATTTTCTTAATTTCAATTTTATTAATTTTTCCTTTGGTTTTCAATATTTCTTATTTGGTGTTTAATTGAGGATTTTTAATTTGTTTTTTTCTAGTTTTTTTAGTTGTATGCCCAATTCATTGATCTCCTCTTTTTCTATATTATTTATGTAAGCATTTAGAGATATAAAACTTCTCCTAAGAACTGCTTTTTCTGCATCCCATAAGTTTTAGTATGTTGTCTCATTACTGTCATTCTCTTGAATGAAATTATTGATTGTTTCTATGATTTGTTCTTTGACCCAACCATTTTTTAGGATTAGATTATTTAGTTTCCAATTATTTTTTAGTCTATCTTTCCATGACCCTTTATTACATGTAATTTTTATTGCATCATGATCTGAAAAGGATGCATTTAATATTTCTACCTTTCTGCATTAGATTGTAAGGTTTTTGTGCCCTAGTACATGGTCAGTTTTTGTGTATGTGCCATGTACCACCAAGAAAAAAGTATATTCCTTTCTATCCCCATTCAGTTTTCTAAACAGGCCTATTATACCTAACTTTTTTAATGTTCTATTCACCTCCTTAACTTCTTTCTTGTTTATTTGGTGGTTAGATTTATCTAGTTCAGAGAGTGGGAGGTTGAGGTCCCCCACTAGTATAGTTTTACTGTCTATTTCTTCCTGTAACTCCCTGAACTTCTCCTCTAAGAATTTGGATGCTATACCATTTGGTGCATGTAGGATTAGTAATGATATTACTTCATTGTCTATGGTGCCTTTTAGCAGGATGTAGTTTCCTTCCTTATCTCTTTTGATCAGATCTATTTTTGCTTTTGCTTTGTCTGAGATCAGGATTGCTATCCCTGCTTTTTTTTTTTTTACTTCAGCTGAATCATAATATATTTTGCTCCAGCCTTTTACTTTTACCCTGTATGTGTCACTCTTTTTCAAATGTGTTTCCTATAAACAACATATTGTAGGATTATGGTTTTTAATCCATTCTTCTATCTGCTTCTGTTTTATGGGAGAGTTCATCCCATTCACATTTACAGTTATGATTACTATCTGTGTCTTTTTCTCCATCCTTTTTTCTCCCCTGTTTATGCTTTTCTTTCTCCTTTCTCCTTTCCCCACCTAGCTAGTGTTTTGCTTTTGACCAGCACCTCCTTCGGTCCCACCTCCCTTCTATTAGCCCTTTCCCTTTCCCTCCCCTTTACTCTTACTGCTTCTTCCCTCCCTTCTATCCCTCCTCCCTTTTCTTTTCCCTTTCCCCTCCTACTACCTATAGTGCAAGTTAGATTTCTATACCTAACTGATTATGTTATTCCCTTCTTGAGCTAAGTCTGACGAAAGTAAGGTTCAAACAATGCTCATCCCCCTTCCTTCTTTACCTCTGCTCTAATAGGTTTTTGTGTCTTTTCCTTTAATGTAATTTACTCTCGTCTGCCTCCTCCTTTCTCAGTACATTTTCTTAGCTCAGACTAATCCACTTACTTGGATCCATTTAACCCACTTGATTAAATTTTTTTTTATCATTACGTCAAAGTCAACTTATATCCACCCCCTTTAGGTATACTCCTTTAACATGGCATAATAACAATATAGTTCTGAAGAGTTGCAAGTATCATGTTCCGTAGTAGGGATGTAAACATTTTGCCCTTATTTACAACATATTGTATCTTTATGTCCCATTTACCTTTTTATGTCTCTCTTGAATCTTGTACTTGAAGATCAAATTTTTTGTTGAGCTCTGGTCTTTTTATCAGGAACATTTGGAAGTCCCCTATTTCATTGAATATCCATCTCCTTTCCTGAAAAATCATGCTCATTTTCTCTGGGTAGTTAATCCTTGGCTGCATTCCAAGCTCCTTTGCCTTATGGAATATCATGTTCCATGACATGGTCTTTTAATGTAGAGGCTGCAAGGTCCTGTGTAGTCCTGACTGTGATTCCATGATATTTAAATTTTTCTTTCTGGCTGCTTGAAGTAATTTCTCTTTAATCTGGTAATTTTGGAATTTAGTTATTATATTCCTTGGCATTTTCAATTTGGGATTTCTTTCAGGCAGGGAGCAGTGGATTCTTTCTATAGTTATTTTACCTTCAGGTTCTAGGACTTCAGGGCAGTTTTTCTTTATGATTTCCTGAAGGATATTGTCCAGGCTTTTTTTTTTCATCTTGAATTTCAGGTAGGCCTATAATTTTTAAATTGTATCTCCTAGATCAATTTTCCAGGTCAGCTGTTTTACCCATGAGGTATTTTACCTTTTCATCTATTTTCTCATTTTTTTGTTTCTGTTTGACTGATTCTTGCTCTCATAGAGTCATTAGTTTCTATTTGTTCAATTCTAATTTTTAACATATTGTTTTTTCTGTTAGATTTTGTACTTTCTTCTCCAATTGGTCAATTGTATTTTTAAGGAATTTATTTTGTTCGTTGTACTTTTTTTCCAATTGGCCAATTGGACTTTTAAAGGACTCCTCTACCTCTCTCATTTGACTTTTAAAATCCTTTTTGAGTTCTTCTAAGAAGTCTTTTTGGGCTTCAGACCAGTTCATATTCCCTTTTGATATTGCAGATATGGGTTTGATGACAGTGTTATCCTCTTCAAAATTTCTGTCTTGATCTTGATCTTCTCATAATAAGAATCTATCATACGTTTCTTTTTACTCATGGTGTTTCTTTATTCCCTGGCCTTTAAAGAAATTAAGCTCTCCTGTGAGGGAGCAGAGGGCACTGACCCAAGCTTCTTGTGTTGGGAGCCTAGGTCTTGGTCACTGACTTTGTGAGCTGGGGCCTCTTATGCTGTACACAGGAGATATGGGGCTGTTTCTGTTTCCTGAGATTCTGAACCAGATCCATAGTTTAAACCTCTTATTTTACCTCCTTAAGAGTGGACTGGGTCCTAAAAAAAGTATGTAGATCACAGAGTTGATTGTCCAACTGGATATTTAATTCAATTCAGTAAGTTTATTAGAGGCCTACAATATGTCTAGCACTGTGTTAGATGATGAGACACAATGACAAATACAAAATAATTCCTGCCACACAGGAGCTCACATTCTATGGGGCAAGGGGGAGGGGAGAAACATCATATACATATATAAATCAGTACAGAACATTTTTTAACTGGATCTGTGATTTTATACATGTATAGAACTTCCATGAGGGAGCTCCTCCTATCTCCTACCATTGCAGATTAATACCTGATTCACAACTTATAGCCTGGGGCACCTAGAGATCAAATGATTTGCCAAGGTCGTGCATCTAAGATGTGTCACTGAGGCACTTGAACCCAGGTCTTCCTGATTACAAATTTGATTTTCTATCTACAAGTCAAAGGAACTTGGAGATCATGTAGCTTGACTAGACTGCTCTTGAGAATTAAATGTATATTACTTGGGTGGTATGAACCAAGGCAGTATGATCCCAGATTTTAGCCTTCTATGGGCAGTAGAGGCAAGAATACCAACAATAAGGAGCATTGGGAAACTTCTAATATAAGAGATGGCACTTCAGCTGTCTTGAAAGGAGTTAGGGATTCAAGGAGGTAGAGGTGAGGTAGGATAATTCTCTAAGTTTGAGGAGTGACCTATGCAAAGGGATGGTGGTGAGAGATGGAACTTCATAGATGGGAAATAGAAAGGCAAGTTTGGCCTCAGTTTGATGGAAGGTAGGTCCTAAGAAGTAGCTTTCTTCCTTGGAATGGGAAAATTGTAGAAGGAAGTGTTATTTTCATAGACTCCTAGGGTTTGCACAAGGTGTTATTTATGTGATGGTCCTCCTCTGATTTTTTCTCACCTCTTCACCCCCTAGCCTGGCATAATGCCTTGATCTTCAAATGGCAGATGACACTTTCAGTAAGGCTTGGGTTGGCTTTATTCATTCTACCATAGACCTAAAAGGCCAAATCCCTAGTGACGGGTTTTGGAAGATCAATACCTGAGTTGTTCTTAGATTTGCTGATGCAGGTTTTGCATTTATTATTTAAAAAACCTTACAAAAACAAAAGGTAAAAAAAAGAATAGAGGTCCTCTTTGGAGAGCTAGATTACATCTTTAAACCTTTAATTAACCTGACTTAACAAAAATCAATGAAACCTCACTATATAGAAAAAAATATTTTAAATAACTTATTCCAAATGTCTGAAAACTTTTTCTCTTTTAAAATGCAATTTTCTGCAGTGGGCACTCTTTAGATTGCTTGCATTTAAATAGTTATTTTTAGCTTTTTGTAGGGCCACAATTGAGAAGGATCATGTACTCTATGAATACTCCAAGCTAGAGAACAAACTTTAAAAACCAAATAACCACGTCCAATGAAGACCAGTGGTTTCAGAAAAGAATACCTTTGTAAAAATTAAAAAAAAAAACAAGCTGAAAATTTATGAAATTCATACATGGCACCTTGAAAAAGAGGAATCTGTCTCTTTACTAATGCAACTCCACAATTATATTTCTTAAGCATCCACTGTGGGTCTTATGGCATACAGATTCATAATCCTGGGCCCCTGCCAACAAGGACCATAAAGATCGAGTTGAAGAGACAGGATGTAAATGCCTGAAACAATTGCACAACAACACACAAAACTGTCTAGAAACAATAAGCATTCATGAAGTCCCTACTTTATGAAAGACACTGAAAATACAAACATAAAAGAAAACAAACAAACAATCCTTGTCCTCAAGGAGCTCACATTATACTTTCTAGTGGGAGGGACACAACATTTATAAGAACAAGCAAATAAAAAGGAGAAAACACTAACTAGCAGGATAAAGAAAGGCTCCCTATAGGAAATAACTCCAGAATTAAGTGCTGAGATGTTTAATGCAGAGCTATGTAATTCAGGGCACAGATTCATCATCATCATCATCATCATCATCACATATTTATATAATATTTTAATGCCTCATAATGGTTTCCGCATACATTAATATCATTTGAGTCTCTAGCACCTGTATAAGAACATTTTTATTCCCAATTTGCAAATGAAGAAGTTGCAGCTAAGAGAGGTTAAAAATGCTTTGTCCAAGGGTACACAGCTAGGAAGTGGAAGACCCAGGATTCAAATCCAAGTCATCGGCCAATAGGAACATAGATTTAGAGTTAGAAAGGTGCTCCAAAGTCATCTAGCCCAACCCCCTCATTTAGCATATGAAGACATTAAGATCTAAGTAAGTTAAGTGATTTTCCCAAGTGTCATATAGGTAGTAAATACCAGCAGAGAGAATTGAACCCAGGTCTTCTGATCTTAAATCCAATGTTCTTTCCAATTTGTTGTACATCATTGTAATAATTGAGTTTTGTTTTATTGACCACTTTACGTAGAGAGATCAAATACTTCATTGTCAGCAGGAAAATAAGGTGAAGAATCACCATCTCAGTCTTACTAAAGGAAGCATCATATTATTTTACTTTGTTCCATTCCATTCATTTTAACAACTACTGTGTACTTCCCTTCCCTTGCCTTTTCTCTTCTCTTTAGGCTAAACATCTGTATTTCTTTTTTCATCTACCCAAGGATGGCAGATAACCAGCCAGGAAAATAAACAAACAAAAACCAAACCAAACCAAAACAACAAAAAACAGAACTTGTAACTCTTACAATCAGTAAGAGGGAACTTGCTTTAGAGATATGCTTATCTTTTCATTTTTTTTAATGTTTTAATTTTCTTCTTTGTTTTTTTTTTATTTTTTTAATCTTTTCATTTTCTTAGAGAGCTTTTATGGCCCTGCCCTTGTAATGATAACACTGCTAGGCTCTTAAGTATGTTGAGCCACTGTCCTTAAGTTCAGCTCTTTGGATAAAAGATTGGAACCTATTTGCTTTAGTATTACCAAGTCAAAATATCACCAAGCCTGTCACCATGTGAGCCAGGCATGGGCCAGTTTATTCAAAGGAATCTCCTCTCTGAAAAGAATGGTGACCAGGAACAACAGAATGGGAGAATTAGGGAGATGGAGAATATAAGGGACATAAAAATTCACTGATCTGGAGACCTAATAAGAAGCCAATCTGTAAATCAGATCAACCATGTTACTGTGACACTAGCATTATTTCTAACTTGACTATAATTATAGCCACAGGCGTAACTAGGGAGGGTCAGGCTGGGCTTTGCCCAGGGGTATTTAAAGTAACAGGCACTCATAAATGTGGGGGAGTGACTCTGGGTTCACACATAGGAGGGTGGCTCAGGATATATAGGAATGACACTTCTGGTTTCTTTAATAAATGTGCTGCCCCTCCATCAGAGTATGGGAAAGTGTCAGGCATCTCTCCTTCATGGAGGCTGGCACAGCTCCAACACCCTGGGTATTCCCACCCAACCCCATGGAAGGGAAGCAAGGGTGGGAATGGTGGGTAGCCTCCAACCATTGTAACTCCTCTCTGAGGATGAGCTGAGTATCTGGGCCCAAGATAAAGGAGGAGAGATGTGGGTTTTTCCTGGGGTCTCTACTATTAGCTACTTTTCAGGTTCTTAGGCTATGAATTATCATAGATGAGATGCAGGGCCCAAGAGGACCCTCAGAACTTTGGGGTTCCTAACTGCCTGGGATTAGGTTGAAGATGAGATCCTCTCAGCATGTTGGCAATAAGCTCTTACTTCCTCTTTCCTTGCTAAAGTCTATGCCTTTTCCTCTTCTATTAGCTTCTCTAAGAGCTAGAGGTGAAGATAGATGCCCAGGGGACATATGGGGACCTTGGAATGTCCCCCAAAATGATCTCCATCTCGTTACCCTCTCCCTATCAAGTGTGACTCTGGGGAAAAAAAAAACAAAAACAAACAAACAAAGAAAAAAAACAAAAACAAAAGTTAGTTTCCCCTCCTACTGTCTTTGAGCCTCTCAAAAAGGCCCTGTTCCATCCTTCCTGATGCCTGAGGCCAGGCCTCACTCACCATTTGCCAGGGAGATGCATGCCCCTGATGATACCTGCATGGGGAATGTGGGTAAAAATAGTGGAAAAAGGCAGAACTGATGAGTTGAGAAGCAAGTCATCCCTCCCATTGTTTCCCACTCTTTGAACCTCCTGGATTAGTCAGGTATGAACTAAATAGCACCTGGTTAGTAAGAATAATCAGTTAAAATAGGAAGCAATATCTCTTCTCTCCTTCACGATGAAACTCCTAAAATAAATAATTCATATAACATATTCCCCACCTCCTATTAATAGTCCTGCCCTTTGCAATCTGGCTTCTGACTCAATTACTCAACTGAAACTACTCTGTACAGAGTTACCTGAGGAGTAATTGCTATGTCCAATAGTTTTTCCTCAATTCTTAGCTGAGACTCTGCTCTCTAGGTTTTCATGACAATATTTTCTCTGGGTTTTCTTCCTGACTATCTTAATACTCCTCAGTCTCCTTTCCTGTATCAGACATGTCCAAATTCATATTTTGGGTATCCCCCAAGCATCTGTCATGAATCCTCTTCTGATTCTATTCCCTGTCTCTCTGTCTCTGTCTGTGTCTCTCTGTTTCTGTCTCTCTCTCTCTCTCTGTCTCTCTCTCTCTCTCCCTTTTTCTCTCTCTCATACCTGATCAGATCAGCCCCTGTGACTTTAATTTTCAACTCTTTATAGCTGATTCACAGGTCTACATATCTGTCCTTAATCTCTCCTGAATTCTAGTGTCAAATCAACAATCATCTGCCAGATGTTTCAAATCCTTTCTCCCACAGCCATCTCAAAGCCAATGTGTCCAAAACAAAACTCATTATCTTAACCCCTAAACTTTATTTACCCCATCCACCTACCTTCTCTAATTGGGGATACCACCATAGCCTCAGTAACTCAGGTGTGTAAGATCAGTCATCCTTGATTCTTCCATGTCCAGTGATTCTCATATTCAATCAGTTTCTAAGTCCTATCAACTCTACCACTTCAACATCTCTATTATCTGCTTCCTTCTCACCATTCCCAGAGTCACAGTCCTAGTTTAGGAACTTCTAATCTTTCACTTGGACTATTTCAAGAGGCTCCTAATTGAATAAGATCCTAATTATGGGATCATTTATAGTTGGAAGGTACCTAAGGGGTCATCTAGTCCAACCTTCTCATTTTACAGATGAGCAAAGTGGAGAGAGATTCAGTGATTTGGAGGGAGGCTCACACCCATAGCTAACAAATGTCTGAGGATTCTTGAACCCAAATCCAGGACTGTCTCCATTGTTCCACATACACTGCTTCCCCTACTTAGACTCCATGCTTTTTTTCTCTCCTTTCTCTGATCCATCCTCCAAACAGTTGTCAAAATAATATTTCTAACTCACAAATCCATCCGGGCCCCTGCTCAAGAATCTTTTGTGCTTCCCTATTGGCTCTAGGATAAAAAATAGACCTTCAGGTCAAATTTTAAAGCTATTCAAACTCTTATTACAGTCTGTCTTTTCAGGGTTACTTTATTTAACTCCATATCATGTATTCTACATGCCAACCAAGCCAGTCAACCTGCTATTCATTGAACTTAGTATTACATCTTGTATCTTTCTGTTCTCCCCCATTCATAGAATGTGCTTTCTTTTGCCTCTTACCTTTGCCTCTTACAAATCTAGCTTCCTTCAAGGCTGGACTCATATGCTATTTACTATAGTTAGTCTTAATGGCTCCCTTTAATTATTAGTGCTATATCTCTCCTTCAATTACCACTCTTATTCTTATCAATCAGAATATTGACGAGCTCAACAGAGTATAAGCTTATTGAGGAAAGCAATACTATTATTATTGTTTAATAATGTTTTGTCATTGTATACCTAGGATCTAACACAGTTCCTGGCATAGAGTAGGTACTTAAAGCTTGATTGAAAAGACTGGTTGCAAATTGCACATTCCTTTTATAAATTGGAGCAATTGATTTTTTTATATTTAAGTGAATTGAAAGTTAGCAGTACTAGACAATACATTGGAATGAGCCAATTCTTTTTATGAAACCCTTCTTCTCATCTCATACCAGTGTTTCGGTGTCACTTTCTCCACAACTCCACCCCCAAGTTAAGACTGATCCAAATTCTAATCTTTATCAAGGGCTTACTCTGCTTTTTTTTAATGTTTTGGGTAGAATTGAATGGGGGTGCAGTAAGGGGTCATAGATTAATATATTAAATTTCAATGGGACATGCTTAAAGAGCCATGTAGTGCAACCCTTTCATTTTCCTTATAGGGAAAATGAGGCCCTCAGAGATTAAGTGACTTAGTCAAGATCACAAAGGTGGACCTGTTGGAATTTGAAACAATATCTGCTGGTGACAGATCCACAATTCTTTCATTTGTACTAGAGTTCATATTTTATGATGAGTCTTTAAACACCTTGGTTTCAGTTACTCAAACTCAACTCTAGAGACTTTCCTTCCACTTCGGTCATTCACCATAGACTACTCCATCATTTGATACTATCCCACTTTCAAGATCTTGGATTCTGAACTTATATTATATGACACTAATTTATTTTGCTTTCTACTTACATTCTTTTACTTCTGTTGAACCTTCCCTTTTTCTGACCTGTAATATCCATTCTTTAAACCTTTCTTTATTTCCCTAGCCCACCACCCCACCTTGGTCCATTTCCTCAGTCCATCACTCCTTTGCTGGTGTCCCTTATCTCCCTATCTATCCATCTTCTACCATGAGTTCAACTATTTCAGTGATGTGGTTACCACCACATTAGACCCACCCTCTTCTTAACTTGTATAGATATCTATACATTAGTTTGGATTGAGTCATGGTGCAAATCATATTTTGGTGTATACCATAATCATTTGTAGTTTCCTCTTATCCCCTTGGCTAGGTCAACTCCTCTATAAGGTCAATGTTCCCTACATTATATTGACTTTGACTCAAGTTCTGAGCTTATATCAACTAGGTCTGATCTTATGGGTTATCCCTCAAAGGAACAACTTTTTGGCTTGTTCAGCCCCCAAAAGCATCCAGAATTTATCCCGGGAAAATCTTTCTACAGAGCTCATATCTAATCTTTACAGATGTGGGTAAAAAGGGCTCCCAGATCATCCATAAGCACTCACAGTAACAATGAATTTGTTGGGCAGCCTTTAGTTCACTCCACAGAAGCACAAAAGATTCGTAGGAGTTCATATACACATTAAAAAACAAAAACCAAAACCTTAAAATATCCACAATACCTAATAATCAATACAATTGTCCTTCCTCTCTGGCAACTCCTACTTTCTATCAGGACCATAAGATCCTTAAAACCTAACACCACTATACATTTTTAATTTGCTTTAAAAGGCTCATAGATAGGAAGTACCCCAATACTCAGGTGATTCCCTCTGTCACCTCACAGAGATCATTATAGACATTTAGCCTCCTGGTACTTACTCTGAAGTCTTGGAATGATTTAGAAGGGAACTATACCTGGGTTTGCTAGACAGGCAACTCTCTTTTCCATGAGACCCATGCTATTTAAGTAACTCAAAACAACAACAGAGGGCAAAAACCAGAATTTTCACTCCCCACATTTTACCTTCAGTCTTTTGCTATTGTTCCCACCAACAGGTGGAGCCATATGAGTGATTCTTTTCTCTGGAAGTGTCTAAGTCAAGAAATCTCCCTTCTCTAGTTGGAAAGTGACATATTAAACTTGGATCTAGTAAAGATTCTATCTGAGACTACTAGATCATTGAGAGTCATTAATGGTAGACTTGAAGCCTCCAAATCCACTGCTAAGTCAGCTGCATCACACGTAGGTGAAGCATTATGTTCTAGCACAAATAAATTCTGAAAAAAAAAGATAAATTAGACACAGTTCTTTTCTGACTAGAAGACAAGAACTTTTACAAGGTATTTTGTAGAAAATTCCTCAGCCATTTATTAAGGATAATGGACTAATGCAGGAAGGGATTGGTAGTAATTGAGGATGAGGAAGAAGGAGAAAGGAGAGAAGAAATTAAAGTCCCTTTGCCCAGGATTTTAGCTGGTCAGATAAACAATACACACATAAAGCTACTTTTTGAAATATTGAACTAATTATTATGAATTAATAGGAAGTCCATATGCAGGTTTATATCTACTAATTGGATGTTTTTCTAGATGAAAAAAAGAACACTTTGCCAAGTGATAGTAATATAATTTCACTTAATTCTTCCAGGCAGTTCTATTTGGAACACACATATGTATTAAAGGCAGGAATACAACCAGGAATACAACTAGACATTAGGAATACAAAATGTCCTCTGGCTTTAGTTTTGGTCCTGTTCTGCCTTCCCATTCTTTTGCATAAGAGAACAAAACATTTTTGGGATTGGGAAAACAGGGGACCCTGAACACTGACAGCCCGTGGTATATTGATAAATGGTAGTCTCTAAACATGAATGGATTCAATTTAACAACTGAAAGTTGGACAGGAAGCCACATGGAATTTCTAATCTGAAGTCAGAATGGGGCCCCTTGCAGAAATGATGCCCTCGGTTACTAGAAATGAAAAATAGCAAGCAATCACTAGATGGAAGGCACTGCTGTGATTGTCTTCTAAAACTCTGATGCCCCAAGCAAAGACTCTTCTTCTGGAGAGGATATTCTCATCCCTGTCAAAGTTTAGAGAAACAAATGGATATCCATCATCTACTTTAGGAGAAGGAAAATCACTGGCTATTTTTGGATTTGCTTTTCTCCAGACTATTGACAGGATATGTGAGCTATAAACAAGGCCTCCAGGGCTTTAAACTAAATAGAGTCCCTTCCTTCTCACATAGAAAGAGGTGGTACCTTGGAATGAGGGTTATAGCTGAAGCCCAACGTTGAACACTCTGCAACCTGTGGGCCAGTGCAGTTATGATTGAAAGCAAATAGTAGAGACTATAAGACCAATAGAGTAATAATGAACATTAGACTCACCTGACTAGCTAGAAATAACCCAGCCACTCGCCATGCCCAAAAATGTGGCAGAGTCCATACATCTGCCAAAGCCTGCATGTCTAGCAGAGCCTGCCCAACAGAAAAGAGCAGTGTGATAGCATCACCAGAAGACATAGGTGACCCTGCAGCACTGGAAGTATGAGTTTTCCCTCTACATTGTTCACATGGTAACCCTAGGTCAGAGGTTCATATAGAGATATTGCCCTTGGTTAATAAGAAAGAGATTTTGATAACTAGATTAAGCACTAGTTAGCTGGGCCACCTCTGGCTTTGTGTTCTGAAGAGTCTTATACCTAGAGCAAGTACCTTTCCATTGATGGAATGGATTTTTGTAAAAGAGAGTGCTCCATAGGGAGAATATCCAAGTATTAATTTTCCTATCATTCTATTTTATAAAATGCTTCTGCTTTGAATGAATTATATCTTCTACCTGCCTAAAAAAATAAATGCATCACTTGGGGTTTGTGCATGGTAGTGTTAAGCAAATATAGATGCACAGAACCTTGAACTTGTGGTAACCTTAGCTAAACCCCCACTGTGAGGAAGTGTTGGGGGAAAGCCTTTTCATCACTGGATACTATAGCTATAAAGTTACACTGGAAGAAAGTAAAATTTTCTGAAGAATCTTTACAAATAACATAAGGGATTTATTATTTTTTTTAATTTGAAAGCTACACTAATTGCTTAGTCATTTAACTCAGCTTCACAGTGAGGAAGGTACTGGATTATTGTCTCCATTTAAGAGAAACACTTTATTTGAGAGGTGAAAATTAAAACAAAATAAAAAGGCAATCAAAGACCAACAGAGGAAATTTTTCTCCACATTTATTGCCTTTTCTCTATCTCCTACAAACAGGGAACAATTCCAAAAGTTGATCATGAGTAGCATGTAATGATTCCATCCTTCACCACAATGAAAACCATCTCAACCCATTTGGTGAAGTACTTGCTGTTCTCTGAAATTAACAAATGGAGAACTTTTTCTGCCTTAAAGGAGGCAAACTGAGGCAGGATTGGCTTTGTAGAGGGCTGTAATGGCACTGCAAATCTTTTTGGTCTTCACATTTCCTGTCCTTTGCTAATTAAGAAGAGGAATAATTGTCTTTCTTGAATCTAAAACATGAATCACGGAAGCTTTCAAAGTGGAAAACATTTCTAGGCAGATTGAAAAGCTGAAGTGGAGATAGTATAATTTAGTCACCAAGATGAAATCTACTGACAAATTGTCTTGTGTTCATCATCCTTATTAAGTACCATTGTATCTCTTTGATTACATTAGTTATCTTTGTGTTATCATAGAGTCTTAGTTGTAGAGCTGGGAGGGACCTTAGAAGTCACCTAATCCAACTTTTTAATTTTAAAGATGATTAATTTCAAAGATGAAGTCACACAGGGTTAAATGGCCTGTTCGAGGTGACAAGGAAACAAGTGATTAAGATGAAATCAAATTTTAGAACATCAACTTGTTTTTTAATCAAATTGGATAAGGTCAACAGTTAAAGGATTTCTATTGTGAATGTTTTATAAGGTAAAAACAAGTTACTTTCTAAAAGAATCTCTTCCTCAGTTATTTTTATAAACTTGGTTATTCTTATATGATATCTTCTTAAAACAAGGCATGGTTCACTTGCCAACTGCTCCTCTGTGCACATCTGCCACTTACTAGCTGTGTTTCCCTAGCCAACTAACACTACCTCTCTGGGTCTCATTTTCCTCATCTATAAAACAGGTAGAGTCGAACCAAATGGCTCTGAAGATTCTTTCCTGTTCTGAGTTGCAGTCTTGTGATTATTATTTATAAACCTGCAAAATTCTTGATAGGCAGACTCTGATTTGCTATCATCATAACCTGCAAAATTCTTGATAGGCAGACTCTGATTTGCTATCATCATA
>NW_020954551.1:31992248-32017550 GCF_900497805.2 Vombatus ursinus | reverse complement strand
AACCTGCAAAATTCTTGATAGGCAGACTCTGATTTGCTATCATCATATCTGCTTTTTATGGAGAAAGAAAAGACAAAGAAAATATCTCTCTTGTCTATTTTTGCTGCCACTGCTTTTGACATCATAATAACAACAACCTGTTTATAGAATGCTTTTTAAAGATTTGTGAAGTACTTTCCTCGTAACAAGTGCATGCACTTGTGACCTAGGTAATACAGGTGATGACCCAGGTAACTTACCCTATAAATATAAACCATAAACTTAACTGAGTTCCTGGACTCCATTCCCAGTACAGTAACAGAAAAAGTTTTTGAAAAACTTCCTATTACTTCAACCCACTCAATCCAAGTTTTGTTGTTCAATTTTTCAGTTATGTCTGACCCTTTGTGACTACATTTAGGGTTTTCTTGGCAAAAATACTGGGGTGACTTACCATTTCCTTCTCCAGCTCATTTTACAGATGAGGAAAATGAGGTGAATAGGGTTAAGTGACTTGCTTAGGGTCATACAGCTAGTAAGTATCTGAGGCCAGATTTGAATTCAGGAAGATGAGTCTTCCTGGCTCCAAGACTAGTCCTTTAACTAATGTGCCACCTAGCTGCCCTAGTTGAGTATGTCCCCTCAATAAAGTTTATTTGTTGGCATTAGTTCAGGGTAATATGTCACTGTGCTTATTCTCAAACTCAAAGCCATGTCAAAACACTCTCATTTCTTCAATTTCTGTCTACTGAAGCCATCTTTACTATTGCATATATACACAATCATCTCCATCTTTAAAACAAAGCAAAAACAAACAACCCTCACGTTACTCTTCACTTCCTTAAGATTTATCTCATTTTCCTACTCTTTTAAAACTAAACTCTTGCAAAGAGCTGTCTACATTCCTTTCCGCTACTTCATTTACTCACTTCTTAGCCACTTGCAGTATGGCTTCTGATCAAAACTGCTCTTTGCTTTGACTGCTTTGTACTTATTTTATATCCATCCTGTATTTACTTATATAGGTACATATATTACATTCAATAGAATGTAAGATCTTGGGGAGTTGAGATTCTTTCTTTGGTGTATGTTTGTGTGGGCGGGGAGGATTCATATGCTCAGTACATAGCGCAGAACCTGGCACATAGTAGATGCTTAAAAATTGCTTGTTGACCACTTTGACACTGTTGCCCATTCCCGCCCCATGGAATCTCTCTTTCTCCAGTTGTTGTAACACTGTTCTCTCCTGATTCTCCTTCAATCTGTTTGCTTCTTCTCAGTCTCCTTTGCTGAGTAATCATACATTACTACCTCTCTTCACTCCAGGAGATCTTTAAGTCTTGACCATCAGCCTCTTTTTCTTCATTCTCATTCTATCTCTTCATAATCTAAAACAGCTACCATTGATTCATTGTCTCTGTGGAGATGACTCCTAAGTCAATAAAGCCAGCCCCAAACTCTTAGTTCCAATCCTACAGCATCCACTGCCTGCTGGACAGCTCTGCTTAGAGGTTTTGCATGCATCTCAAACCTCAACATGACTAAAACAGAATTAATCATCTTCCTTTCCAATTATATGCCTCTTCCAAACTTCTTTATTTCTGTTGAGATCACCAACATCCTTCCAGTCACATGGGTTTTAGTCACATGGGTTTTTTTCATCTTGGTCATCTTTGGTTCTTTGCCTTTTCCCACCGTTAATAATTCAATGAGTTGCTAAGTCTTTTCAATTTTACCCTATCACTCATCATCCCTATCTCTCCATTCCCAAGAGTTCAAGTCTCTAGTTCAAGTCTGCATCACCCCTCATCTTGAATACTGCAATAGTCTTCTAGCTGGACCCCCTTGCTTCTACACCCTCTCTTCTCTTTCCATCTGGCTGCTGAAAATAATCTTCCTAAAGTTCAGGTTTAACCATAACACTCCTTCACTCACAAATCTTCAGTTGGGCCCTATTGCCTCTGAGATACAATACAAATTCCTGACTTGGCTCCTAAAGTTATTTTACAACCTGGCTTCAGCCTACATTTCTAGTCATTTTTTTTTCTCTTTTGATTAGTTTTCTTAAAATAAGTCTTTAATAGCATTATCTTCCCATTCTAAATTAAATGTCCCCTAGTAACAGAGAAAAACAGTTAATTATAAACAACCAATACAATGACTATACTGGAGATAATTAACATTACTTCCCATTTTCAACACTAATCTCTTTTCCAACCAAACAGTTCTGCTCATTATTCCCTAAATTTGGCATCCCATCTCTTTCCTCCCTGTCTCTGTATATGTGGCCCATCCTCACTCTGCCTCTTAGAATCCTTAGTTTCTTTTCAGGTAGGTCCACTTCAAGTGCAACTTCTTATAGGAAAATTCACCTGACCTCTCTAACTTTAATGCTCTCCTACACTTCACCTCAAATTATATCTTTTCTATTTATTTATTTCCACCTCACCATCACCTCCAATAATGTAAGCTTCTTGAGATCAGGAACTGTAAATATGTATATATACACACATACATATACACATACACATATGTGTGTGTGTATAGTGTAGTGTGCATATATATATATGTGTGTGTGTGTGTGTATAAATATGGAGAGAGACAGAGAGTCTTCATATTCTTAGCACCTAGCAGTGCTTAACATTTTGATAAGTGATTAACAAATGCTTGTATATTCATTGATAGCAATAGTCTCAAGGATGGCACCCATATGGATCTTGCTCCAGTGTGGATTTGAGATTGCTCTTTGTATGATTTCAAATTGTAATATTAGGGTCAGGTACCCTGCCTCCTAACGTGTGTGTATGTGTGTGTGTGTGTGTGTGTGTGTGTGTGTGTGTGTGTGTATGTATGTTCTACACAGTGCTAGGAAGATTAGAAAATCCTCTATAAATAAATACTTGTGTAACAATTGTCTAATTTGACTGAAACCTGATAGGACTATGAGAATTCTCTGTCACTGAACAGTCAGCAACTATGAGTGCAGAAGATGGGCCTGGGAGTCCCAAGACAATTGTTGACAAGATGTTTCACTGAAGCAAGTAAACAACAATTAAATGGACTCATGCATTGTCGTTCTGCTGTTCTATTTCCTCCCCATCCCACCACCCCCTAAGTACGAACCAACTGCTGCTATGGATAATAACGGCCAGAATTGCTGCACCATGCATTTTCCCAAACCAGCTCAATGACGGACTACAACTCATGTAACTACAATTTTACTCTTTTGCATGTATTTATTGGAGAAAAAAGAGAAACAAGGAAACACCAAGTTTTTTTGGTATACTGATCAACCTCCCCAGGGTCCAAGCTCTTGAAAAGCATTATACTCTAGTGGAAAGAGGACTGCCCAGAATATCAGAAGACTGGTTCTATTTCTGTCCCTGACATGAAATAGCTGCATGACCTTGGGCATGTCCCTTCACTTTCTTGATTCTATGTTAACTCCATTGTAAAGTAAGAGAGTTGCACCAGTCAATTGTTATATTATAAACCTATTGTCATTTTCCATCAATAAATCACAAATACCAAAGGATGATGAACTATAATTTCATTGATTTAACAACATTTTGCACCCACAGATTTGTACTGAACAATGACTTTTCCACATATGCAAGAGCAACTACAAGAAGACCTTGTGCTGTTTGTGAAGGCTGTCTGTTTTCATTTTCAGTTTTTTTATCTTCTTCATTTTTTCTTTTTTTAAAATTTTTATTAATTTATTTTGATTTATCAATAATCACTTCCATATGCTTTTGAGTTTAAAATTTTTCTCCTCCTTTCTCCCCACCACCCTCCCCAAGATGGCACACAATCTGATACAGGCTATACATTTACATTCCTATTAAACATATTTTCACATCAGTGATGTTGTAAGTAAAAATTAAAACCAATAGGAGGAACCATCAGAAAGAGGAAACAAAACTCAACAGAAGAGAAAAAATAGCAATTCAACTTCCATAGTTTTTTCTTCGGATGTGGATAGCATTTTCCATCATGAGGACTCTGGAGATGTCTTAGATCCTTGTATTACATTTTCAGTTTTTAAGAGGAAAAGAAAAAGCTAGATATCTGAAAAAGCAGCATGGCATAGTGGAGAGTGCTAGACTTGGCATCAGGAGGAACTGGGTTTTAATCCTGCCCCAAGACACCTCCTTACTGTGTGACCCTTGCCAAGACACTTCCTCTGTGCCTCAATTTTCTCATCTGTCAAATGAGGGGGTTTGACTTAATGACCTCTAAGATCCCTTCCAGCTCTAAGTCTATGATCCTGATATATAAGGTACCTTCTGGCTCTATGATTTTGTCAGGATTGTCACAGGTTGCAAGGAAGTAGCAGAGACACAGGTCAGTTCCAGGTCTTTTGACCACAAATCAAACTTTCTCATGCACCACATGGTTAATAGTTCTTTCTCCTAAAGGAGACTAAATAATTTAACCTGAGGTATAATATAATCCGTCTTCCTTTCATACATACATATATGTATATATTTGTTCTTTCAGTCATGTATGACTCTTCATGACCCCATTTGGGGTTTTCTTGGCAAAGATATTGGAGTGGTTTTCCATTTCCTTCTCCAGCTCATTTTACAGATGAGGAAATCGAGACAAACAGGGTTAAGTGACTTGCCCAGGGTTTCTTCTTTTTCTTCCTCTTTTTTCAAATTATTTGCCCTTTCCACTGCATCACAGGGACTGCACCCAACAGTTTCTAAGTCTCTTCCAACTTTACATCTTATAATATTTGATATTACCTCAGTAAAATCCCCCTGCCTGTGTCATGATATCTCTGGATATTGTACTTCAGCTCTCAGGTTACTATCTAATGGTTTTCTTCCCTGTAGGTCAGAGGTTTTAACCTTTTATTTTTTTGTATTGTAGAGTCCTTTTGCAGTCTGGTGAAGTCTCTAGATCCTTGTTCAGAAGAATGTGTTTAAATGTATAAAATAAAACCAATTATATTGACATAAAGTTATCAAGAACAAAAAAAATTCATGGACCTCAGCTCAAGTTCCCATGCTCTAGGGTGCAGCTATATTTATCTAGAATGTGACACTCTTGAGAAGGTATATGTAAATTATATTTCAATAAATTGTAACATGTGATTAGGAATGCTCATTCATGTAATATGAGCTCTAGGAACACCTGGAAGAGTTCTTTTATCTTGAATTTTTTCTTCCACATACCTACAGATGTTTAAAATTGATTTTATAATTAGACATAATACCAAAAATGCAAATGTCTCTGAGAAAGGTAATACAGAAGCTTAAATTCAATCTGAGATTTAAAAAAAAGAGAAACTCATATCTGAACTTTTCTTCATGGAAGGTTTTTATTGGATCTTCACAGGAGGGCCCTGGGAACCTGAAGCAAGGAGGGCTTTATAAGAAGAAGGAAGTCATAGGAAGATCAGGTTTGGACTACTAAGGAAAAAGTGAGCCTATTTCAGAATATTCATGTCAATTAGCTTTGAATGTGAGGCTTATGATTCAACTGCATTTGTTTTCAAACTAGACTCTGTAATTTGCTTTAAATTCTGTTTCCATTCTTCCTAAAGCCAACTGAAATCCTCTATCACTATTTCCATCCAAAGGTGGCTGAAGAAGTTGGCAGTGCCCATGCTAACCTCTCTTATTTCTATGGGATTGGCACTTTTTCTGTCCCTTCTTCTGTGAGATGGGCCACTCTGCCCATTTATTTCATATGAAAGACCAGAATTATTTGTAAACAAATTGGATACTCCCTATTGCCCCCTGCCACACACATGCCTGGGTGGCCACAAGATCCATTACTGATGAGTAATAAAACATAATGAGATAACCAGATATTGTTTATTAAAATTCACCATTATATTGGAAATAAGAGATCAGAAGGTCATCAAAGAAATGTAGATACCCAAGATAAGTTTCACTTTCACAGAATTCCTGAATTGGAGATTTGAAAGAGAACTTGGCGGACTTCAGTTTCAATAGTCCCTATTGCATGTCCATCCAGTGGTTCTATCTTTTGTGCTTGAAAGATTCCAAGAACAAGAAACCCCCAACCTCTCAAAGCAGGCCATTCCAACTCCAATTTTTAGAAACTGTTTCCTGATATTAATCCTGTATTGGCCTCTTTGCCACTTTTATCTATTACTTCTAGTTCTATCCTCTAGGATCAAAAAGAAGATCTTTAATCCCTCTTCCCCATGACACCCATCAATATTTGAAAGCAATCTGATGTGCAATTTCATTAACAACACCAAAATTTATTACATACATTTTACAAGAAAATCATTGTCTGAATTGAAAGATGACACTCCCAATGGCAGGTATGCTTGGAGCTGTAACTAAAGATTAATGACCAAATTACTTGCCCAGATTCATAAAGCAATTTAGGGGTAGAGCCAGGTCTAGAACCTAGAACTATAGTCTAATGTACTTTACATTAGACTATACATCAGGAGATTTCACTTTATAAATTGATTACAGAGCTCAGAACCAACTTTCCATTCACTCATTCCAAGTCACATACTCCCATGTAGTTGCATCTCTGAAGATTCGGTAACTGACATTAAACATTTTGGATATATCATCTTTTTACCTCAGTGAAACTATCAAAATTCTACCCCAACACCTCTTTGTGGAATGAGATAATTTTAAAGTTTAAAAAGTGATATGTAAATTCTGACAGGACCTACCAAGCTGGAAAAATTTCAAGTATAGACTTGGTAAAGCAATCAACGAGCTTTAACCAAGCACTTGCCAATTGTGTGGCGGACAGTGCACTATGTACTAGGGAAACTAAGGAAACAAGAAACAGTCCATACTCTCAAAGATCTTACATTCCAATGTACAATATGTCTACCACGCAAGGACCAGCTGATGAACTTATGGCCCTGAGCTGATGAATTTGGGAGGTGCCATAAGTAATTAAGATGGTAATATTGACTGGGTGAAGCCAAGATGGTGGAGAGAAGCCAGGAAGTTGCCTGAGCTCTCTGCTGTTTCCCTCAGAAATAACATTAATCAAGCCTCTAAATGGATCCTGTAGTGACAGAACCTATAAAAAGACAGAGTGAAACAATTTTCCAGCTTAAGATAATTTAAAGGGATTTAAGAAAAGGTCTGTCTCACTTGAGTAAAAGGGGAGCAGAGGTCAGGGCAGACAGTGTCTGGGTGAGTCAGCAGGAGGCTTTTAGCCATAGCACAGATCAACAAGGACCCTTGGTCTTGGCACAGTAGATCACCTGTGAGGCCTCCAACCCCAATTCAGAAGGCAAGTTGCCAGGCCCTGAAACCAGGCAACCACAGGTGTGACTAGGCCAGGCCACCGCAGTGTAATGAGCAAGCTACCAGCACCTGAGGCCCCAGTGCACAAAGCCACTGACCAGGCCCCTGACCTCCAGCACAATAATTTGGGACAGTGCCCCTTGTACCCAAGGAGAAGAGCTCAAGTTAGCTGAGAAATAGGCAAAAAAATTAGGGAGAAGCAAAAAATCTTAACTGAAAAAAATTACTATGGTGACAGGAAAGATCAAAACATAAACTCAGAAGAGGAAAACGTCATCAATACACTTACATCCAAAACTTCAAAAGAGAATATGAATTGATCTTTAGTCCAAAAAGCCTTCTTGTAGGAGCTCAAAAAGGATTTTAAAAGTCAAATAAGATAGTGGAAAAATTTGGAAATGAGAGGTATGCGAGAGAGAGTCAACAGCTTGGAAAAGGAAGGACAAAAATTGACTGAAGAAAACAATTCCTTAAAAAATACAATTGGCCAAATGGGAAAAAAATTCACTGAAGAAAACAACTTACAAAATGGAATTGGCCAAATGGAAAAGGCGGTACAAAAGCTAACTAAAGAAAATAATTCCTTAAAAATTAGAATTGGGCAAGTGGAAGCTAATAACTCTATGAGATATCAAGAAACAGTCAAAAAAAATCAAAAGAATGAAAAAATGCAAGCAAATGTAAACAACTGACCTGGAAAATAGATCCAGGAGAGATAATTTAAGAATTATTAGAGTAACTGAAAGCCATGATCAAAAAACAGACTGGTTAGCATCTTTCAAGAAATTATCAAGGAAAACTGTCCTGATATCCTAGAACCACAGGATAAAATAGTGATTGAAAGAATCCATCAATTACCTCCTGAAAGGGATCTCAAAAAAAAAAAAACAAACTCCAAGGAACATTATAGTCAAATTCCAGAATTATTGGGACAAGAAGAAAATTCTGCAAGCAGACAGAAAGAAACAATTCATATATCAAGGAGTCACAGTCAGGATTACACAGGACATAACAGCTTATATATTAAAAGATTTGAGGACTTGGACTATGATATTCTGGAAGGCAAAGGAACTTGGATTACAACCAAAAATCAACTACCTAGCAACATTGAGCATAATCTTTCAGGGGAAAAGATGAACATTCAATGAAATAGGAAAGTTTTAATCCTTCCTGATGAAAAGACCAGAGCTGAAAAGAAAATTCAATCTTCAAATATAAGACTCAAGAGAAGCATAAGAAGGTAAACAGGAAAGAAAAAAAATGTTATCCAATAAAGTTAAACTGTTTACATCCCTATATGGGAAGATGATACTTGTAACTCTCAAGAACTGTATCTTTATTAGGTCAGTTAGAAGGGGTATACATAGGTAGAGGGTATGGTTATAAGTTGACTTTGATGTCATGATATTAAAAAATTAATTAAGGGGTGAAAAAGGACTGTATTGGGAGAAGATGTAAGGGGGAGGCAGAATAGGGTAAATTATATCACATGAAGAGGTGCAAAAGACCTATTACAATAGAGAGAAAGAAAGCAGAAGGGTGATCATTGTTTGAAACTTAAACTCTCATCATGCTTGGCTCAAAAAGGGAATAACATACACATTCAGCTGGGGATAGAAATCTATTTTACCCTAGAGGGAAGTAGGATGATAAAGGGTAAGGAAAAGGGGGGGGACTGATAGAAAGGAGGGTAGATTGAAGGAGGTGGTGGTCAGAAGGAAAATACTAGTGAGGAGGAAAAGGGTGAAAAGAAAGAGAAAAGTCTAAACTGAAGTGGGGTTGGGGATAGGATGGCAAGAAAGACACAGTTAGTAGTCATCACTGTGAATGTGAATAAGATGAACTGTCTCATAAAATGGGAGCAGATAGCAGATTGAATTAAAAAACCATAATCATGCAAAATATTGTTTGCAAGAAACACATTTGAAGCAGAGAGATACATACAGGGCAAAAGTAAAAGACTGGAGCAGAAAATATTATGCTTCAGCTGAAGTAAAAAAAAAAAAAAGCAGGGGTGGAAATCCTGATCTCAGACAAAGCAAAAGCAAAAATAGATTTAATTAAAATGGATATGGAAGGAAACTAAATCTTCCTAAAAAGTACAATAGACAATGAAGTATTATCAAGACTAAACATATACACACCAACTGGTGTAGCATCTGAATTCTTAGGGGAGAAGTTAAGTGAGTTACAGGAAGAAATAGCAAAACTATACTAGTGAGGGGCCTCAACCTTCCCCTCTCAAAACTAGATAAATCAAACCATAAATAAACACAATAGAAGTTAAACAGGTGAATAGAATTTTAGAAAAGTTAGATATGGTAGACCTTTGGAGAAAACTGAATGGGGAAAGGAATATGCCTTTTTCTCAGGAGTACATGGCACCTACCAAAAAATTAACCATGTATTAGGACTTAAAAACCTCACAATCCAATGCAGAAAGGCAGAAATATTAAACACGTTCTTTTCAGATTATGATGCAATAAAAGATTACATGTAATAAAGGGCCATGGAAAGATAGACTAAAAATTAATTGGAAACTAAGTAATCTGATCCTAAAGAATGAGTGGATCAAACAACAGTCAAAGAAACAATCAATACTTTCATCAAAGAGGATGATAATAATGAGACAACATACCAAAACTTATGGAATGCAGCCAAAACAGTTCTTGGGGGAAATTTTATATCTCTAAATGCTTATATAAGTAATATAAAGAGGAGATCAATGAATTAGGCATGCAACTAAAAAAGCTAGAAAAAAACCCAAAAATCCCCAATTAAATATCAAATTAGAAATTCTGAGAATCAAAGCAGAGACTAATAAAATTGAAAGTAAGTAAATTATTGAACTAATAGGTAAAACTAAAGTTAGTTTTATGAAAAAAAACCAATAAAATAGATAAGTCTTTGGTTAATCTGATTTAAAAAAGAAAGAAAAATATCAAATTACCAGTATCAAAAATGAAAAGGGTGAGTTCACTACTAATGAAGAATTCACCACTAATGAAATTAAAGTAATAATTCGGAGCTATTTTGCTCAACTGCATGCCAATAAATCTGACAGTTCCAATTGTTGAGATTTGACTTTGTGTGAAAAGTATTTTGTAATTGGGTTCATATAGTTCCTGGGTTTGTCTTGGCAGGTAGACTCCCAAATATTTTATCTTGTCTATAGTTACTTTAAATGGAATTTCTCTTTCTATCTCTTGCTGTGGGTTTTGTTAGTAATACATAAAAATGCCAATTATTTATGTGGGTCTATTTTATATCCTGTAGCTTTGCTAAAGTTGCTAATTATTTCAAGTAGTTTTTTAATGGATTCTCTAGGGCTCTCTGATTATACCATCATATCATCCACAAAGAGTGATAACTGTTTCTTCATTGCCTATTCTGGTTCCTTTGATTTCTTTTTCTTCTCTTGTTGCTAAAGCTAACATTTCTAGTTCAATATTGAATAACAGTGGTGATGGTGGATATCCTCTCTTTCACTCTGGATCTTACTGAGAAAGCTTCTATCTTATCCCCATTATGTATAATGCTTGCTGATGGTTTTAGATAGATGCTACCTATCATTTTAAGGAAGACTTAATTTATTCCTATGCTCTCTAGTGTTTTTAATAGGAATGGGTGTTATATTTTGTCAAATGCTTTTTCTGCATCTATTGAGATAATCATGTGGTATCTGTTAGTTCTGTTGTTGATATGGTCATAAAGGGTGATACCATAAGAAAATCAAGAAAGCAAGGAATAGTTTACTTGTCAGATCTATGGAAAAGGGAAGAATTTATGACTTAACAAGAGATAGAGTACATTATGAAATGCAAAATAGACAACTTTGATTACATTAAATTAAAAAGTTTTCCCCCAACCAAACCAATACAACCAAGATTAGAAGAAAAGCAGAAATCTGGGAAACAATTTTACAGTCAGTGTCTCTGATAAAGGTATCATTTCTAAAATACATAGAGAACTGAGTCAAATTCATAAGAACACAAGTCATTCTCCAATTGGTAAATGGTCAGAGGATATGAACAGGCAGTTTTCAGATGAAATCAAAGCTATCTAAAGTCATATGAAAAAAATGCTCTAAATAACTGTTGACTAGAGAAATGCAAATTAAAACAACTGTGAAGTACCACCTCATACCTATCAAATTGGCTAACATAACAAAAAAGAAAATGATAAATGTTGGAGAAGGTGAGAGGAAATTGGCAGATTAATGCATTGTTAAAGAGAGTTGTGAACTGATCCAACCATTCTGGATAGCAATTTAGAACTATGCCCAAAGCGCTATAAAACTGTGCATACTCTATGACTCAGCAATATCACTGCTTAGTCTGCATCCCAGAGAGATAATAAAAAAGGGAAAAGGACCCACAGGTACAAAAATATTTATAGCAGCTCTTTTTGTGGTGGCAAAGAATTGGAAATTGAGAGGATGCCCATCAATTGGGGAATGGCTGAACAAGTTGTGGTATATGAATGTAATGGAATACTATTGTGCTATAAGAAATGACTGGCAGGCAGACTTCAGAAAAAACCTGGAAAGACTTACATGAACTGATGCTGAGTGAAGTGAGCAGAACCAAAAGAACATTGTACCCAGTAACAGTAACATCATGTAATGATCAACTTTGATTGACTTAGCTCTTCCTAGCAATACACTGATCTAAGACAATTCCAAAAGAGTCATGATGAAAAACGCTATCCACATCCAGGAAAGAATTATGGAAATTGAATGCAGTTATAGAGGTATACTATTTTGAATTATTTTCTTTTTTGTGATTTTTCCATTTTGTTCTGGTTTTTCTTTCAAAACATGACTAATGTGGAAATATATTTAATATGATTGCACATTTATTACCTATATCAAATTGGAGGAGGAGGAGGTGAGGGAGGGTGGGAGAAAAAAATTGGAACTTAAAATCTTATGAAAGTGAATGTTGGAAACTATCTTTATGTGTAATTGGAAAAAAATAAAATACTATATTGTTGACAGGAGTATCTACAGTGATTAAATCACAGATCCTTGATGTATTGGACTCTATGAAAGGTCTAACAAGGGGACATCTTGCTGACTACTCATGCAGATTGTTCTTTTCGCACTGAGGTGCTTGAAACAAGGGATCAATGGGGTGATTTAGGAACATGGTAAGTCTAAATGATACTAGTGTAAGAGACCTGTTCATAATCAGAATAGACATAATCAAGAAGCCCCTGTAAGACTTATGGACAAAAAGAATACAATAGCAATCATGACACCAAATGAGAATTTAGTCCAATTATCAATAGCAGTGGGTCTCAAAGTATGGTCTGGAGGCTCCTGGGCTTCCCCAGATCCTTTCAGGGGTTCCTTGAGATCAAAATGACTTTCCTAATAATACCAATATATTTCAATTTCAAATATAGTAAATATCAATAAATATAATTTACAAAAAAGTTTTTTGAAGGGTCCTCAATAATTTTTAAGAGTACAAAATGGACCTAAAAGCAAAATACTTGAGAACCACAAATCTACAAAATGGCAGGCAGTACAGCTTGATAGATAGAGTACCTAGTATAAGGTTCCCGTTCTGCCTGTATGACTTACTCACTTTGTGACCATGGGCAAGCTCGTTAACCTCTAAGCTTCGGTCACCTCTTTAAGATAGGGTGTCTCTGACACTCTGAGTCAGTCCAAGGAAGTCCTATGCTAATAGGGAGGGATTACTACTAAGCTCTTGATTTCATTAATAGCAGGAACTCATGAATTTCTCTGCCATATAGAGCCTGAGAGAGTTGTCTAGAGTACTGAAAGGTAAACTAAGTCACCTTCAAGGTCCCAATGAGCTTGTGTCAAAGGTGAGGATTGAAACCAGGGCTTCCTGACTTTGAAGCCTTACCTCTGCCCACTATTCACACAATCTCTCCTGTGCAAGAAACCTTCAAAACTAGAGGTCTTCGATGTATTGACATATCTATTGGGATATTCCAGAATGTATCAAGGGCTAATGACTTTGCTGTCAGAGATGTATAAGACTTCATCAAATACTACATTTTCTAAATGAATTTCATGGTTATCTAAATCCTCCAATTTGCAAGAGAAGTCTGTTTGAAAAGTTAAATGATTCCGCTTGTTAACCAGCTGCATACTCATTTCCTCCACATGAGGAAACTGTAAAGTCTATCATAGAAAGCAAGCTGGCACCAGCATCAGGCCCTGCCAACTGTCTCTTTTTCTCCTTTTCGTTGGTAGAAATTCTCCCTTAATAAATTCTGCATTTCCAGGGAGGCTGGAAATGCTTATTTTAAAGCTCAGAAAAGCTATGGTGGTTTTTCAAAGAATTTACCATATAAGCTTACCATTGGAGTTTATCATAGAGTGCCAATGTTCCTAGCTGGTTTCCCACCAAATCTTATAGATAATCTTAGTTCAGTCTAACCTTACCACTTGCTATGATTGTAAACTGTAAGTTGATGGAGTTCATACAAACCAAATATGAAAAGACTATCTCAGATCAGTAATCAATTTAGTATTGAACTAGTGGTCTCTACACATGTGATACTGTTTTTCTTGCTATGATTGGCTTTGAAGAAGTACAGAAAGCATTTTTCCTTCCTTCAAGAAGCTTATAATTTAGATTGTTGTTTGTGGTTGTCCAGTCTTTTTCAGTCGTGTCTGACTCTTCATGACCCCTTTTGGGGTTTTCTTGCCATTTACATCTTCAGCTTATTTTACAGATGAGGAAACTGAGGCAAAGAGTGAAGTAACTTGTCACAGCTAGTAAGAGTCTAAGTCCAGATTTGAACTTAGGAAGTTGAGTTTTCTTGACTTCAGGCCTGGCACACTATCCACTATACCGTCTAGCTGCCCCATAATCTAGTTCAGGAGTCAGCAAATTATAGCCAGCTATCCTTGGGCCATAGTTTGCCAAACCCTGATCTAATTGATAAGAATAGCTAAACATAAACAATTGCTAATAACATTCATACAACTAAAGATAAATTGACATTTATTATCATCTTTCCTTTCCTAATTCTCAAAGTACTTTGCTTATTTGGGTATCTTTGAATACATACATATGCATAAATACACAAGTATACTTCTAGAATTATAGGTCTAGACCTGGGAGGGATGATAAACCATTAAGTCCATACTATTTACTGAGGAAACATACCAAGGGAGTTTAGATGATTGCCCAAGATCACCCTTAGGACATCTGTGGTGGGACTTGAAAGCTGATTCTATTAATTCAAAGCATTTTTTTCCTACTGTAGAGTAGGAAAATGCCTTACCTCCTTACTTGTCATACTTTAGTTAGTATTTTAGTTATTTTCATTACTTCTTTTCTAGATGACAAACTCTGTCTTAGAAGTGACTGTCATTGAATAGTCAGCTTTTTCTCCACTATAACATCTATCATAGGGTATTGCATATAATATGCTTATGTTTGATAAAATCAAATTTGACTCAGTTCAAGAATTCCAAGATAATTTTGAGACAGCCTGCTGGATATAGGGAGCTCTCAAGGGAGATGAGAAGTTAAGACTCAAGGAGTCTTAAAGGATACAAATCTGGCACAAGACAAGAGTCTTTGCCTGAGGGTATGAGCTTCTGGGGTGGGGCATGCTTCCTCCTTGCAACAACTACCATCCCTGTACCTCACCTTATAGTGCATTTATAGCTATGAAATGTCCCTTGCCCTAAAATTCAGTGTTCTATAACCATAGCACTCCTATTCTGGGGCCTGCTTCTCTCTTTTTCAAACCTCTAGGGAAGCAAGAACCAGGTAGCCTACAGGAAGGTCTAACCAGGGGTGGGGAGCCTGTGGCCATGAGGCCACATGTGGCCCTCTAGGTCCTCAAGTGCAGCCCTTGGATCTTTTCTGTGAAGTCTGGATTCAGTTAAAGGGCTGCACTTGAGGATCTAGATGGCTACATGGGGCCTCATGGCAGCAAGTCCCCCCTCCCCGCCCCGGATCTATCCACTCTTTATATGACTGAATCTTTCCTTGGTGGTACCATCCTCAGTACGTGGCTTCCCTATTCATCTCAATTTGTCTTAAGCACCATTAGAGATGATTAGGGCTCTGTGGAGCATAGGTAAGATTTACTTAGGAGGCAGAGAAATTGACTTATTGATCATTTACTAATTCAGCAAAGATTTACTGTCTTCCCTAGAGGAGCTTCATGGACTATTGGAAATGGACACCCCCGTGGAAAAAAAAAAGCAGCACATTCAGCATTGATGTAGCACCCCTAGTGTTTGATTGGCCCTTTGTGAAATAGGCATATCCGTGAAGAGCCTACAATCTGGTTTCTAAGGAACAATGGGATAAATCTTTTTTTTTTTTTGTTTGAGTCAGAATGACAACTTTTCCCTCTGACAATTTCAAACCCTGCCAGTTCACCTTATGTGAAATGCCATTTTTATCTAGAAGGATTGGTCAATAAAGGATGAGTAATGTGTATTTCAGCTTAGGTGTTTCAGCACTTGTTAATTACACATCATCAGTTACCAACAAAAACCCTAAATTGTCTTTTCAGCATCTCACCTTTTCTTGGGTAATTAGTGTTAACTACAAAAATAGAATGCTTGATTTAACAAGAATTTCTTGAAAAAAAAGAAAGAACAAGAAAAGATCAGATGACCATAATTATAAAAATCTCCCCGCCAAAGTTTTTATACCTGTATTTTTAGTAAGTGCTGTTGAGAACAGCATATTTTCCAAAGCTCTCACACAATGGTACTGGATTAAGAAACAAGTCATGAGACTGCATACATTTATTTAATTAAACAGAAATCTTGGCTCAAATACTTTGGTATTCATTACAAGAGCTATCCCAAACTCACATTGCTTGACGGTAATATTTTTAGGATAGCTCCAAAATGATTAGTGCCTTGTCATCCCGAAAAACATACTTTGAAAACTAAGGGTAAGTGTGCCAATCTCTGATATAAGCTGAAATTCTCACCTTCAGCTCAGTAGAATAAGCCTCAGTTTGGGGATATGAAGTCCAATGTTCTTTCTTGCTTTACTTGATCACTCTGGGCATACATTTTCTTCTGTGTAAAATGAGGGAGTCAGAGAAGATGATCTTTAGTGTCCTTTCTAGCTCAAAAATATCAATCTATTATTCCCTATTATGTTGACTATCAAGGAGCTTTTGTAGCCGGGGAAGAAAGATGAATGTCAGAAGCAGAAACAAAGAATAATGTGAGATCTGTAGCTAGAAAGGCACTTAGAAGTCATGGAGTCCAAACTCCTCATCTTTTAGATGAGCAAACTGAAACACTCAAAACATGAAATTGTTTTCTCAAGGTAATACAGCTAGGGAGTAGAAAATTTTGGATTCATTTCAAGGTCCTCTGACTCTTAATCCCATATTGAGTCCATTGTACCCCATTGTCAGAAACACCAAATATCGAGATTAGGAGAATGATGTCAATAGGTCCGTGGAGATTGGGAATCAATTTTCCATCAGAATAGTAAAGAAATTGGTATGGTGTAGGAGAGAATAGGAGAAATCAAGGACAACCCTCAGTCAAAAATGCCAGGCAAGTTAATTAGTTTGGAAATGATAATCTGCCACCTCACCACCACCTCTTAGTGTCCCTGACTTCCTGAAGACTGTTCAAATCTCTCTTAACCCGAGGTCTTTCCTGCTCCCCCAATACTTTCCCCTCTCAGATTCTACTCTATTTTTCTTCGATAAGTGTAGTTCTTCTCATATTGTTGACCCTTTAGGACATAGGATCTTTGAGAAGAGAAATGGCCTTTTCTTGCCTTTCTTTATATGTCTAACTCTTGGCAAAATTACTGACACAGAAGATGCACTAAAAAAAAAGCTTCTTGACTTGCCAGCTTTGGAAATGAGAGCCCCAAATGATGAGAAAAATGATAGCTTTGAAGCACATACAATTCCTCGAACTACCAATAGGTGGCAAACATCTTCTTTCCTCCCAGATCTTAATGTTACTTAAAGGGGAGGAACTACCAGAAATCTATATCCAGAAATCAAAAGTCTTTTGAGATTTTTCTAGCTATAAGTGTGTGTGTGTATGTATTACATACATATATATACACACATACACATAGATACATAGACACACATATATTTTTATTTCTAAATATTGCTCAAACATGACAGTGGAAAGAGGAATGTTCTTTTAGTCAAGAAGACCTATGTTAAACTCCTGCTTCTGATACATATCACTATGAATGGTGGCATATCATTTAACCTCTCACTAGTCCCCAGGTAATTTTCAAAGACTTTAAGTTATAGACAAAAATGTCAATCTGCATCAAGAAAGGAACTGTCCAAACTGGGAATAGCAAAATTTCTACTCAGAAATGCTCAGAAGAGCAGTTTTGCATTCACATTCTTTGATTCCAAAGCCAGTTCTTTTGCCATTGTACCGTCCAAGGTCCTTTGAGCTCTGTCTCATCGATTACTCACAAATGCACTGTATAGTAGCTTCTGAATCCTAAAGAAATTACAGAAATACATCCCATTTCTCCCTCTTGGCATTCATACTTTTAGTTTTGTACCAGGAAAATTTCATAAAGGTTACCATATCATTTCTAAACTGTGTTATTTCCATACATAAAAATTCTTCCCATTATCGGAACAGTTTCCACATTTTCTCCTGGATTTTTAACATCTGTCCATACATTTCTTTAAACTTTCTAGTCTTATATATGTAAATATAGATATAGAGATATATTTATAGCTATATATCTCTCTGTATATACAGAAAGTTAGATAAATTGATCTCTGTCTGTCTGTCTCTCTAATGATGCATGAGGAGACCAAAACATGGTAGTTTTGTGATTCACACGCACACATATGCACACACTTGTACCCATATATACACCCTGTGAAGTTTATGCAAATTGTGGTCTGTTCTGAGCATTATGGTTCAAAGAGTGTATTGATGTGATTTATCAAAGGATGGCAATTAGAGTGATGAGGGGCCTTGAGTCCATATTATATGAAGATCCAGTGAATGAATCAGTCATTATTAGCCTGGAGAAAAGCAGACTCAGGTAGAACATGGTAGCTGTCTTCTGGTATTTGAATGACTGTCATGTGGAGGAGAGATTTCACTTATTCTGCTTGGTCCCATATGGCAGATGGAAGAACAATAGATGAGAGTTGAAACCAGGCCAATTTAGGGTTGCTGTCCAAAGAACAATCACAAATTAAAACTGCTTGAAAGTAGAGTGGACTGCCTTGAGAAGTGGTCAGTTTCTCTTCCCTGGAGGTCTTTAAGCAAAGGGTATATGCCTACTTCCCAGTCATGCTATAGTGAGGATTCCTTTTGCACATGTATTGGACTCTAAGGTGGCTGAGGTCCTTTCCCATTCTCACATTCTGTGATTCCGTGAAATGCAGCAGTTAGTCTCCCTTGTCTTGTCATCCATGACCCAACACTAACTTGGTTGTCCTCCTGCCAGAATCATACAGTAGCAGAAATTCAGAGTTGGAAAGTTAGGAAGACCGGACAGCTACTGAGCCTAATCCATAAGTGAACAAGAAACTCCCCTGACATATAGTTCAGAACAGTCATTCTTAAACTTTTTTGGTGTCAGGGACCCTTTTGGCAATGTAGTGAAGTCTCAGATTAACTTTTAAAAAAGATGATTGAAGGAAATGCTAACTTTCGGTTAGAGATTGACATCTAAGCTCACAGGCCCCCTGGAATCTATCTGTAAGATTACTTGGTTACTGTGGGCCCCAGACTAAGAATCTTTGGACTAGAAAATTTCTATTAAAGGAGTCAATATACCAAATTTTGCACTATATGATAATTTGGACAGCTCTGAATTTTAAGGAAGTTTTTTTTCTTTATTCTAATTTAAGTCAATTTTTTGCAACTTCCTAGTTTTTTTCTCCCTGACCAAAGCAGAAAAAGTCTGTTTTTGCTTCCATGTGACTGTTCTTCAGACAATTGAATTCAATTGTCATATTTCTCTTGAGCCTTCTCTTTTCTTCTCCCAGCTCAACATTCCCAGTTTCTGCCACCCATTCTTTCATGGCATAACTTTAAAATTTGGTGATAAAAACACAATTCTTTACACATGGTTGATTGGACAGAGGATAGTAGAAATCATCTCCCTTATTTTGGATAATATTTCTATCTTAATGGAGCTTAGGACTTAACCTTCTGGTAGATGTTTGTGACCACTCAAAAGAATGTGGTCTGACCGACCATACACAGAGAAAAATCAAATGCATGAAGGGCACTTGTTTTCCATACTGTGGCACAAAATTATATCGACAACCTATAAAACTCCTCCATCCCTATCTGTGCATTGAGCAGATAATGCAAAAGGTCTGTCTGTTGGGTTTAGAATTAAACAAAATATAGAGAACATGCTGGATTGACTGAGGAAAATTTCAAAGATCCTTGAATAGCCCCAAACTTCTTTCAGAAATGAAAGCCCATTTTTAAAATAACTATTTTATCAGGGTTTTCCTATAGTTGTAAGTCCTGGAACATTCCAATCTCCAAAGAATTAAAAATGACTATCACTAAGAAGGCAATAAAGAGGCACAAGGTGGTATGAGCAGTCTGGAGAGCATTTAAATGTATCAGATAAATGATATCATCAGTTATCATTGAATTGGTTGGAAAGGATAAGGGAGTAGTCATGTGATAAGGGCATGCAATACCTGGAGGAGAGCTTATGCGTACCACTGAAACCTATGCAATGTTAATAGAAAGAGGAAAGGCCCCAAGTATGTTGGATGGATCCTTTGTAGGGGAGTTTAAGAGGCAACACTTAAATCCAATTGGCTGGCATGTCATGTATCACTTTCCTGCTGTCCCAGTCCTATATGAGAATGAAGGACAAACCAGCACAACAAGAAACAACACCAGCAAGCATAATCTCTGCCCCCTGGGACCTTATTCTATAGCAGGGTTTCTTAACATTTGGGGGAACGGAGTCGTGGACCCTTCTGGAAGTGTGGGGAAGCCTATGGACCCCTTCTCAGAATAATATTTTAAATGGATAAAATACAATATATAGGATTACAAAAGAAACCAATTATATTTAAACACAGTAAAAAAAGTTCACGGATCCCAAGTTAAGGACATGTATTCTAGAGGTATACAGTATGTATATAGGTAAATGCCAAGTATATATCACATAATACAAAGTAATTTCAAGAGAACATTAGTAAATAGGGAAATAAAGAAAGGTATTGTGTAAGAGGAACCAAGTTAGCTCTGTTGTGAAGGAGTTAGTAATTCTAAGATATAACAGTCTGGAGAGAATGTATTACATGCCCAGGAGAAACATGTGAAAAGATATAAAATGAGTAGATGGCATATCCTGTATGAAGAATGGCTAGTAGGCCAGTTTTATTGGAAAAGAGATGAGTTGAAAGGAAAAATATCAATAAGACTGGAAAAGTATGAGGGAACCCAATGGTTAATGATCTTAGATCACAGGATGAGAATAGAAAGCCACTGAAGATGTTTGAACACAGAAGTGGCATGTTCAGATCTGTGTTGTAGCAGTATTAATTAGTAGATACATGGACACATTGAAGAGAAATCATCCAAAAAGCAAGGCAGCTGAAACTTCAAGGTCATTTACATTTTAAAAGAAAACTGCAAAAGCTAAGCCTTAAGTTATGAATCTCTAATGGCTGAAATTCAGACGGTGCAACAGGTCAGTTAGGATAATTTGTTAGGACAAACCATACTGAGTAAACAACTGCCCTTTCAGCATATGAATTCAGCCTCAATCTCTCTCTTTTTTTTTTCTTCTGTAAAACATTGAGGAAGAGTGGAAGAATATGCCTATGAGATGATCTTCTTGCTTGATTCTTTCATTAAATCATTCTCTTTATTTTTTTAGTGATATCTCCTATAAGATTTCCAGTTTCCTTGGCCCCTTACCACATTTTATAGCAGAAATAGTAGCAATTCATCTGTGCTTCAGGACCTCATTGAAGACACATACTGAAGACCAACAGAAAGAAAGGTTTGTTTGTGCTCCCTCTGAATGAAGATTTCTGACAACTCAAGACTTTGCTTTCTTTAGAGAAATATAGTTCTTTTATAATCTGTCTTTGTTAATTTCTCCTATGCCTATTGTAAGTGCTTACTAAATGCTTGTTGATTGACCAAATGACTGATTGATTATTTTCTAACCTCTTATTATTTCTTCCTAAATTTTCCACATATAGGAATGAGAGAGATAGGAATCTAGGAGAAGCAAATGTCATTTGAAGCCCTCAGCTTCCAATGCAGGAAGATTCCTATAAGAGTGTGTTTAATTTTTATTTCTCTCATGCAATATGTAGGTACTTACTCCAGCCCGATGGATGACACAATGTAATTTGTCTCACCATTTTTCCCTCTAAGACATGTGATTATGAATTAATATATTCACGAGAACCTTTTACTATTTCAAAATTGGCATTTGTAATTATGCAGCAAGAAAAAAAAAACGGAATGTAGGAAGAAAGGGATTTTTACTGTTCTTTCCAGATTACAAAATACCATCACAGTGTGTTCAGATACTACCCTTCTTAGAATGTGAGATCAAGTTGCATTTGATTCTTCGCTCATATGATAATCACGATCTGTTGCCTTCAAAAAAAGAGTGTTTTCTTTGATGTGTACCCTGGCACAAGACTACTGCAATGCCCGCAATTGTTGCTTTGGAGTTATTTTCTAGGCAATTAGATTTTTCTCAGTAGCATACATTAGGCAGAGAACTAATGCATTGTAATTAATAAGTTCAAACCTTGTCTTTATCAGACCATGAGACCATGCATGATGGGAAATCCCACTCATCCCACTGCAGACACACAATGAAAAACAAGTGGATTGTATAGGAGATACGCTTAAAGAAATAATCAACAACTTCTAGTTTTTTCAAGTTATGTGACATCCTTTTGGATAGGTAGATACAGCATTTCATCTTTCTTTTTTCTTGACTGTGGTCTAAAGATGAATTGCACAGGTTATTTCAAAATAATTAGAATTCCTTATGTTCTTCTGAGTCTTAAAAATTAGGTGGGAAATACCACACACCACTTCAAAAGCTGCTTTTTCCAATTCATGATGAAGTGTTAAGTTTCAGGCACAACCAATGCTTCATATTCCCTGTGGGCAAATTGAGGAAGAATGTACTTAATTGGTGTACAAAAGAGCTAAGGTAGACAAAAAGAACATAATTCAATTAAGCAAACTAAACACAAATTTAGTGAATGAATATTATGTGCAGAGTATGATATCAGTCAGGTGCTGGATATATGAAGATGAAATTTGAACCTTTCTCTGCCCCCAAGGAGGTAACAGTCTGTTTCAATTCTTCATTCTCCAAGATGAGGGATGATATCACAAAGGTGATGTCCTGACTTGCATATGAATTGGATTTAAGTGAGGCAGAGCCATGCAAAGTTGTCAACCTCACCCTTTCCTCCACAGTCATCTAGAACCTTTGTGATAGTGAAGGTTGTATTATATCAAAATGGAATGGGCTAGATAGATAGATGGGTAGATAGATGTGGATAGAGAGCCATCAAACCAAGACAATTTACCTCTGGCACCTCTCTGAAGGCATGACCATTTAAGAACTCTTCCAAAGTTATTTATCTTTTTTTTTTGTTTGTGAATATTCAAATAATGTCCTTGAAAGTCTAGCTTTTATCAGTCCTTTAACCTATTCCCTTTACTTATTCCTGTAAATAATTTTGACCTCCACTGTGTATCTATTTTGAGAGTCTTACATATTTCTTTCCTTCAAATTTATCCACTCTCTGGGAGACAGCAAGTATGCTAAGAAATTTCATTTCAACAGTTTCTGCCATATTGTTTTTTTATCTTTTTCATGCCTAAACCCAAGTTCCCCTGCCAAACTCAACAATCAGCTTTGTAACCATATTATAAATAATCTTTAATGTCCTTTATTGTAATAAATTTTAATCTTTTAGCTTCAGGATTTTTTCACCTTTGGGTTAATGAGATTTCCAAGGTATTTAAAATGATTCACCTATTTGACTAGTTTATTATTCAACACTCTCTAATTTTTTATTCCTCATGCCAAAAAAATAAAGATCCCTAGATTTGGAATTCCTTATTGATATTGTCATATCCATAATAAAATTCTCTCTGTACCTCAATCACCTTTTTTTTTGTACATTATTTTATGAGTCCACACAATGCCTAGACATCTGCTGATAACTGACTGGGGAATGGAGATTAAACAAAGTCAGAACTCTTCTATATCCATTTTTCACCATTTTCATAATATGTATCCTATGAAAGAATTATAATATTACTGATAAGAATTTGCTGCTTTCAACCATGCTCCTGGTGAATATCATCTACATTTCACTAGTGAATTTATCATTTCATTTCATACACACACATACAGACATATATACACATATATATGCACATATGTATATATATGCACATATATACACATATACATCCTACATTCACATATACATATGATTTTGACAGGGTTCTTCTAAGCAGATGCCATTACTTTTTTTGGTAGCCCATTACAATTAGACATTCTACAACTTTTAATTTCAAAAAAAAATTGCTAGCTTTGCAGTCTAGTCACTTGAAAGGAAGGACTATGCCCAATCAATATACATACATACTGTAACAGACCTGTGATCTTCTCCATGTAGGTACTTTCTCCAAGGATATAAATTGCTCCATGTCATTTAATCCTATGGGTCTTTTGTCCATGTCCTCTCATTAAACATGGTTGGTCACTTTCTCCTCCTGGATACTCTCTCCTCACTTAGTTTTCATGCTATTATTCTTACTTGGTTCTCCTCCTACTTCTCTGACATCTTCTTCTCAGTCTCTTTCTGAAACTTCATCTATGTTACACTCACTAAATATGGGTATTCCCCCAACACTTTTTGTCCTGAGACCCTACATTTTTTTCATCTCTATTGTCTCAATTGGTGATGGCATCAACTTCTATGAGTACAATTAGTGTATGTCAGCAGATGTTTCTCAAATCTATTTATGCAGCACTATTCTTCCTCCTGAGCTCCATTCTAACACCATAGTCAATAAGACAGTCAGTGAGTTAGCTAACATTTATTTATTACTACTTTGTACCAGTTGTTGTAGTAAATATAAGGGATGGGGAGAGAGGGAGGGAGGGAGAGAGAGTGTGAGAGAGAGAGAGAGATGTTCTGCTGTCAAAAAGTGCATTCTAATGGGGAAGACAATGCAAAAATAACCCAGTAAATGGAGGCTATATAGAGAGGCTGATAGTAGTCATAAAAGGGAAGGCATTAGCAGGCAGGGGCAGAAAGATTAGAAAAGGTCTTGTCCTGCAGCCAGTGACCTTTGAACAGAAGCTTGAAGAAAGGCAATGAGAATAAAGAGGCAGAAATCAGTGGACAGAATATGTCAGGCATAGGACATAGCCCATGCAATGGAGTGAAGGATGGAAGACAGTGGAGTAGTGTCAAGTTTAGAGTAAGTTCAAATAAGTCACAGATTGGTTGAAGATTTTTGACAGTTAATATGTACCAGACTTAAGAATTGAGTTTGATATCTCAACACTTAGTATTGACATTGCCTATTTTTTTTTATTACAGTTTTGTTGACAGCTCAACTCTTTCAATGTCCTTTGCACAGAGAGTAATTCTCAAAATTCCAAACCTTTAAGTGTCTTGTATCACTGGAGGATAAACTTTACATTAGTGTGAGGGAGGAGTATTTTTCCAGAATGACCAGCTTAGATGGAAGGGTTTGTTGCTTTAGGACTCATTTTCTTCATCTATAAAATAGGGAGCTGGACAAGATAAGTCTCTAAGTTCCCTTCCAGTTCTTAGAAATTGTGAATTTCTTGAAATGTGAACAAGGGAACATGGAAATGGATGGGGAAACTGGACAGCTTCCCAGCCTCTCTGAGTCAGGTCCTCACAGTTTGTCTGTTTTATTTTGTTGAAATGAAGCTTTCAGAATATCAGATATATTTATATTCCAAGGACTTGTAATTTCTCTGGTATAGGAACTCTCTCTCTCTCTCTCTCTCTCTCTCTCTCTCTCTCTCTCTCTCTC
>NW_020954551.1:31919805-31992238 GCF_900497805.2 Vombatus ursinus | reverse complement strand
TCTCTCTCTCTCTCTCTCTCTCTCTCTCTCTCTCTCTCTCTCTCTCTTCTCTTTCCTAAGGTTCAGAGAGTTTTAATACCTTTGACCACATGGGTAATATAGGTCAGAAGTAAGATTTGAACCTGAGTCTTTCTGACTCCAAGTTTACATTCTATCTATTCTATCTATCTACTTCTACACCTCTCAGACACACTTGTGTTTGTTGTCAATGCAAACCCATTGGCCACTTTCAGATATATTCTTTGGATTATCACCTTTTGGGATTAGTCTTGTGGTAACTGAGAGTTGGTTGTATCCTCCTTAATGACATCCTGCTTTCCATTTAATTAGGTATGCTTTTGTTGGCGCCTTGCGTGATGAGCTAATTATCTTAGTTTCCATGTCAGGAAATGTTATTTCTTCGAAGCAAAACAATTGGAAATTTCAATAACGATAAATGGGATGTCCATAAACCAGTTAGGCCCAAATAAAAGCATCAAGTCATCCATCCATATTGCATCTGAAAGAACATGGCTTGAGAAGTGGGTGGATAATAGTTTTTGGAAAAGATTAGATCTTGGTGAAAAAGAGGGAGAAAGCTCTTGGGATAATGAATTGCTTTGAGCAGGGGGGCACTGTTTTGCCAGTTTTTCTTTCATCCTCCGGTAACATGTCTGTGTCAGGAGCCTTGATTCAAATCATAAAAAAGTCATTTGCAAGTTAAGCAGAATGTTTAATAGACAATACCCAAGGGGGAGAAAAAATTTTTTTTTTTTATAAACAAATTGTGCTGTCAGGCTTGTATCAGGGTGGTAAGAATAGTTTAGGCTGTTTCTCAGGCCAGTTTTTTCAAAACTAGAATGGAGAGCTATACTTTCTATTTACTTTGTGAAGGCCATGCTTTATTGCAATAATTCTTAAGGCCTTTTTACCAGGCCCACCTGAGCATAACAAGGGACAGAGTGAAGAATGAACTACCTAGTCATCCAGCCTCTTTCTAGAATTCTCTTATAATATTAATCCCGTGCCTCTTACTTCTAAAAATTTAATTTAGTAGAGTCAATCTAATCTAAATGTGAGTAACTGAGTCTTCTAGGGTCACACTAATGTGAGAAAGGGATTAGTATCCTGTGTGAATGAGAGCCAGACTTGGATAAATAGTGAATTACAGTAAGAAACAATTGTACCCTCTAACATCCTATTATTTGCCCTTCCAGTGCTGTGATTTCCCTTACTTTGATTAGTACATCTGGAATGAACAGCATAAGAAATGCCTCCATTCCTTTGGGAAATTAATCAATTAAGATCTAGGACTCAAGGCCAAGCTATTTTGATCGGTGAATCAATGGGTACAAAGTAAATAATTTACTATATCCAAATAAGAGTTTTTTTCACCAAAATTCCATGATGCAAGTAGTATAAATATACCCACCTTAAAGATGGCAAGACTCAATCTCTGAATAATTAATTGGCTTAGCTGCAGTTAGTGAGTTTCTGAAGCAAGATTCAAATTCAGATTCAGGGATCTCATTTCAAGTCTAGTATTCTCTTCACTGCACCACACTGACACCTCTGCTATGAAAAGTTTCCTGGTCTTCTTGGTTGGTAATAACTTTCCTTGATAAAAAAGAGAATGATTATGATCCACAGACCATTAGATCACAGCCATGAGTGTTTAGAGTGGATGAGATATTTTGATAGATTGAATCTCAGAGGAGAGGTTTCTCAATGTTGGTGATGGAGGGAGGATCTTGAAGTGGAAATAAAGATCAAGAATCACATTTTTCTTCCTGCCCTGGTCTGTTAGGATTGGATGATATGAGAAAATAAATCCATTCTGGAGATTTGGCCAGGATTTCAGTGTCCTCTGCAGGAAGCAATGTTTTCATGACTGTAAGAAGATGGAGGGAGTAGGGAAGGAATATGTGTGATACTGTTAACAAATTTGTGATTTAATAGGTTATAGTATAAGGAGACTGCGGAGAGATACAGAGGTATAAGAAGGTTAAGGCTACACATGGATGGCGATAAAGCATAGAACCTGGGTAAGATAGCCAGGCAAAAGAACCTTCTGCATAGGTAGCTTATGATTCTAAATTATGGAGATTCTGAGTTGTGTCAAAAGACAGTATATAGGTTTAATTCTTAAGTGTGTTTCAATAGGGGAGTCCTGAGGCAGGTACACATTGGGCTGCACCATCTGTGAAGTCTCTTTTAACTTTGAAATTCCACGAATCTGCAGAGTAACAGATACTTATGATAGGTATGGTCAAGTTTGAGGACATAAGAATCCATCTAGATTCCTCTTTTCCCTATACCTCAGATCATGGCAATGCTATTCTCTATTGTTGGATCACAGGATCTTGCTGGCCTGAATAATCCTAAACCATGTTTTTGGCTTGTCTTGCTTGTTGCCTTCCAGTAACATGCTCCTACCTTCACTCTGGAAGTAACTAGAGTTGTCATATAATCTTTTCAGTCATAAAACATATAATGTTTTCATGGGGAAAATGTACTGGTGAATTACAGGCTCATAGATTTAGAACTGAAAGGGAACCCAGCATTAATCAAAGTTAATTCTCTTATTTTAAATAGGGACCTAATGTCTAGAGAAGATAAATGACCAAAGGTCATAAAAAATAAGTCTCAGAGCTGAAATTCCCAATCTGATCCTCTGACTTTCAATTCCATGACTCTAAATTTCCACTGCTCCATGCTGCATCTCAGAGTCATCATGAAAGCCTGAAAAGTCACCTACAATGAGTGTCCACCATTCCAATACACGTCACAGGAAAAAGCTATGCTCCTCCTTGAAGATGAGAAGTACTTAAGTACTTGATTCTCTTGGCCATGATTTCACCATGAAGTGGTACTTCAATATTCCATGCCCCTAGGATTCATCTGTCTTTGTTGCTAGGTTAGGTTTCTGTGTTTTGTTTCTTTCCTCTTCTTTTTCTCTGCTATTTGTACAACAGATGGTACAAACATCTTCCCATTTATTTTCAGGATTAATGAAAAAAGCTTGGCCAGTCAGCCAGCTTCTTTATTAACACACCTTATGGCTCCCAGACCTGATGAAGGAATGGAATTGACTCAAAATTATTTAACTTGGAGTTTCCTCAGAAAAAAAAATCATAATGTAACTTATCTACTCTTTGAATTCATTTTCTCATCTGCTTGTGATTCTGCCTGACCACACAACTAATCAAAGTAAAGGAGCTTAGAGACCAGGTTGATGAGTGGTCACTTCTACTGCCTTTCTGCTAGATGATTTATTTATAATTTCATTTGTATGGACTAACTATACTTGTTGAGCTCTCCCAATGTATCATTTATCCTTTATTAGCCTATGTCAGCTTGACTCCAGTGAATCTGAAATCTTACCAACCTTTGCCAACCATCAGATGGTCAATTTAATTCATTTATGAAACGCTTCTTATGTTCAAGGTGCTATGGTAAATGAAACAGCACCTGAATTCAAGTACTTAAATTCTCTTAGGAAGATACATGTAGACAGTTAATAAATACAAAGCACCAATTCTTGAGGGGAACACTACCGAGAGGGCTTAGAAAAGGCCTCTTTGAAGCATGACATGAGGGGAATGCAAAGCTTTGTCTGCTGTGACTGAAGGTCCATGTGCTCATTGTGACCTTAGGATATACCTGCTTGCAGCTTCTGTCTGGAGTGAGCATGGTTTACTTAATTTTAAACTGATATATTCACTATAGACCCCTATAGTGATAACTTACCATTGTTATCTGCTGGACAAAACACTGTTACGGAATGTCTCAGAGCACAATCCAGGGAGATCCAAATCAGATGGATTCTTTACCATGTGTTGAAATGACAGAAGGGCTTGGTATACAACTGAACTCCAGGTAGATATTTCCATGCCTCTGTTCTCTATGCAAGATAATACCTGGGGTTTATGGCTTTTCAGTGTGTCATCATGGATAAGGAGCTGGATTCTGAGTCATGAATATTTGGATATGAATCCTGCCTCGTAGACTAATTAGATGGATGATTTTGAGAAAGACTCAGCCTCTATGAACCTCTAAAAGTCTACAAACATATTACTATAATACGCACCATTGACTCATCCACTCACTCATTCAAGAAAGTTTCGAATTAATCATCTACTATGCAAGGCACTGTGGTGAGTGTTGGGAATAGTCAAGACAAACAAGAAAAGTCCCTGCCCTCATGGTTGCATTCATCATATTGTATTAGGTATTCCTTGATATGCCATGGATCATGATCTGTGTTAGGGAAAAAAAAAGAATGAGAAAATTTAAAGTATGGTATCTTGATTACACTGTTCTTCTGAAGGACAAATTGCAATAAAATCACTGTGTTCTCCCTATAGATGTGAGTATGTGAAAGTTTTGACAGAATCTATTTGCTTGTTATTACCTGAGGGACCATGTGGAAGGCATACCTATCTCTGAACTCCCCTTTTTTCACCTATGAAATGAGAAAGTAGGACCAGATGACCTTTCCTGTAATAAACCCATTTAAAATAAAATTAAAAACATAAAATTTCATTCAAATCTATTCACATTCACTCATTAGGCACCACTGTCTTGAACAATGGCAAACAAACAATTCACCTAGGAAAAAAAAAACTAAGTGTTAATCAGATCCTAATTCCTTAACTTCCTATTTGTTTTCCTCATTGTGGACAAAAGGTAATGGCATATGGATTCATAATTAAAATTGGCCTTTTAAGTGGGGTGAACCATTGTAATTTAAAAAAAAACACAAAAAAACCCAAAATATTAGACTGGAAGTGGGAGGCATCTGTCTGAAACCCAAGTTTTGAAAGCAGTTCTGTTAATATCCTGAGACACCTTTGAGAAGGGCAACTTGGTGGTGCGGTGAATATAGTGCCAGGCCTAGAGTCAGAAAGGCTTATCTTCCTGGGTTTAAATCTGACCTCAGACACTTACTAGCTGTGTGGTTCTGGGCAAGTCACTTAATCCTGTTTGCTTCTGTTTCCTCATCTGTAAAATGAGCTGGAAAAGGAAATGGCAAACCATTCCAGTATCGTTGCCAAGAAAACCCCAAATGGAGTCACAAGGAGTTAGACATGATTGAAACAACTAAACAACAGTGAAAAACCTTTTATAAGTCATTTCATCCCTATAGACCTAAGTATCCCTATCTCTTAAAATAAAAGAGTTGTGGTGGATGACCTCTAATATATTTTACAGCTATAAGATTTTACATCTGTGAGTAGCAGAACCAGATTTCCTCAGTCCATGCACTTCTCAATATATTCAGAATAATACTTTGATATGGATAATTCGAAGATTTTAAACTATGTTATATATGAACTATACATATAAAACTATATATATATATACCTATACATATGAATATGTAGAACATTCATCATAGCTTTCTGCTTTTGTTATCAAGAACACTAAAGGGTTGAGACTAGAAGATGGAGTAAAGTGTGAGAGCCTTTGGTAATTACTCATAGTGAAGATTAAGCATCTTATCATACAATTGTATGATGATCTGGAATTGTTTCAATGGCTTAAAAGGTAAAGAATGAGAGAGGGAGGGAGCAACAGAGGAGGAAGAGAAGTAATGGATGAATGAAGAAAGGAAGGAAGGAAAAGAGGAAGAAAGGAAGGAAAGGAGGGAGGAAGGAATGAAAAAAGAAATGAAGGAAGAGAGGAAGGAAGGAAGGAAAGAAGGCAAGGGGGGGAGAAGAGAGGGCAGAAGGGAGGAAACAAAGAAGAAAAATAGATTGAACATTTATTATGTGCTGCCAATGTGTCAGTGTGGTAAACTCTGGGGATAACCATACAAGTAGAAAAGAACCATTCCTTTAGAGCAGCTGAGGTTCTAGTGGGGGAAGGTGATGCATATGGGAAGGCTGGAAGGGAAGGAGGGAGGGGGAAATGGGACCCCCATGTAGGAAAATCTGCATGTAAGTGAGGAGAAATCTAGAGAGATAGTCTAGAAATGAGTGACAGTTTCTGAGGTCCCTTTGGCTCTGAGAGTCTATTCTTAACCTATGAGGAGGCGAGAATGATGCTGAATGGGTGAGAGGTATAAAAACCTCCAACCTTACAGCGTGTGATACTTTGGGAAAGGAACTTAACCACTCTGGTTCTCAATTTCCTCATCTGGAAAAATGGGGGCATTGGACTATAACCCCTTAATAAAAAGATTTGTTCTGTGAAGTTTGGATTCAGTAAAAGGGCCACATTTGAGGACCTAGAGGGCCACATGTGGCCTCAAGGTCACAGGTTCCGCACCCCTGGCTAGATAGCAGCTTGGGCCCTGTCATCTCTAGAAGTAGGAATAATGATTCTTTCCTCCTTCTTCCCCCCCACGCTTCTTTACTTTCTTCCTTCTGCCCTCTTTCCTCTCTCCTCTCTCTGTCTCTATCTTCCTGTGTCTCTATCTCTGTCTCATCCTGCATGTCTCTCTCTGTGTGTCTCTGTCTTTTTCTGTCTGTCTCTCTTTGTCTCTGTCTCTGTCTGTCTCTCTCTCCCTCCTCTCTCCCATTGTGACTTGTTAAATTTTTCATGCTTCTTTGCATGGCTGAATCAAATGCAAGATTCCTCAACAAAAAGATTCCAGATTAAGCCAGAGGATTTGCTATTTCCCCTGACTTAAAGCTCTTAAAATACTTTTCCTTTCTTTTGATGGTTGGTCTCATTTTATTTTATGCCTTAAAACAAATCTACATCTTCCCCACAAAATGTGTAGGGAATCCAATGGCTCTGAAATGACAAAAAGGTATATGGAAATGTGTCCACAGTTAAGAAGCCAATAACAGTGCAAATAATAAGGAGTGTCACTGAGAAACTGAAATGTTGGGGGGAAAAGAAAAGGAAAAATGCAAATTATCAAGCTCATTCCTTTTTTATAATGTCTTGAATGTATCCATTTTCTCAAAATATATCTCTGCATTAGGCTGGTTATAGATGTCACTGTGATTACTGCTGATGAATGTGACCATGGCCAGGCTTAATGAAAGGATGATTACTTGTATGACATAACGAATATCAAAGCTTAGTAATGAAGGCCAACCAATTGAGATTCACCATGTGAAACTCCTGTTGGCCATTAACCTTTCAAGCAATAATATTAATGATGCTTCTGAATCTGCCAAACCTGAATATATATTTAAGAAAAGAAGATACTCAGAGCTTTTGCTTTAATATAAAGTAGGATCAGGCCATAGTAGAAATTTATAAAAATATTTAACAATCTAGATTTCTCCATTTTTGTCCATGTTCACATTATTGTTGATGTTCTGTATGACTTTGGGCAAAATACATCTCTTGGTCTTGGTTTCTCCATCTGTAAATTGAAAAGTTTGGGCCACATGATCACTATATACCCTTTTAGTTCTAATTGGCTATGATTTTTTATTGTAATTGTTTTCAGAGGTATATTTTTTCTCCTTTGGTTCAATGTACATCCTTAGGAATTGATAGTATTGTAAGATTTGTAAACTTTTTAAAGACAGAGACTGTCTCACCTCTTTCTGTATCCCTAGCACTTAGCCTTGTGTCTGGCACATAGTAGGCACTTAATCAATTTTTATTGATTGATTGAATAATGGTGCATATATATATAAAAGCAATATATATATATATTGCTTTTAGAGTTTGTAAAATACTATATATAATAGACCTTATTTGAGTTTTCTGACACCCCTATGAGATAGGCATAACAGATATTATTAGCATTATTTTATAGAAAAGAAAACTGTGGCTTGGAGAGGATATTAAAAAACAACTATGTTCAATTTTTTATTTAGTTACATTCAAATTTTACCTCTGCTGCTTCTGACCCGTGTGACTGGGACAACGTCTTCCCATGCCTATGAGTTTTCTTCAGTAAAATGAGGGGGCTGAACCTGATTGAGGTGCCTGCCTATGCCAGACCAATTTTTTTATTAATTTATTTTGATTTATCAACAGTCACTTACATAAGCTTTTGAGTTTTAAATGTTTTCTCCCCATACCTCCCCCCCCCAAGACGGTGCACAATCTGATATAAGGTATACATATACATTCCTATTGAATAGATTTTCATATTAGTCATGTTGTAAGGAAGAATTAGAACCAATAGGAGGAACCACAAGAAAGAGGAAACAAAACACAACAGAAGAAAAAAAATGGCAAATAGTATGCTTCAATCTGCGTTCAGACCCCATAGTTCTTTCTTTGGATGTAGATAGTATTTTCCATTATGAGACTTTTGGAGATGTCTTAGATCCTTGCATTACTGAGAAGGGCTACGTCTATCAAAGTTAGTCATCACATGATGTGGCTGTTACTGTGTACAACGTTCTCCTGATTCTGCTCATTTCTCTCAGCATCAGTCCATACAAGTCTTTCCAGGTTTTTCTGAAGTCCATTTGCTCATCATTTCTTATAGCACAATAGTATTCCATTATATTCATATACCACAACTTGTTCAGCCATTCCCTGATTGATGGGCATCCCCTCAATTTCCAATTTTTTTTTTTGATGAGGCAATAGGGTTAAGTGACTTGCCCAGGGTCACACAGCTAGTGAGTGTTAAATGTCTGAGGCTGGATTTGAACTCAGGTCCTCCTGACTCCAAGGCTGGAGTTCTATCCACTGTGCCACCTATCTACTCCTTAATTTCCAATTCTTGGCCACCAGAGAAAGAGCTGCTATAAATATTTTTGTACATGTGAGTCCTTTTTCCATTTTTATGATCTCTTTGGGATACAGCCTTAGAAGTGCTATATGCACATTTTTATGGTCCTTTGGACATAGTTCCAAATTGCTCTCCAAAATGGTTGGATCATTTCACAACTCCACCAACAATGCATTAGTGTTCCAATTTTCCCACATCTTCTCCAACATTTATCATTTACGTGTTTTGTCATGTTGCCCAACTTGATAGATGTGATGTAGTACCTCAGAGTTGTTTTGATTTGCATTTCTCTAATCAATAGTGATTTAGAGCATTGTTTCATGTGACTATAGATAGCTTTAATTTCTTCATCTGAGAACTGCCTGTTCATATCCTTTGGCCATTTATAAATTGAGGAATGACTTGTATTCTTATACATTTGACTTAGTTCTCTACATATTTTAGAAATGAGGCCCTTATCAGAGACACTGGTTGTAAAAATTCTTTCCCAGTTTTCTGCTTCCTTACTAATCTTGGTTGCATTGGCTTTGTTTGTGTGAAATTTCTCAATTTAATGTAATCAAAATTATCCATTTTGCATTTTATAATGTTCTCTATCACCTGATTGGTCATAAACTCTTCTGTTCTCCATAAATCTGACTGGTAAACTATTCCTTGCTCTCCCAGTTTGCTTATAGTATCAGCCTTTATATCTAAATCATGAACCCATTTTGACTTTATTTTGGTATATGGTGTGAGATTTTGGTCTAGTTTTTTTTAGGTAGTAGAGATGCCTTTTATTTTCTTAATAATACTTTTCAGACAACATGTTTTCACAGATATTTTGAAGTTATACAATTAACTCATCAAGGATCTGTCAGAACATGGGGCACACCGGCCACGCAATTTTAAACATCTTATTCTTCTGAAGTTCATCAGATGATGCTGATTGAATACCATACATCAATACTTTCACAGATGCTTGTACTTAATTTCTTTGATACTCTTTTCTTTGCTTTCAAATTGAGATTTGGCAGAGTGTTTTGTAGTTACCTGTATAAAATATGTGCCAAGATGGACACCCATGAAAGCTGATCCAGCTATAAGGAGTCAGTTCTTTCTAATCCAGCTGGTTTGTTTCATCTCTTGATCTGATGTCAAAGTGAAATTCAAGTTCCAATGACAATTCTTTTGGTTTTTTTTTCCTTCTAAACATTGCATGATTGCTATTTGACTTGGTTTTGGTTCTTCTGTGGAATCATATGTGTCACAATTCCAGGTTCTGGAATACTGTCCTCATTAGTATTATCAGTTTGGAAAATTGGATTGCTCTTAATGCTCTTCCACCCCATATGAATCAGTCTGATAGAAGATATCATAACAAGAAGAACCTTGTAGTCTGTACAGAAGGTCTCAAGACTCATAGTAACCTTGGCTACAATGTACCTACCCACCTGCAACTCTACTTCTGGAGGTCGCTGGACTGACACCTGGTGGAGGAAAAGGAAGTTCTCCTTCCAACCTATGCCTAGTTCCTGCCATACTCTTTTTCAGTTTCCCAGCAGTTTTTGTCAAATAGTGAGTTCTTATCCCAGAAATTGGGATCTTTGTGGACCCAAAATTTTATGAGCATATGCAGGGTCATCTAACCAGTAAATGCCCCAACTCCAAGCACAGAACTCTGATCACTGTTTCTTAGTTATTTCCTTGAAAAGAGAGAGAGACACACACAGACAAAGAAAGAGAGACAGAGACAGAGCCAGAGATAGAGACATGGAGACAGAAAGAGAGAGATAGAGAGAAACACAGAGAGACAGAAATAGAGACACATAGAGAGATGGAGACAGAGAGAGATAGAGACAGAGATACAGAGATAGAAAGCCACACCAAGAGATATAGAGATAAAGAAAGCCAGAGAGACAGAAACAGGTAGTGGCAGAGAGACAGAAAGAAAGAGTTTCTCTAAAAATAATTTATTGCTCAACAAGCATTTACTGAACTCACATTGTGTACCCAGGCCTGTGCTAGCTACTGTGTTGATGATGAAAGGGGATAGAATGGTCTTTAATCTCTAGGTGCTTATAGTCTGGCTTGGGAGGCAAGATTTGGCCATATACTTTCATTTGATAGGAAGTTCTGATTTCATCTTCATAGCTGTGAGAACCCTGCCCTACACAAGTCCTAGAGAGTTGCTTGGGGCACAAAGATATAAAATAATTTCCTGATATCATATAGTGAGTTTCACATATGGGATTTGAACCTAGGTCTTTTTGACTCCAGGTCTAACACTTTACCTGATAAACCAGGCTGCTTCTATGATTTGTCCTTCATTCTTGAAGAAGACCATGACATCAGGAAGGTGATGTCGTGACTTGCAAGTGAATTAGATTTAAGTGAGGGAGGACTGTGCAAAGTCACCAGCCTCACTTTCTCCTCCAGGGCCATCTAGATACAGTGGCAAGATATAGATCAGGATGACTGGAGATAGTCCCATCCGAAAGTATGTATATAGAAAGGAAGACCACCTTTTGAAAATTTGGTTTATTCAAACAATGAAGAAACTTCATAGATATGAACATGGTTCCAGGGCAACCATATGTGGGATCCCTTATAAACCTCCTGTATGTCCCAGAACATGAAGCATACATAGTAAGTGTTCAAAGAGCCTTGTTGACTGATTTCTACCTACTCAGTCTTAATTTGTCAAAGGGGCAATCTTCATTTGCTCCCCATGACTGCTTCAAAAGTGAAAGAACCTTACATAACTATATTTATCAATAATAACCCAATTGCCATCTTCCAAATTCAAATCCAGGTCAGTCAATTTCCTAAATCAACATTATCTCTGAACAGCCTGTACCGTATACCTGTTGAATACAGAAACACAAGCTATCATCTATGGCAGAAAGGTCACCATCATACTCCAGAAAGCAGCCTCACTTCTTCTCTGAAATGACCAAAAGACTATACAGATGGGACACAGTGCATAACAAGAACTTAATAAACCTTTGTTGATTGATTGATTTGACCACTCAGAAATTCTTCAAGTGCTATTGCTGAGGTCGTATGTAACCACACAGCTCAGCACCAAACCAAGTTAAATGAAAATGTATCATTAATATATCAATTCAATGATAGTAATAGGATATAGCCAGTGATGGATGGGAGGGTGCACTTTTTTAAGACTTGCTATGAATCCAAAGGTTTTTGGCACAAATTAATTTCAAAACTTTTCTTTAAAAAAAGTTAAGGAGTTGATTAAGGGAGTTCCCTGATGACTCAGCAAGCCCTCCTTTGAGAATAGTAGTCATTCATACAAGTCAGTTTCAATTGAAAGGTTCAATTGAAAGGTTCAATTCAAAGGTTCAACAACTCCATACTAATTTTCTTTGCAAGGGGATTAAAAAAATAAAGAATGATGTTTTGAGTCTGGGGAACTTCATGGAGACCCAGAGAGAAAGATGAGATTAAGCTAAGAGGTAGGGAAATTATGTTAATACTTTATGGCATGTCTGAGTCTTTTATATGTTTTCTTTTCACCTTCTGTGGGGTAAAATAAAGGCTATACTTTCCCTGTATTGTTACCTTAAATACTTATTTAGAAACTAGGGAATCTTTTACCCACATATATGGAGACCTAGATTTCAGTTATATTCTGAGGTTCCCCAAAGGCATTTCTAAGTACAACCAGAATTAAATAAAGACATATTTAATTCTTGGTGGTGACTCAAAGATTGGATCTGACCATTCCTTAGTTCACCATTGGCCCCTTTCTTTGAGGACCAAAGGGCCACTAATACCACTTCTGAAAGCATTTGTTCACTAGGCCAGCGTTCCACTTTAAATTCCACATTTTATTTCCCCTGACTTAAATAACACTGCTCCAAAGACATAGACAGAGTTGAGTTGCTCCCTTTTGGAAGCCTGAACCTGTCCTACTCTCATGATTCTATTACTAGCTCCACCTTACTACACCTGTGTCCTACCTCAAAGTTTTCCTGCTCCTCCATCACCTTCTTCCCTATAGAAGTACAATTGTTGTCAGAAGGCCTCTGAATTTTCTGCCCCAAGGAAAATTCTCCACCTTAGGGCAAAGTTCTGATTGCCCTAACTCTAAGCCAAACTCTGATGTCCTCTGTGAGTAGAAAAGCAGCCTGCTCAAATGTAGGCATTGAACATATTAATCAGTATTCACTGGCTTATGTTTTAACTTTTATAATTATATATCAGTTGAAGTTTGTCATAAAATAGTTAAAATAGGGAGAAATTACTTATGAATTCAATCAATAATTCATTTAAATAATGAATATGGAACATATTAGCATTATGTAATGTTCACTTAAGAATAAAAATGTTTTCTTTAGCCTCCCCATGTTTTATTCAGTAATGTTGATCACTTTTATTAGGCTTTGAATTGATATGAAGGAAACTGTGGGCATAAGGGATTATGAAAAAGAGTAAATGAGAAACAATAAACCCCAGGTACTTCATACAACCTGTGAAGAAGAAATGAATTCTGCATTCAGAAATCTCCCTTTTATAGATTGTAGGATGTGGACTTTACTATTTTACAGAAATCTTTTAATGTTTGAAATGGGTTAAATTGTTTTATTTATCAAATATAATATTATTTTAAAATAATAATAGATTCTACTCTATTACTATACTTATTATTATACTACATTAATAATTCCACACTATTAAGACTCACAGAGGTGAGCTTAACAGCCAGTTGGATTATGGACTCTAAGCAATTATGAGAAATACTTGGGGACAAAACAAATTGCAGCATGTTTTAATAATTGATTAATACTTAGCATGAGCTCACAGAGAGTTGGATATGAGAGTTATAAAGGACCATAGTAGTCATTGAAATGCCCACCATAATATATCCAACAGTGTCCATCTTCTGTTTGAAGGCCTTCAAGGATGGGGAATCCACTATCTTTCAGGCAGTCCCTTCACCCTCCAAGGAGATAGTCCATATGTCTGAAGTTCATTTCAAACACCTTGTCATGGGTTCCATCAAAATGTTCCAAGTGCTGTTGAATGACAAGAATATTGCACAACATTCAACCCTCAGACAATTCTCATATGATCAAATAATTAATTGGTCTTTAGAAAGGTGGACAACATGAAAAATTGAAATAGGTAGAGACTAGCTCCCAATCCCTGAATAGAAAGTATGACCATTTCTCTGATGATGAGACTTTACCTCCAGATGAAATTGGGTGAGGGAAAAAACACTTTTGAATTCTTCCTTGAGAAGGGTTGACAAGGGGAAGAAACTTCTTCCATAGTGGTAACACTTTCTTTTCTTCCTCTCCCACCCATCCTTGGAGAAAGTTCTAACAGCAATGTAATTTTCTTTGTGTAAAACTTCTGCTTTCAGAAATCTTGGGACTAGTTCAGCTAATTGATGCATTCCCTTTAGTAGCTAGATATGCCCATTTCTTTGAGAAAACCCTCTCTACACTGAGAAGCGTGGTAAATCATTGATAGGGAGAAAGGACACAGGAACCTCAAGAGAACAGTAAAATGCTTCCAATGATGAGCAGATTTCATGGATGAGATCTTTCCAGCAAATGATACCAAACTTCTCTAGTTGGTCTTCAATACAAGTATTATCTGTTAAGGAGATATTCTTATAAGTTATTCTGGTTTGTCCTCATTTAAGGATGAGCTCACAGACAGACTTCAGGTTACCTTAACTCCACCTTCCATAGGGCTCTATAATTTTCAGTTCCCTTATGGAAGATAGAGTCATCTAAATAAAAAACATCACTATAAATCTTCAGAAAAAAAAGATTCTCTGATTTTTGTCACCTGGATCTTCACTCCATCAATCCTCTGCATACAGACTGCAAAAGCAAGATGTCCATCCTATAGCACATGAAACCTAGGCTTTAATTATAGGTACCTTGAGATGAACAACATCATAGAGAATGCAAGAGGTGTCATGGACAAATGATTCCATATACCTCAGTTTGGACTGATTCCTTTTCTTTGACTTCCTCTTTTTCAAAAGTGCCTTCTTGGCCTGAGTGACTTTGAAATATTGATTAGCTTTCCTCTTCTTCAGGAGGTTCTCTGGAACCAAAGGGATCTTTCTTTTTCTGGGCTCAGTTTCAGCCATCTCCCCATGCCTCTCATGGAACATCTAGCCCATTTCATTTCTGAACAGCTCTAATGTTTGGTTTTTTTTTTTTGCAATTTAAAAAAAAATTAACAAATACAAAATAAGAAAAGAAAAAAATAATCAAACTTAAATACTAAAACTAAAATAATACAAAAGAAAAAAAGAAAAAAAAGCATTGCCATGTTCACAAAAGAACATGAGAGAGGAATAAAATTATGCAGCAAAAAAATTTCCATTTCAAGAAAACCTATACAATAAATACTATGTGTTGTGTTGAGAGCTGTCCATCTTTGCTTCTTTGTTAGTTTTCTTTTGATATCTGCTGCACACTCTTTACTTTGTTCTTTTCTGACTTTTCTACCCCCCCCCAACCTGCAGAAAGCTACAACTAAGTATGGATATACTTATGTTTACATATATTATATATGTATATATACACATATATACACATACATATATAGATATATGCACACTAAGATATACATATATACATATTCATATGTATGCCCATGGATACATACACTTACTTATACATATACTTAGAGATCTATAATCATACTCCTATATAGACATATACTTTCATACATATCTATGTAAATTCGTACTATACTTATTTGTCTTTGAACAGCTCTAATTGTTTGGAAGCTTTGTTAGACATTAAGCCTGGATTGGCCTCTTTGCAACTTCTACTCATTATGCCTGATTCTAGCCTGTGGGGACAAACAGAATGATTCTCATCCCTGTTCCACTTAGAAACCCATTAAATGTTTGAAGAAAACTATCATGTTCCACCATGTCTTCTCCAGGCTAAACATCACTAGTTATTTTTTTCCTTTTGATAATCATATGTCATGGGTTCAAAGCTTTAATAATTCTAGTTGCCTTCCTGTGATACCTTTACAAAGTATCAAAGCCCCTCTTAAATGCTAGTGTCTCATATGGGACATTCTCATTTGTATAGTTCTTTAAGGTTTATAATGAACCTTCTCCAAAACAAACCTTCAAGATAGGTAGTGAAAATAACCTAATTTTTATGTTTCTGATGAAAAATTAGGATATGAGAGATATCCAGATTCCCAAAACTAGTGAGTGTTGAAACTGGGATCTGAACTCATGTCTTCTGATGCTGAGCTCCTGTACTCTTTTCTTCTTGATCACATAGTCTTCTTATTAATATATTGTTATCTATACTCCATTCATTAGGAGTTGCACATTAAATGGCTTAACCAGCCAGAATAAAACCATATATATATATGGTTATGATGCCTTTGTCAGATATGATACCTTTGAGTGTCAAATAGTTGTCATGGGCTCATGTCCTTTTCCTTATAAGAAAGGCAGCTCAAGGCTTCCAACCAAAACAGATGCAACAAATCAGATGACTAAATGCAAGATACATCAATGGCAGAAAGATATGGTAGCTGACAGCTGAGAGAAGAGAAAGAAAAATTATAAAAATGCAACTTTCCTGGGCCCAGAGAGGCTGTAATTTGCTGAAGACCACATGTAGTGAATGATAGAAGAAGGATTATGAACCCAGATCCTTTGACTCCAAAGCCAGGGATCTACTCATAATGGTGACCCCAAATCATCAAGAAATCATTAAATTATTTTGGTAGATTCTGTATGAGAAAGCAGGGAAGTGTGGAGCCTATTAGAAGGATTTCCATCAAAAATGGTTATAGAAAATTCACTTATGCAGAACATCTCATTCCCTGTTAACTAGAGATAAATGAGATATTATACAATTATTATACTATGATACTGTACTTCAAGCACAAATATCAGTTATTTAAATTCATATATTAGGCTTCCTCCCAAAATACAAAATTAAAAGGGCTTCTTTACCTAACATAAAATGAACAGTTTTCTAAAGGAGAGGGAACTCTTTTCTTCCCAGCTCTTGTCCTGGGAATTTTTTTTATTATAATAATAAAATTATTTCATAGGAAATTCTCATTTATCTGAAATGGTTATGGGATAAGGTACTCTAGTTAATAATAATAATTGTTAGCATTTGTATAATGTAATGCTTTCAAAGCACTTTATGCATATTATCTCATTTGATCCTTACAACAACCTTGGAGGTGGGTATTATAATTATCCCCAATCTACAAACAAGGAATCAGAGGCAGACAGAGATCAAGTGACTTGCTCACCATAAAAAAGCTAGTAAGTATCTAAGATGCAATTTGAATTTAAGTGTTCCTAATTTCAAGTCCAACATTCTATCCATTGTATTACTCAACTGAGTGTAGATAAACATAGAATAAATAAAAATAAAAGGGAGAATAAACATAGAAACCTAAGTTCAAATTCCACTTCAGATAATTACTACCTATAGGATGATGAACAAGTAGAATGTCCCAGGTCTTGGTGATTGGCCTTCTGATGTTCAGCATTTTCACAGATGACTTATAGATATTGATAATATATTTATTACATTTGCAAATGGGCTATAGCCAGATGGGATAGCTAACACTCTGGATAAACAGAATCAGAACCCAAGAGAATCCCCAAAGTCAAGACTACCATGCTGATTCCAGTAAGGTGAAATTAAATAAAAAAATAAATGTAAACTCTTACACTTGGGTTCAATAAATCAATTTCACAAACATCAAATGTTGGAGCCATGGTTGGACAGCAATTCAGCATACAACAAAGCTAATGTGATCTTATCCTATATTGAGAGGTATGTCCTTAAGGAATTAATTAATTAAGGAGGTGATAGGCTTAGCTTTGAGAAGAACATGCTCAAGGGGAACAGCATAGCTGTTTTCAAGTTTCTGAAATGTTGTCATGGCAAAGAAAGCTTGGTCTTATTTTGTTTGTTCTCAGGGGAAATAACCAGAAGAACCTTAGTATAAAGTACTGATTATTTTGTTAAGTGGATGCTTTACTGCAAGGGATGAAAGAACAACATTTGTGAGTAGAACACTGATGAAATCAGCTTGAGAAGAAACATAACCAAGAGACAATTCTTGAGAGGTCAAGAGAAGTAACAGTGTCTATCAAAGGTAAAAACTCTGATTGAAGGTGTGCATAGCTGCAAGACATTGTTGTCCATCAGTTTATTTACATAGGACAATTTTGAGGAGGTTGAAAGATATAACTAAGAATCTATAAGTCAAATAACTATATGGGTCCAATCAGACAATTATGTAAGGATTTTTGGAGACAGAACTGACAAAAGTGGTATGTGATTTTTTTCAAGTCCTAAGAAAGAGCTCAACCATTAAACAGAAGGCAGCCCTGCTTTGAGGTATTGGAAATGCAAAGAACACGAGCACAAAAATCATCAGAAGAATCCAGGAATAGAACACACAGAAGACAATGAGAGAAGTTGCTTAAAGAAACCAGAGATCAAAAGATCAAAAGCTTGAGAAGCCAGCACGAAAAAATATAGAGAAATTGATTGAACAAGGTCAGTCTTCAGTTGCTTGGCTGAGAGGTAATTGTCTAGAGAAATAAATCCTTTAGCTTACTGAAGAGAAGGATGGTCTTATTGTCCTTTAATGCCACCTATAGACTAAGAAAAGGGAAGCCAGCCCTTCAGGGACTTAGCTCTATTTCTCCTTTATTGCACTTGATATGAGGAAGAACCTCCTCTGCCCTCTAGAAAACAGAGTTGATTAGCTTTGATGATTTCAGGGTTAAGATTGTTTTTCAATGAAAAAAAAGTATAAAGCTAATGTAGTTTACTAAGAGCATAACACTTCTTCAGCCCCCTGCCAAAGGTGCCTACGCATTAAAATTACTTGACACTCCTTTAGTGTTCTAAGAGCACAATAGAAATGACTTCATGCAGTAGGAGAGCTGTGAAAATTGAAAGGGGTACAACTGTCAGAGAAATGGTTTGACCAGCAGATGACATGTGGCATAAATTATTCCCTAAATAGAACAAAAATAAAAACCTGCAGTCTGGAGTCAAGGCTTCAGACACCTAGATCTCTCTACTCATATGTCTGCTTCTTAGTTTCTAGAATGTGTACCATTTTCATTCCATGAATACATTTTTGTACTGGTGGGAGAGCACGACCCAGATTCATGGTTAGTATGTGATGTTTTGATTATTCCTGCTTTTGCCTTCTATTAAATTAATTTTATTATAACTATTCTTTGTTTTTCTGATTTAACAAATGTTTTATGTTTGAGCATTAATGGTGCTGTTGTGACTTTTATGTAAAAGCACATCAATGGGGGCTCAGGAGCTATTTTATTGAGTGACAGGAGTGCAACTTCCTCATACCAAAGTTAACCTTAGGACCTGGGAATGAATTGTACCATGTCACTACCCCTCTAAACTTTCAAGAACCATTCTGAATTTGTGAAGTAAAGTACAGGTGGGGTAAGTAAGCTTTAGTTCCAGGGAGAGAGGGAGTTTGCAGACAATTGAGGAGTTGGTGGCACACCTGGTATACATTAGGATCATGGGCTTAAATCTGGAAGAGAACTTAGTGTCCATCTAATATAACTCTCTAAGTTCATAGATGAGAAAAATGAATCCCACAAAGATTATATGACTTGGCCCAGATCACAATTTCTAAGTCACCCCATTCATTTAATAAATGAGCAAAACAGACCTAAGAGAATAAATATTGAAGAGGCCTAATTCATCTGTATACATCTATTCATTCAGAAGAAAAAAAATGCATGTGGTTGGCTTTCAGAGCAACAGCTCAGTCCTCTGACACTGCAGGTATACATGCTGTGATCTTTCTAATTTTTCAAGGGTTGCAAGAAATCACCTTGTCAGTCATCCAGTAAATATTTATTAAGTGCCGATTATGTACCAGGCAATGTGCTAAATGCTAGGGATACAAAGAAAGGTAGAAGACATCCCTCATCTCAAAGAGCCCACAGTCTAATGAATCCTGCCAATCCTGATAATAATAGGTTCTAATGGAATTGAAACTCCACTCATGCCTCTTGTAGCATATGCCTGTTAACATCCCCAGCATCCTTTAAAAATGTCAATGACCTCAAGACAAGGATAGCAATGCCTCACTGAAGGAGACTAAATGGGCCCTGCATTTTTATATAGAGCAGATTTTCCAAATTGGTCCAGCCTGCGTAAGAAAACAAAACAGAACAATTTTTAATGAAACTTGGGGCATCTCATGTCCACATCTGCCATATTTTTGCTTTCCTAATGTTATTGATAGTGTTCAGGCTGAAAGAACCAACCTAGAGAGAAGATACTCAATGAATGCCAATCTCAGCCCAGCCCTATATAGGATAACAGATTCTAAGCTGGTGATTTAATTTAGCCCCACCATTACAGAGGAAGAAAATGATGCCCAGAAAAGATTTAAGATCAAAGATTCAAAACAGAAAAGGATATTATCAATCATCTAATCTAACTCTATCAATTTACAAGAAAGAAACTGAGGCCCCGAAATGTGAAATGACATGCCCAAGGTTATACAAGTAGTCAGTGGCAGAGTTGGCAATCATTTCTAGGTTCTGTAACTCTAAAATTCAGGATTTTAGATCTTCAAATCCCCCATGGCACTGTGATAGTTCCTCTGATCCAATAGCTTGAATTCTACTAATAGATCTCAGAGACCAATCATATGGATGTTTAATCCACTTGGCACTGCCACATGCTTTCTATCCTCTATTAAAATCCCTCTCTCCTTGATTTGTTGACCTTCCCAAAAGAGAAGGCAGGGTACTCAGTTTACTAGGAAATACTGGGATAAATGGTCCCTTTTTCACTTTAGATCATCATCACCATGATTTGGGGTGATTCAAAGTATCTCCTTTATTTCACAAAAAGAGCAGGGACTTCCTCATCTAGCCCTTTGGAAATGGTATGTTGATTCTCTTAAAAGCAGCCAGCTAGACTGTGACATGTCAATCTAGAATGAAAGTTTAAAATGGGGAGGGGCAGGACTAGATACTTGGTTGTCTGAAAAAGATCTAGATACCTTAGTGAACTGCTAGCTCAACTTGAACTGCCCAGAATGCTGGTAATTCCATATATTGCATTAACAGAGGGAATAGGTTCCATTGATAAGCAGGTGATTATCATTCCTTGCTCTGCGCTGGTCAGACCATGTCTGAAGTTCAAATCCACCATGATTTTGGGGAAGGCTATTAACAAATCAAATATAATGCAGAGGATAACAACCAAGGTGAAGAAGGGCCTTGAATTCCTGCCATGTGAGGACTAGTTGAAAGAACTGGTGCATAGCTTGGGGAAGAGAAAAGTTAGATGGGGACCTGGTGCTTGTTGTCAAGTATTTCAAAAATTGTTAAGTAGAAGAGAAATTAAATTTGTTCTGTTTGGTTCCAGAGCGTACAGTTGGGAATAACAGCCAGAAGCTATAATGAGGTTAATTCTGATGTATCACAAGGAAACACTACATAACAATTGGAGCTCTTGAAAAGTGGAATGGGAGGCCTGTGAGAGGTAAGGGGTGCCTTCTCACTGTGATCTTTAAGCAAAAGTTGGAGATCACTTGTTAGATGCTTTATAGAGGGGATTCTTTTCCAGATATACATTGTACTAGATATTTACAGAGTTGGATTGCAATTCTGACTTGGTAGGATTCTGTTAAAGGCCAGTGATATTCTGAGTATGTGCAATACAAAAGTTCCATGCTTCCTTGAGTAATGCCCTGCCCCTCTACACATGTCCCTTAAACCCCAAACCCTCCTCCCCAATTTCAGTTCCATCTTCCTTAGAACCATGGAACCTATAAACCATTTGTTAAACATATATTTATCAATCTTCTATTGTGTGCAAGGCAATGAAGCAGTATCTGGGGATTCAAACTGAGGAAAGCAAAATAGCTTTTGCCTTTATGAAACCATTGATGCTTCAACTTAAACCTGGAAGAAGAAAAAATCACAAGTCACTTCCTGGTACTAATTAGCCGTCTTCCTAAGCAAATCCTTTAGAGGAGGCACACAGATGATGTTAAGTGACAGCTGCAAGCTTGAGAAATAGCTAGAAGGCAGGTAATCTACAAAAAGGAGGAATTATTCTCTTTTTAAATCACAGAAGTTTGCAGGCTATTCATTATAGAGTTAAATTGTGGTTCATACCTTGAAGTAGAACCAAATTGCTGGTCAGATGATTTGCCTCTCTCACCTCCACACTCACTTCAAACTTGACCTGGAGCAAGTCCTTTTTTCTTTTCTTAACTTCTGTTGTCTGGGTTGGGTCAGAAATGATCGCCAGGGTCTTTTCAGACCCAGATACTGTTATTGCTATGCTTCTACTTGCTCAGTTGTCCTTAAGAACATACTTGTTTTATGACCCAGGAAAGTGATGATATTTATAATGATGACTGATATCATCTGGGGAAATCACAAAGGGCTCTTCACAAAAGGTCAAAGTCTCTGATCTAACATTCTTTGGATGTTTAAAATCCAATTCCCCTAAAAGCAGACACGTAGAATATTATGTGTCATTCTAGAAAGACTATGATATCATTAGTTGAGCAGTCAACAAAAGCATATTAATTGCTTACTATCAAGTCAACAAGCATTTATTCAGCCTTTACTATTTGCCTCTATTATGCAAAATAGCAAAAAAAAAAACCAGTTTCTGCCCTCAATGAGGTGACGGTCTAATGGGAGAAGGAAGAAGAGTGGATGGACAGCATACAAACATCTATGGAGGCTCAGATTCTTATAATCTAGCCACTGCTGGGATTCTTATAATATAGCCACTGCTTAGATTCTTATAATCTAGCCATTGCTTACTCATGTTCAGACTCCTTAAGAGTCTGCCCAATATGATGGATGTTCTAATAAACCTTGTCTTTGGTTGAGAGAAGGCTTGGGTCGAATTCTTTTGGGCAAGACCTGCGTGCTGTGATATTGGGGTCTTAGCACCCCTAAATCTTTAAACCACATTGTTTTGGTGGCCCATACGGGGAAACTGCCTAACCCTAAATTCTTCTCCAGTCAAGACTGGAAGGTATGTAAGCCCCACCCCCCCTTCTTGCTCTGCAGTTAGGGTTGCTCTCCAAGCACCAAAGCTTGGAGGTGCTTTTCAGGCAGACAGTCATGAGGCTGTCTCCCGCTCAGCTTGACCCTCTCAGGCTCTTTCTTGGTCCACTGGGTCGGTTCAAAGTCATGGACCTGGGTATACCTTCCACAGCACAGAGGACAAGGATGAATGCCCTACCTGGAAACATATGCCCAATTCTGTCAGTTCTCTTGGCGCTAGAGAATTGGAGAAAACTGCAGTTCTTTTTGGTTTCCTGAGGCTTACTTATTCCTTTCCCTTTACACCTCTGAATCCTCCTTCATGGAGGTTACAGGGAAAAGTTAGAACAGCTAAAATGTCTTGGCAGATTCTGGAGGTTTTGTGACTGATTATTTTGCAGCTCCTGCTTACAACAATGGTCACTCCTTTCTCCCACTCCCTTCCCTTGAGTCAAGAAGGTATCTGTTAACCCCTCTCATAAGAGAAGAGAGTTTCACCTTTTACTGCTCACCTTTGATTTCACCCTCCCCCACCTGGGAAAGGAAGGAGGGGTGAGGGGCAGCAGCTACAGCATGGGCTTCCCTGGCAATGGGCCAGTGGGCCAGCCCACTGGAGTTACACTCTCTGCAGTAAAGTTTGAATACTTTGCAGTTCAGTTCAAGAAAGGACCTCCATGTCTGGCATCTTAGCCTGCCAGGTGATCTTCAGAATCATCCTAAGACAATTCAAATGGAAGCAATTCAGGTTTCTGGCCTGACATTGGTGCACTGTCCAGGTTTCACAGGCATATAACAATGAGGTCAGCACAATGGTTCTGTAGATCTTCAGTTTGTCTGGAAGCATTGCCCAGGTTCAGCATATCCTGCTCAAGGTAAAGAAGCTAGCCTTCAAACTTGGGTTAGCACGCTCTTTTAAAGTTTAGTTTTAACTATTAATGATGAGATGTTGATTCTCTGTGTAAGTAATTTGGAAATGAATTTAACAATTTAACAAAACTGGAGTCACCTGATTGATAATGGGTTTGTTTCAAGTTTCAAATTGGTGAACTTGTTGTATCAGTTATATGAAGTAACTTTTCTTAATTTAGTTACCGCTAAAATAATTGGGCTATTGTTGGTTATTGTTTTAATGTGTAAACTTACCAAAAAGCCTGTTTGGGTTTTGTCTTGCTAAGAATTTGCAATTATATAGAAATCATGAATGATTGGCTTTTTACACCAGGACAAATTTAAATTTGAGATATAAATCCTGGAAAAGTTTTTCATAAGCTGTGATTAATGAAACTTGCTGTTTGAGGTAAAAGCTTCTAGGATTTTATTTTGAGTTGTCTGAAGGATCATAATCCATCGATAATCAATAATCCACCATCTGAGAGAAATGCCACAAGCTACTCAGAGAAAGTGATACTGATGGGAAGTCAGCAATGGGGAAAGCTGAGAGGACAGTTTTAGCCTCAGTCTAAGATAGGATCATCCTGGCTCAGTTTCCCCATTATGTTCCTACGAAAAGGAATATTACCCATCTGGCTATTACTGAGTCTGGCTATGAGGTGGATTTGATAATTGCATGGTTGGAAAATTGAATTATTTGAATCCAAACAGAGCTAAGGATGTTGTATCCTCTAAAAGTTGGGCCCTAAATCTAGTCCCTGCTTTATATCTGGGCCCTGCAGTCTTTTCTATCAGATTTGTGTCTTCCAGACTACAGGCCATTCACGTACAGTTGGTAGCAAATATCAAGTACCAGCCAATGTCTATTGTTCTCTGGATGCAGCCTGTGCTCAGTTCCAGGCAACCTCCCCTTTGGGACTCGAGGCAGGGACAGCTCTATGCCCCTTGCCAGCAGGAAGCAGTTTCAGAAGATGAGACCTTTGGCCCTCACCCCAAAAGAATTTGGGTCCCATTTGTTTGAGGGGGGAATGATGAGGATGAGATCTATACCCCCAAAAAGGAAAAAACCTAGACTTTCCCACATGGCCAAATCTCTGACTTTCTCCAGAGTCTATAATTTCATACCTCCCTATGGCTCCAGGCCACTTCCCACCCTTAATCCTATCTACTCTCCATTCTCCCTTGGCCACCCCTGGAGTTCTATTACCTCACAGACTACTTGGCCACTCCTAGATCCCTCCCATAGTCTTTCTGTATATTAGGCCTATCTTGTCTCCATTAAAATGCTCAGATTCTTATAATCTAGCCACTGTTTACCCATGTTCAGACTCCTTAAGAGTCTGCCCAATATGATAGTGTTCTAATAAACCTTGTCTTTGCTGGGGAAAAAAAAAAAAACATCTATGGACAAACAAGATATATGTATATAGGATAAATTGGAGATAATCTTAGAGGGAAAGGGGTCCTAGAAATGTTTCTTGTTAAAGGTGAGATATTTGCTAGCAAGCCAGGAATTAAAGATGAGGAGGCAGATAATTCTGGTCATGGGGAATAACCAGTGATGATACAAAGTTGGGAGATGGAATGTCTAGCGATAGGAGCAAGCAATATCACTGAATCATAGAGTAAGTTGTAAGAAGACTGGAAAAGTAGAAGTGGCCAGTTTATGGAGAGCTTTAAAAATCAGGCAAAGGATTGTATGTTTGGTCTGAGAGATGGTAGGGATCCACTGGAGTTAGTAGAATAGTTAATCACATTGTAAGACTTGTACTTTAGGAAAATCAATTTGATAATGAATAGAAGATTGACCAGAATGGATAGAAACTTGAGTCAGGGAGACCAACCAGAAAGTCCAAATGTAAGGAGATGAAAGCCTGCATACAGTGGTGGCAGAAAAGAGAAGGTGGTTTATATGAAAAATATTGTGAAGGTAGAGATGATAAGTCTGGCAGTAGATTGTATATGTGGGATGCACACAAGTGAGGAGTTGTGGGAGGATGGTGACGCTGTCAAATTTAGTAGGGAAAGCAGAAATAAATGAAAGCTTTGGGGAAAAGATAATGATTTCTATGTTTGGACATGTTGAGTTGAAGATGCCTATGGGACCTCAAATTTGATATGTCCTAAAGGCAATTGGTGCTATGAGACTGGAGCTCAGGAAAGACATTAACCATATTCATTAATAATAGAGAAGGACTAGAGAGCCCCACTCTCCCTGATTTCTTATCCAATGACCTTTCCACCACAACACAAATTGAATACTTCAAGTGTTCAAAGTAGAGATTATAGAATCATAGATTCCAAGCTGTAAGAGACCTTAGAATATATCTAGTTTAACTCTCTCATTTCACAGAAGAAGAAGCAACTGCCCAAAGAACTTTATGTGGCTTGTGTACCATCAGAAAAGAAGTTAGGAACAGAGCCAGGAGATGAACCTTCTTCTCTACATCCAGAACTTTTGCTCATTCTGTTAAACTGTGACCATTTCAGGGTGCTAAGGAACTACTGGCTGGCTGTTATCCTTCATTCTCAAAGGAGACCAAAATGACATCACTTTGTTAGAGTCAAGTTACAGTGTGTCTGCCTGTGGCTGATCAGACCAATATGAGCTTGGAATGCTTTACCACAGGTCAGACACAAGTAGTCCATGTGAACATTTGGGGTGAATTCTCTAAATTTGGGCATCTTTTGAGCTACTTCAATTGTTTTGTTCATATAACACAACACCTTCTCTGATAAGGGCATGCCATGCTGGGCAGTCTTGTGCCAGTGTCTCCCCTGTCACACAATCAATTCCAAAGTTCTTAAGAGAGACCTTGAGAATGTCCTTGTATCACTTTTTCTGACCACCATGTGAGCTCTGTGTGAATTTTCTATAAAATAGTCTATTTGTTAAGCTTAGGTTTGGCATTTGAACAATATGGCCAGCCCACTGGAGTTACACTCTCTGCAGTAAAGTTTGAATACTTTGCAGTTCAGTTCAAGAAAGGACCTCCATGTCTGGCATCTTAGCCTGCCAGGTGATCTTCAGAATCATCCTAAGACAATTCAAATGGAAGCAATTCAGGTTCCTGGCCTGACATTGGTGCACTGTCCAGGTTTCACAGGCATATAACAATGAGGTCAGCACAATGGTTCTGTAGATCTTCAGTTTGGTAGTCAGTCTTATATCTCTTTTCTCACACCAGAGGTACTAGTCTTCCTTGAACACACCCTACACCCCCTAAGGAGCTTCTATGCTGGTCATGAAAAGGGGAATCTCTCCTATCATAATTCTGTACTTGCAACCCCAGATAAGAAGCGTGCGGTATTTTTCAGAACAGCAAAAGGAGGGAGAAACAATATCCTTTGGGGCTCTGCTTCTTCTCTGCACCAGAGACTCTCATCCATCAGCTTGTCATTGTGGAAAGCCTGCTGATGGCTTCCATAGCCAGGGTGAGGATATGTAAATATAATGGAAATCAGTCAGGGTCCACTTTCTCCTACTGAAAAGGGAATTGAATTTCTCAGGCATGTGGGCAAAGAGATGTTTATTAAATGGTAAAAACAAATACCATAAAGGTGGTGGTATAAAGAGAATGCTGGGCTAATGATATTTTGGAAAGCTACTTCCCCTTTGATGGACACAATTGAGTACCATCTGTGCTTCTGAATATCTCATCTAATGCTCCATTTTTTTAATGGAATTGCTGTCTTGAGTCTCTAGTTGCACTTAGCATGACCTGTTCCATTGCAAAAATGTCTAAAGAATTTGAAATTTCTGAGATGGGACACAGAATGAGAAACAACATGGCAAGTAATAAGTGGTTCATTGCCTATTTGTTCATGTCATTGCATGCTGACAAAGATCAATAGTTTCTTTTAAAGATGGTGCCTGTGGGAATCAAATGCTGCTGGGTATGAATAGCTGACTAGCTTGTGTGCTGGGGTGACAGCGAGTGGAATCAATAACATAGCACCTGGCATTGCTTAGAGGGTTGAACCACCTTCCCAAATGAAAGCATATGACCTGTATCCTCTAACTGCGGATGGGGATGTATGTGGAGGGATAATGGCATAATGAGATACGATTTAAGATGGACTTCATGCTTGTTTTCAGACCAGGCTCCTCTGGACAAGATGTTTATTTGTTTTGTTTTGACTCTGACTGAATTCAATAAATGGAAAATGACCACCTTTTCATGTCAACTGATATTTATTAAGATTCAGCTATGGGCCAGTCACTGTACTAGGTATGGGGCTTACTAAGGGACATGCATATAAATTAAACAATCTCTACCCTCAAAGAATTTACAGCTTAGATTCTAATGGGAAGATACAGCCTATACACAAATTAATAGAAGGGAAATTGAAGGGGGAGAAAGTGCTAACTATTCAGAAAATTAGGGGGAAAGTCATGGAGGAAGTAGAATCTGCATTTAGCCTTGAAAGAAGATGAGGATTCTGAGAGGCTGAGATGAGATCGGGTGCATTTTCCAGCATGGAGGATAGTTTGTGTAAATGTAGAAAAAGGTGGGAGGTAAAGAAATAGTTCCAGAAACATCTTTTTGTTTGTTTCCTTTTTTTCTGGAATACAGAGTTAATTAAGGGAAGTAACATAAAATATCGCAGAAAAGGTAGATGGAATCAAAACTGTGGAAGGGCTTAAATGTCGGAATAAGAAGTTTGTATTTCATGCTATAGGCAATAGGTCACCATAGAAGGTTGTGGAACATGAGAGTGGCCTATTTAAACTTGTGCTTTAGGAAAATTATTTTAGTAGCTCTGTAGAGCATGAATTAGAGAGAGGAGAGACTGAAATAGAGATCAATGAAGAAGCTACTATAGTAGTCCAGGCTGGAGGTGAGGAGAGCCTTAATCAGGTTGGTGGCAATATGAATAGAGAGAAGGGGATAGATAGGACATTTTTTTTGATCCATTCTAATTGCAATACATAGCTGAAGAATGACCTCTTATGAGGAATCCTAAAGTTTTTTGCATGATTTTTAACATGAGCTGTTTTAAGGAGGATGGGATGGATCAGAGCCTAAGGTTTCAGAACAAAGGACTGGAGATAGAATTGGTGTTACAGAACCACTACTGCGTCAGTTCTGAAGGTGCTTAGTAGGGCACAAGTCTCTGGACCAAGTCTCATAAAAGATTTGCAAAGCTTTTAGTTTTAAATACACTTAAATGATGATGACAATGATAATAATAATAATAGTTTACAACCCTAAGAAGCAAATGCAAATTTATAGATTAGGAAACTGAGGCAGAATGACTAAATGACTTGCCCAGGGTCACACAGCTATTAAGTCTCTGAGACAAGACTTGAACTCAGGTTTTCTTGACTCTAGATATAGCACTTTATGCAATAGGTACCATTCTGGCCATTGACACGTACCATTTGATCTACTCTTTGAATGAGGTGGTCATAGAATCACAGATTTGGAGTTGGAAGGGACCTTAGAGCACATATTATCTGAACCCCTTATTGTACATATGGTGAAACTGAGGCCCAGAGAGGTTAAGCAGTTTTCTCAAGATCACTCAGGTAATAAGTAGTAGACCTGAGACTGAAACCCAAGTTTTCTCATAACAAAGCCAGTTCTGTTCCTATTATGCCATGTTGCTTTTAATTTCTTTTAAATAGAAATTATAAAATAATGAAAAGTTTGTTCTTAGAAGGAGTTCCCTAAATGCAGTATACTATCTTCATGGAAGTTACACAAATGCTAATTGGCTCATCTTTCTTTCAAACATCCCAGAAAACTGATAAGGATATATAATTTCTATTCAGAACTTAGGCCAGTAAAAGGGAAAAACTAACACTTGTTATCCATTTCCACTTTTCACACATTCAACAAATGAATGATTTAAGAGTAATTAGATCATAAGAGTCTTCAACACTCAACAGGTATTTTCGGGCTGATCTATTTCTTCCTTTCTTATCAAGATACTGATGTGAGTGACTTTCTAAAAAATTTCAGATAGGTAAAGTAAAACAAGTCCCTTATTTCTCTCTAAGCTCTATGAGGTATCTCTTGAATAATTCCTTGGGAATCAAAGGGAGTGTATATCTAAAGGAAGCAGGAATAAGTAAGGCATTCATTTAAGTCTCTTCTTTCTGGATCCTTTTGAAGAAACAATCTAAAAACATAGTTGGACATACAGGGGGAAGGAAAAGACCATTAAAGTCCAGGGAGAAAATGCATTAAAATAAAATTTCCTTCCAAAATGACTGACATTGCTAAAAGTGTCTGAGATGATTGTATTAGCAATAATTCTATTAGCCATAATTTTTGAATGTAAAATTGTGTGAGCAACTAGCCACTGAAAGCCCAAAGATGTGCCAAGAGTTCCATAATGGACTATTTTGTTCATCATTATAACGACCCTGATATGTGTCTATGAATGATTTCCTGTAAAGTAGATTTAGAAAGAAAGCACTTTAAATTGAGCAGGCTCAGAAAGTGGGTTATTTTTCTTGGTTGGAGCTGAGCATTCAGATTTGTCACATATAGCCACTCCGCAGATGCCAGCAAGTTTCAACTTCCTTTCAAACATGAAAATGTACAACTATAACTTCTGATGGGGTCGTGGAGTGGGTAAAGAACTGAAATCCTCATAAAAGTCAAAATGAGAAAATGATGGGTTCTTATAATGACGACCACAACATGGAAATGCAGAATGAGCTCATTGGTCTCCTATTGCATCTCTTTGGGAACATTAAGTGTATTTCAGAGTATGTTTTGCAGCCTTGCAAACAATCTGGTTTCAAATTCTGACTCTATTAAAAGTGTTTATCAAAAGTCAGCTAGTTTCCCTCACTATTTTACACAGAATTCCTTGATTACAGACTAGCTAGTTAATTGATGGGGACTGATCATAGAAGACTAGGCCCTCAGAGATCATTGCAACTACCTTCTCAGTTTACTGATATAGAAACTGAGGTCCAGAATGGGGAGATAACTTTCTCAAAATCATACACTATACTGCTACCTGTCATTGAGGACTATTGTTAGGCAAGGTACATAATATGTGTTGATCTCATTCTCCTGTCCGGGGGGGGGGGAGAGAGAGAGAGAGAGAGAGAGACAGAGAGAGAGAGACAGAGAGAGAGAGAGTGTAATGGTGCCAAAGGTACTTCTGAGAAGATGGTGAGGGGAATAAAATGAGTCATGAAGAAATATGAAGCTAGACAGAAATATTGGTATAATATTTTATACTGAGAGGTAATAGGAGAAAATGAAGTTCTAAACTCCACTGGTGAGTCTCCGTGGGAGCTATGGTTGCTCCAGCCTCTCACCTAGGTGGTGGCCAGTGCTTCCTCAGTGGCTTCATGGTGGAGTCCATCATGGTTGTTGCTGGGGCCCAGGCTCACTGCCCACAGGCTCCCTTGCATTTAGGACAAAGACTCTACCTCAAGGATGAGAAAGTTGGCAGAACCATCAAAAGAAATCATTTTGTAGCAATATGGATTCCTTCTGATTGGGACCCAGCCCATATGCTACACAAATCACACACCATCCTAAGATCAGACAAAACTGGGGCCTCAATGGGTCGTTGAGCACATCTCCCAAAGCAAGATGAGAGGATTGAAATGCATTGTCAAGAGTTAACACAGAAGTTTGATGATGTTTGGATAGTATCTGGACACTTACCCTTGCCACAGACAGTAGAAGATGGAAAGAAGAAAGTTGCCCATGAGGTAATTGGCAAGGACAATATTGCTGTCCCCTCACATCTCTAAAAGGTCATCCTGACTGGCAGAAGACTCACTTCCACTGAACCCCTGGTGTCAGGCACTTTTGTGGTACCCAATGATGCCATTGGCTTCCAACCCCAGCTCACAGAGTTCTAGGGGAGTATCCATGACCTGGAGAAGATGACAGAGATAGTATTCTTCCCTTGTTTGGGTAAAACAAAAGACACCAGACACCTCTGTGAGGTCGATACATGAAAGTTTCTGGACTTGTAGGAGGTCATGTAGTACCTGAGCAAAAGGAAGATTCAGAAAGTGTGGCTGGAACAGAGGCTGGAGAAGATTATGTCTGAACTAAAGAAGGATGGGGTACAGCCTGATGAGCATTTCATGTGCCTCTACAGAAAAAAACTGGAGGAGCTCACCTCTGTGTTCCATCCAGAAATGCAGGAAAGGAAGGCAGGCTGAGGGTCTCTAGAAGGTGTCCACACTGTCCTTAGATGCTGTGCTTACTGAGCCAGGGCAGTAATTGCATCCATCTCACCCTGGTTTGACTGTTGGTGTAGCTTTGCTTTTAAGAAAGGCTGACAGCTGAGTTTCAAAACTAAGTGATTTTATGAGATTCACTGCCCTCCTCTAACAGGTCACTGGAATAGGCCTAGCCACAGAGAACTGATGTTGTAGGGTGGCTACTTTTCCTCTCTTTTTCTTGTGTAAAGAGAGAGGTTCACTTTGATACCAAATTTCATGCCCATTCCTTGTTCCTTAATGCACCCAAACACTTCTAAAGTGCCCTGTGGTTGTGTATTTTAGAAAGTCCCCTTCCTGATGTCCTGGTGGAATCCCCTTGGAATCCCAAGGCTGAACACATCTTCCCCAAAACCATCCTGACTTTCAGTAAGTATTTCAGTGTGATTCATACCTCTCATCCCCATTCCTAGTATCACATCTGCCTCTGCTGATGGGCCAGGCAGCCCTCCTCCTTCTTGTTTCTGGTACCTCTTCTTCAGGAGAGTGCCAACACTTATCCTCATAAATCACTCCCCTAGAGGTTCTCTTTTCCCCTCTGATGTTGGGACACCTCCAACTGAGAGAGAAAGATGAGAGGTGGCATGTATTATATTTCAGCCTGCCCCTGGTTCTTCTGAAGCCTTTGACCCAGAGTCTCATGTCTATTTTCATGGGCACTTGTGATCTTGGGTCCTGCCAGCTCAGATCTTTGAAGGAGCTGGTTCCTTCCCTTTTAGGTTGGTTAAAAGGTACTTCATTTCCTCAACCATAATGCCAAACCCTCCCAGTTTGCTAGAAGGAGCTATCATAGAAAACTTTCCCAAACCAGCTAGATATGTCCCCCTGTGTTATGTGAGCCTCTATTTACCTACAGTTAGGTAGATGATCAGGAGTTGAACAGGATCTCCCATCTCTTGTGGGCATGCATACACCCTATCTTAGAATTTGGCTAGTTTGTATAAAATTTCCCAAATAGATAGATGCTAAAAGCTAGCTGACAGCAAAGGCATCACCCTAGAGTATATCTGCCTGGGGAAGGTAGGGTGGACTGGGGAGAACCTGCCTCCTGATACCTCGGGTCATAACAGACTTAATGATAATTACAGCTCATGGGTACATAGGCCTTTGCAGTAATAGAGCACTTTGGATCAGGAACACTCTCCTATGTGTTACCCAATACAGCCCTATGAGGGAGGCAGGTGAAGTTCCTGAGACACTCAGCACCTGTGGGGCAAGTGGGCAGGTGAAATGTTTACCAAGCACCTATTATGTGCAGGAGAGGTACTGGGGAGACAAAAAGGAGCAATGACAGCTCTACCTTTGAGGAGCACCCTATTTAATGGGATAGGGTAGGGACAACCACAAATGACGCTAATAAAAATTACAGTGTGATTAGATGCTAAGAAGAGGTCACATGATGATCTACAGCATAAGTTCCCAAAGTAGGCAATATGACCCCTGGGGGGCACTGGAACAATCCAGGGGAGCAGTAGTAGCCTTGGGTACAGTTGGGGGACATTGAATAAAAATAAGGGGGCAATGGAAGCATAAGGAAAGAAGAGAAGAGAAGAGAAGAAAATGTGAAAAAACCATTTGTTTGTTTCATCTGTTGTGTAACAGGGTTCAAGTTGTAGGGGCAGCTAGGTGGCACAGTGAGTAGAGCACCAGCCCTGAAGTCAGGAGGACCTGAGTTCAAATCTGGCCTCAGACCAAACACTTGACATGTACTAGCTGTGTGATGCTGGGCAAGTCACTTAACCTCAGTTGCCTAAAAACAAACAAAAAAACAGTTCAAGTTGTTTACATTATTTTCCAAATAAATACACAAATGCAAGTTATAATCAATCAGTGGTCCAGCCTGCTGACAGGTTTTAACAAGCAAGTGTTGACAGGTGAACCTGTCACACGTTGTGAAGAAGTCCAGCATGCGTTGGCAGTTATACGCGTGTGTAATTACTTGTTTACAATACAATACTATATGGTTACATGATACAATATAGCACCATCAAAATTTCAATGCAGGAAAAACCCCCACAAATTTACAATAAATTATTAAGTTTAAGAAGAATCAATTTAAATATATATGTATATACATATATATGATGCAAATTTAAAAAAATTAAAGGATTAAAGAGAATAGATTTCCAACAGAGTGCTGAGTAATTTTTTTTTGAAAAGGGGTTAGTAGGCCAAATAAGTTTGGGAACTTCTGGAGGATTGGAGGACAAAGACAGAGAGAGATAGAGAGAGAGGAAGAGATATCACCCCTAGCTTGGAGCATCAGGGGAGGAAAAGCTTTATGGTAGCATCCTTCACATCCCTTGAGCCAGACTCTTGACTTTGTGTTTGCATGAAACTAGGACTTGTCTAAATGTATCAGACCACATGGCTGTCTTTTTGTGCAGGGCTCTGGAACCAATTTCTATAATGTATTTATGTTTTTCTCTTAGCTCCTCGAAACATAGAAGCCTTAAAATAGAATGGGGATATCATGATGAACTCAGACTTTGTTGTGTTCTGGTAAAAAGAATGTATCAAATACAGGATCAGGAAGACATAGGCCTTCCTTTTGAGCACCCCTGACTAGTATGTCCCAGCCTTTTTCTTTCTGGTCAGCATCTGCTTTTTGCCACTTTCTTCATTTCTCTTAGCCCTCATTTTCTTCCTCTGACTCCCTGCTGGCACCTCTCATTTCTGGGGAAATTAGAGAACAGATCCCACTACAATCAGGGGATATGGAAGCCTTTTGTCTTAGGTAGAGGGGGTAAGCAGGATATAGTTTGGGAAGACATTCAAGACATGAGGACTCACCCACTGTCTCCAGAGTCTTTAACTGTATGGAGATGAGTGGCAAGATAGGGATTCCTGTCTATGATGAAGAAATTGGATCTTCTTACTTTTATAAATATTTTGGTTTTTGAATAAAATAATGTAGGAGAACAATATCATCACTGGCAAGCTTTGACCTCTCAGTTTACACAGAATGACAGAATTCAAATGTTGGAAGGATCCTCAGGAGCCAATCTAGCAGACACAACAATTGGTCCTCCAGCCTAAGTTTGTGGTCAGTCAGTCAATAAACATTTATTAAGCACTTAGTATGTGGTAAGAGGGCTGCTAGGTGACATAGTGGATAGACCACTGGGCTGGGAAGTGGGATGATTCATCTTCCTGAGTTCAAATCCAGCCTCAGACGCTTACTAGCTGTGTGACCCTGGGCAAGTCACTTGACCCTGTTTGCCTCAGTTGCTCAGATGTAAAATGAACTGGGGGAGGAAATGGCAAACCACTCCAGTATCTTTGCCAAAAAAAATCCCCAAATGGGGTCACAGAGAGTTGGACATTACTGAGCAGCAACATTAAATATTTCAAGAACTGTGCAAAGGGAGAACACAACCCATTTCCTTTTTGAATGGCTACACTAATTGTAATAAATTCTTCTTCATATCTAGACTGAATTGGCTTCTCTGCCCCTTTTAACCCATCACTCTTGGTCAATCTCCTGATGCTAAAGAGAACCAGTCCAGTCTCTCCACCACATGATAGCCTTTCAGATACTGAAAGACATATTGGGTGTCCCTCTGAGCCCTCTCTTCTTCAGTCCAAATGCTTTTAGTTTCTTCAACAGATTTTCATGATATGCACTCAAAGTCCTTTGCCATCTTTGTTGCCCTGGTCTGGACACTCCAGGTTATCTGATTCTTCAAAAGCCCAGTGAGGGCTTATTGTTGATTGATTGACTGATGTGGAATTTCACAGGGTGGGCACTCTCTTGAATAATGTAAATTGTGGAACTTTAATATTACAATACACAGTTTTAGTAATTTTCTGCAACTACTGTTATTTACTTGTTTCAATTATATCCAATTATTCATGACCCCATTTGGGGTTTTCTTGGTGAAGATACTGGAGTGGTTTTCTACTTCTTTCTTCAGATCATTTTACAGATGAAGAAACTGAGGCAAATTGGGTAAAATGACTTGTCCAGGGTCACAGAGCTAGTAACTGTCTGAGGCCAGATTTCAATTCAGGAAGATGAGTCTTCCTGACTCCAGGTCTGGCACTCTATCCACTCTGATACCTAGCTACCCATTTTCTGTAGTATCTCCTCTCAAAAAACACATCAGCACATAGTGAACACCTTTGTAATGGTGAGCCTCTTTAAATATCAGTAGGTTTGTTCTCAGACAGTAGTAGCAAAGTCAGTGCTGTGACATTTCCATGTCAGAAGGACCTGAGCAAAGCTTTTAAGAATATGAGATCATCTTCATGAGTACTGGAAGAGTGCTTCAGTGCAAGGTATATGCTTATTAAGTAGCAACAAATGAGAGAAATGGATACTAATTACATAGACATATGGCAAGTTCTATAGAGTTAGATATATAAAATTGGATTTAGAGTAGAGAGATCTCGTTTTGAATCTTTACATTGAAACCTTACTGGGTGATGCTAGAAAAGGCACTCATACTTTCTCAGTCTTTGCTTTCTTATTTGTAAAATAAGGACAAAAATAACTGTGGTATCTACCCTCACCAGGTTGCTGTGCAGATCAAATAGCTTCATAATCCTTAAAATCCTTTATCAACATCTATTATTATTATGATTTTATGTATCTTTGAAAATACTAAGGTATTTAAACCCTAGATTAAGTCACTTATGGGAACTTAAATTTAAAGGATTACTATTGTGAATCTTATTGTAAATCTGTGCCCCCTAATTTGTCATTTTTGAAAATGTAGGTTTCCACAATGAGGTCAATAATGGGACATGCTGGTAAACATTCAACAACTATCTCTCCAAATGTAAGAGAAATTTTAAGTTTAATTTGAAGTAATAATATTTTCTCTATCACTTTCTTAAGTTTAGACCATCAAGGAAAGAATAAGTCAAACCATGATTTGTAACTTTTGCCAGTTTCCAAGGTGCAAATGATCTCCCTGAAATTTAATAATTGGTTCTCCTGAGACACTATGAGGTAGCTCCAGCATGTGCTTGGGGCAATTCATAGAATGAAAGTGCCAGAAAAAGGCCACTTCATTCCAGGAGAGGAATGGATGGCAACTTCAGGAAGCAGACTGACCAGACAATGCATTTTGTGCACTGTCTGAGCAAAATACCTAGCCGTTGGTGAAACTAGCAGGATACTCTAAGGGAGACTTAGAGTTCAATGGTTTTAAGTCAAGGCCTGCCCTTGTAGCAAATTTCAGAATACTTCAGGATTTGGGGGATTGATTGCATGTGAACAATCTAGCTTTGGTTTGGTTTGGTTTGGTTTCAAGCATCTTCTCCTTAGTTCTGTTTTCTTAATTTATTTTTTTCTGATCCATTCATCTTTAATTGTCTTTGATTTGAGGAAAAACAATATTGAGATTATTCAATTGTTCTTGTGGGACCATAATATTTATTCTCTTTAGGCATAAATACATTGCAGATTTTCATGTTTATTAATTTTTGATTGTGAAGACTATTGCATTATGCAGGTTGTGTGATGAATACATTTAAATTCATTACTTACACAAATCCCATCTACAATTTTAATGCTGATCTGATTATTTCAATTATTATGTCACTAAAGATATCAGCAACTTCTAGTTTCCTCAGTTCCAGAAGCCAATTCAAGATTATTAGGAAGCATCCCATTTGCTATTAAAGAGATCAGTGAAGACAAAATGACTTTGAAATTCCTAGAAATTCTCATCTCTGCTTAAGTGATGGAGTGATGAGTTTTGCCCATGAGAGAAAAAAAATAAATGAATACAAGCACTAGTAATACTTGTTCTCTTGTAGTCATTGGAATAGGATATTTTACAGTCATTGGCCATATTTAATGTGACATCAAATGTATATGTGATTCTTCAGGGAGAGCAATGTGGGGCACTAAGTTGTAAGCTCAATAAAATCAATAACCTAGTCTGTGTGTGTGTGTGTGTGTGTTTGCATATCTTCTGTATCTATAACATATGTGTGTGTGTGTGTGTGTGTGTACATGCCCACCTATGGATGTATATATGATAGGCCTTGCAAAGACAAGTACCAAAAATAACAAAGTAACAAAACACATCAAGAATTCTCTTAAAAGACCATGAAAATCCAACACATTTTTTTCTCCTTTTACATTTGTCTGCAGTTTTAGAGGGAACTAGGTGGTGCAATAGCTAGAGATTAGTAAGCCTGGGAGTCAAAAGGAATTGAATTCAAATCCTGTCTTCAGCACTTACTAGCTGTGTGACCCTGGGCAAATCATTTAATCTTTCTCAGCCTATTTCTTCATTTATAAAATAAAGATAATTATAGCACCTACCTCACAAGGTTGTTTTGAAGATCAGATTAATTAACGTAGGTAAAAAGTTTTGCAATCATTAAAGCTATATATAAATGCTAGATGTTCTTCACTGTAGTAGTAGTAGTAATAGTAGTAAAAGTAGTAATATACGCTTCTAGTCATACATAGACTGAGCCTCACTCATGCCTATGCCTTAATTAACTCAAATACAGACATGAATAATAAGATACACCAACTTTTTTTTTTTTAATTTATTTTGATTCATCAACAATCACTTCCATATGCTTTGGAATTTAAAATTTTTCTCCCCCTCTCATCCCACCTCCCTCCCCAAGATGGCACACAATCTGATATAGGCTATACATATACATTCCTATTAAGCACATTTTCACATTAGTGATGTTGTAAGTAAGAATTAGAACCAATAGGAGGAATCACCAGAAAGAGGAAACAAAACTCAATGGAAGAAAAAAAAAACAGCAAACAGTATGCTTCGATTTGCATTCAAACTCCATAGTTCTTTCTTTGGATGTGGATAGCATTTTCCATCCCAAAGCCTTTGGAGATGTCTTAGATCCTTGTATTGCTGGGAAGGATTAAGTTTATCAATATTAGTCATCACACAAGGTGGCTGTTATTGTGTACAACATTCTCTTGTTTCTGCTCACTTCGCTCAGTATCAGAGCATACAAGTCTTTCCAGGTTTTTCCGAAGTCAGCCTGTTCATCATTTCTTATAGCACAATAGTATTCCATTACATTCATATACCACAACTTGTTCAGCCATTCCCCAATTGATGGGCATCCTCTCAATTTCCAATTTTTTGCCACCGCAGAAAGAGTTGCTATGAATACTTTTGTAGATGTGGGTCCTTTTCCCATTTGTATGATCTCTTTGGGATATAACCCTAGAAGTGATATCGATAGCCCTTTGGGCATAGTTCCAAATTACTTTCCAAAATGGTTGGATCATTTCACAACTCCATCAACAATGCATTAGTGTTCCAATTTTCCCACACCTTCTCCAACATTTATCATTTCTTTGTTTTGTCATCTTGGCCAGTCTAATAAGTGTGATGTGGTACCTCAGAGTTGTTTTGATTTGAACTTCTCTAATCAATAGTGATTTAGAACATTTTTTCATATGACTACAGATGGCTTTAATTTCTTCAACTGAGAACTGCCTGTTCATATCCTTTGACCATTTATTAATTGGGGAATGACTTGTATTCTTATAAATTTGACTTACTTCTCTATATATTTTAGGAATGAGGCCCTTATCAAAGAGACTGGTTTTAAAAATTCTTTCCCAATTTTCTACCTTCCTTCTATTCTTGGTTTCATTGGCTTTGTTTGTGCAAAAACTTTTCAATTTAATGTAATCAAAGTTATCCATTTTGCTTTTCATAATGTTCTCTATCTCCTGTTTGGTCATGAATTATTCTGTTCTCCATAGATCTGACAGGTAAACTATTCCTTGCTCTCTCAGTTTGCTTACAGTATCAGCCTTTATATCTAAATCATGTACCCATTTTGACTTTATTTTGGTATATGGTGTGAGATTTTGATCAATACCTAGTTTCTGCCATACTCTTTTCCAGTTTTCCCAGCAGTTTTTTTTTTTCCAAAGAGTGGGTTCTTATCCCAGAAGCTGGGGTCTTTGGGTTTATCAAATAATAGATTACTATAGTCATTGACTACTGTGTCATGCATGTTTTACCTGTTCCACTGATCCACCACTCTTTTTTAGCCAGTACCAAGCAGTTTTGATGATTGCTGCTTTATAATACAATTTAAGGTCTGGAATGGCTAGGCCCCTTTCCCCTGCATTTATCTTCATTAGTTCCCTTGATATTCTGGACCTTTTGTTCTTCCAAATGAATCTTGTTATTATTTTTTCTAACTCTATAAAATAACTTTTTGGTAGTTTAATTGGTATGGCACTGAACAAGTAAATTACCTTAGGTAGAATTGTCATTTTTATTATATTAGCTCTGCCTACCCATGAGCAACCGATGTTTTTCCAACTATTTAGATCTGATTTTATTTGTGTGAAAAGTGTTTTCTAATTGTGTTCATATAGTTCCTGGGTTTGTTTCAGGAGGTAGACTCCTAAATATTTTACAATGTCTACAGTAAGTTTAAATGGAATTTCTCTTTCTATCTCTTGCTGTTGGGCTTTGTTCATAATATATAAAAATGCCAATGACTTAGGTGGGTTTATTTTATAGCTTGCAACTTTGCTAAAGTTGTTTATTATTTCAAGTAGTTTTTTATTTGATTCTCTAGGGTTGTCTAAGTATATCATCATGTCATCTCCAAAGAGTGATAGCTTTGTTTCTTCTTTGCCTATTCTAACACCTTCAATTTATTTTTCTTCTGTTTTTGCTAAAACTAACATTTCCAGTACGATATTGAACAACAGTGGTGATAATGGACATCCTTGTTTCACCCCGATCTTATTGGAAATGCTTCTAGCTTGTCCCCAGGTTTTAGGTAAATGCTATTTATTATTTCAAGGAAGACTCCATTTATTCCTATGCTCTCTAGTGTTTTTAATAGGAATGTGTTTGGTATTTTGTCAAAATCTTTTTCTGTATCTATTGAGATGATCATGTGGTTTCTGTTAGTTTTGGTATTGATATGCTCAATTATGCTGATAGTTTTCTTAATATTGAACCAGACCTGCATTCCTGGTATAAATCCTACCTGTTCATAGTGTATTATTCTTGTGATAAGTTGCTGTAATCTATTTGCTAATATTTTATTTAGAATCTTTGCATCTATATTCATTAGAGAAATCGGTCTATAATTCTCTTTCTCTGTTTTGACTCTTCCTGGTTTAGGTATCAGCACTATATTTGTATCATAAAAAGAATTTAGTAAGACTCCTTCTTCATCTATTTTCCCAAATAGTCTATGTAGTATTGGAATTAATTGTTCTTTAAATGTTTGATAGAATTCACATGTAAATCCATCTGGCCCTGGATCTTTTTGCCTAGGGAGTTCATCAATGACTTGTTCAATTTGTTTTTCTGAGATGGGGTTATTTAAGTATTTTACTTCCTTTTCTGTTAATCTGGGAAATTTATATTTTTGTAAATATGTATCCGTTTCACTAAGATTGTCAAATTTGTTGGCATACAGTTGGGCAAAATAGTTCCTAATTATTGTTTTAATTTCCTCTTCCTTGGTGGTAGATTCACCATTTTTGTTCTTGATACTAGTAATTTGGTTTTCTTCTTTCTTTTTTTTAAATTAAATTAACCAAAGTTTATGTATTTTATTGGTTTTTTCATAATACCAGCTCTTAGTTTTATTTGTTAGTTCAATAGTTTTCTTAATTTCAATTTTATTAATTTTTACTTTGGTTTTCAATATTTCTAATTTGGTGTTTAATTGAGGATTTTTAATTTGTTCTTTTTCTAGGTTTTTTTTTTTAGTTTTATGCCCAATTCATTGATCTCCTCTTTTTCTATTTTATTTATGTAAGCATTTAGAGATATAAAACTTCCCTTGAGAACTGTTTTCACCGCATCCCATATATTTTGGTATGTTGTCTCATTATTGTCATTCTCTTGAATAAAGTTATTGATTGTTTCAATGATTTGTTGTTTGACCCAATCATTTTTTAGGATTAGATTATTTAGTTTCCAATTATTTTTTAGTCTATCTTTCCATGACCCTTTATTACATATAACTTTTATTATATCATCATCTGAAAAGGATGCATTTAATATTTCTGCCTTTCTGCGTTGGATTGTGAGGTTTTTATGCCCTAGCATGTGGTCAATTTTTGTGTATGTGCCATGTATCATGGAGAAAAAGAAATATATTCCTTTCTATCCCCATTCAGTTTTCTCCAGAGGTCTATCATAGCTATCTTTTCTAATGTTCTATTCACCTCCTTAACTTCTTTCTTGTTTCTTTTGTGGTTAGATTTATCTAGTTCTGAGAGGGGGAGGTTGAGGTTCTCCATTACTATAGTTTTGTTGTCTATTTCTTCCTGTAACTTCCTGAACTCTTCCTCTAATATTTGGATTCTATACCATTTGGTGCATATATGTTTAGTGATGATATTACTTCGTTGTCTATGGTGCCTTTTAGCAGGATGTGGTTTCCTTCCTTATCCCTTTTGATAAGATCTATTTTTGCTTTGGCTTTGTCTGAGATCAGGATTGCCACCCCTGCTTTTTTTTTTACTTCAGCTGAAGCATAATATGTTCTGATATATTCTGCTCCAGCCTTTTACCTTTACCCTGTGTGTGTCACTCTTTTTCAAATGTGTTTCCTGTAAACAACATAATGTAGGATTATGGTTTTTAATCCATTCTTCTATCTGCTTCTGTTTTATGAGAGAGTTTATCCCATTCACATTTGAAGTCATGATTACTATCTGTGTCTTTCTTTCCATCCTTCCCCTCTACCCTTTATGCTTTTCTTTCTCCTTTCTCCTTTTCCCTCCTCACTAGTGTTTTGCTTTTGACCACTGCCTCCCTCAGTCCCTCCTCCCTTCTATTAGCCCTTTCCCTTTTCTTCCCCTTTACCCTTACTGCTTCTTCACTCCCTTCTATCCCTCTTCCCTTTCCTTTCCTCTTTTCCTTCCTACTGCCTATAGGGCAAGTTAGATTTCTATACCTAACTGATTATGTTATTCCCTTCTTGAGTCAAATCTGATGAGAAGTAAGGTTCAAACAATGCTCATCTCCCTGCCTTCTTTCCCTCTGCAGTAATAGGTTTTTGTGTCTTTTCCTGTAATGTAATTTTCCCCTTGTCTGCCTCCTCCTTTCTCAGTACATTTTGTTAGATCAGATTAATCCACTTACTTGGATCCATTTAACCCACTTGATTAGATTTTTTTTCTCATTACATCAAGGTCAACTTATATACACCTCCTTTATGTATACTCCTTTAACATGGTGTAATAACAATACAGTTTTCAAGAGTTACCAGTGTCATCTTCCCCTGTAGGGTTGTAAATAGTTTGCCCTTATTAACAACATATTGCATCTTTCTGTCCCATTTATCTTTTTATATCTCTCTTGAGTCTTATACTTGAAGATCAAATTTTCTGTTGAGCTCTGGTCTTTTTATCAGAAAGGTTTAGAAGTCCCCTATTTCATTGGATATCCATCTCCTCCCCTGAAAGATCATGCTCATTTTCACTAGGGAGTTGATCCTTGGTTGTAATCCAAAGGTTTTTGCCTTAAGGAATGTGTTGTTCCATGCCCTATAGTCTTTTAATGTAGAAGCTGCAGGTTCCTGTGTAATCCTGACTGTGGTTCCATGATATTTAAATTGTTTCTTTCTGGCTGCTTGCAGTACTTTCTCTTTGGCCTGGTAATTTTGGTATTTGGTTACTATATTCCTTGGTGTTTTCAATTTGGGATCTCTTTCAGGAGGTGATTGGTGAATTCTTTCTATGGCTATTTTGCCCTCTGGTTTGAGGATCTCAGGGCAGTTTTCCTCTATGATTTCCTGAACGATACTGTCCAGACTCTTTTTTTTATTGTGATTTTCAGATAGACCAATAATTTTTAAATTGTATCTCCTAGATCAATTTTCCAGGTCAGTTGTTTTACCTGTATTTTATAAGAAGTATTTTATATTTATATTTTATATTTTCATCTTTTTTTATTTTTTTTTGTTTCTGTTTGACTGATTCTTGCTCTCTCATAGAATCATTAGCTTCCATTTGCCTGATTCTAATTTTTAACAAATTGTTTTCTTCTATTAGATTTTGTGCCTCCTTTCCCATTTGGCCAATTGAATTTTTTGGGGATTTGTTTTCTTCAGTGTACTTTTTTTTCCAGTTGGCCAATTGTATTTTTAAGGACTCTTCTACCTCTCTCATTTAACTTTTAAAATCTTTCTTGAGCTCTTCTAAGAAGGCTTTTTGGGCTTCAGACCAGTTCATATTCCCTTTTGAGGTTCCAGATGTGGGTTTGTTGACAGTGTTGTCCTCTTCAGAATTTCTGCCTTGATCTTCACTATGGTATGTTTCTTTTTTGCTCATGGTGTTTGATTATTCCCTGGCCTTTAAAGAGATTGAGCTGTCCTGGTGGGGAGCAGAGGGCACTGACCCAAGCTTCTTGTGTTGGGAGCCTAAGTCTTGGTTACTGGCTTTGTGTGCTGGGTCCTCTGATGTTGGCAATTGGAGGCTGTCGGGTTCTGGCAGCTTACCTGGTGTTGGGCTGGAATCAACAAGGCTGGAACTCTAGGGCAACTCTAGGTTGCCTGCTTTTCCTTTCTTTTTGCTTTCTTCAGCTCCTTTCAGATGGATGTTGCAGGGGGTTTAACCACCTGGAGCCCTTTGTAGTGCTACTTCCCTTATTTTTGCTGAGGCACTGGGAGACCCATTTGCTGTAGAATGCTGAAGCACCTGGTGGCTTTCTGAGCTGGTTTCCACCAGTTTATCCACCCTCACTGAGGCACTTGGAGGTCCAGGTGTTGGTGTTTGCCTGCTCCACCACCTGGGTTTCAGGATCTCCTCCAGGTGTGCTAAAGTGGGGCTTTCTGCCAGCTTGCTGGGAGCCTCCCATCACATACTGCTCCCCTTCCCCAAGGGCAAGATGGGCCTTTCCTGTTAATCCCTCAAGCTACCTGGGCTACTGGACTGTTGCTACCAATCTTTCTTCTGTTTCAGTTTTTCCAAGGTTTTTCTTGGGGTGATATTTTCTGGGCTTTCAGAGGTTGATAGGGGAGGGTAAGATTGACTACCTTTTTACTCCACCATCTTGGCTTCCGGAAGCGAAAGTCTACACCAACTTTTCTAAGAAATCTTTTAATTTCTTATGAACAGTTGAGCTGCTTCAGATGTTGTCTCCTTGGCAGAAACCTGATTTTCTGCCTTCAGACTACATCCCCAATAGCAGCTACAAACTCTGCTATTCAGTGAACCAACCACTGGATTCTTCTGATGGTTAGAGAGAAACCCATAGAGAATATTACCAGATAATAGGAATCTTATAAACTCCCCAGTTTCCTCAGACATAACAAACCTCTCTGCTTACCATTTTCCTTTGGATCAGCATACTGAAAATGTAAAATAATTAAGGACAAGTTGAGTGAGCAAAACACCGAAATCTGCACATAGCAGTGATTAGGTGTTTTATTTTTAGGACTGAAGTGGCAGGGACAAAGACTTTGGCAATGTACTCCCCCTATAACTGAACTCCTTGAGAGCAGGGGCTGCTTTTTACTTTACTGTAGTAAACATTTTATGTTTAAGATCAATCATGTCACCCTGGTTTTATGAAAATAGGAAGCACACAGGTGGGACCTCAGGAGCTACAGTGTCAAGTAGTACAAATACATTTTCTTTATACCAGGGTTACCCATGACACCCTGACAGGCAGTTTGAATTGTAACACCATGACATGTAACCCTCTGTTATGTTATTCATGCCAACATGAATGCAAGTTCAGTGAGTAGCCAGCCCAGAAAGTGAGTGTACAAGTCCACAACATGCCTAGTGTACAGAAGAATCTCAGCTACAAATGCCAGGTCAGGAAAGAACAGATTGGATGAGAAAGGGACTGCCTTAGAAATAATACAGACAGCTAAGTAGTCACATGGCACAGGGGATAGAGTGCTGGGCCTCGAGTAAAGAAGATTCATCTTCCTGAATTCAAATCTGGCCTCAGACACTTACTAGTTATGTGACCCTGGGCAAGGCATTTAATCCTGTTAGCCTCAGTTTCCTCATCAATAAAATGAACTGGAGAAAGAAATGGCAAACTACTTTTATATCTCTGCCAATAAAACCCCAAATGGGGTCAGAAATAGCTATATGCATAGTAGTCTGTGACAATCATAGATGTAGAGCTACAAAGGAATTTAGAGATCATTTAATCCAACACCCTTATTTTATACATGAGGAAACTGAAGCCTTGAGAGGTCAAGTGATTTGCCCAAGATCAAAAGGTAGTAAACAGGAAGAAAAAAAAACAGGATTTGAATTCCAATCTTTGTAATTCTAATTGAGCCTTCATCGCACTGTAATTCTCTCCTTCCATTACTTACTAAATGCTATGAAATCAAAATTTCTGTTGTCTCTAAACTTTTCATCTTCTTCAATGATCAACCTTTGCACACAATAGGTGCTTAATATTTTTTTATCTGAAATTTTATCTGAAATCTCCTGGGGAATATGTTTTGGTTTTTTTTTGCTTTATGGTGAGGTGATTGGGGTTAAGTGACTTGCACAGGGTCACACAGCTAGTAAGTGTTAAGTTTCTGAGGCTGGATTTGAACTCATGTCCTCTTGACTCCAAGGCCAGAGCTCTATTCACTGCACCACTGAGCTGCCCCTCTCCTGGGGAATATGAAGACATAAAATACATTTTCCAGTCACCTAACCAAGTCAACTAAATATTTCAGTGAAGCACAGAAATACACACGCTCACCTACTCACACACTGGCGAACTAAGGGCTTCCCAACACCATGAATGCTCTACTGACATGCTTTGTCATACCTTTCTTCTCCATCTTCATCATACAAAAAAAGAGGTGCATCCATGCTCCATTGTTACAAAGTGGTGGTGGACTAGTATCCATAATTGCTAGTTGTGAGATCTTCTATTATAGGCACTGTGTGCCATTACTAGACCCTGGGAATTGAATTACTTATGGGTAAGACTGGTGACTAATGTGCTACTCTCTACATTTTACCTTATATAACCACTGGGTTTTATCTCCTTAAGTTGATCATACCCTGAAAGACTAGGATTAAATATTTTCTCACTTTTCTTTGAAGAAGACAAGCCCTGACTAGAAAAGGAAATGTGACGTGTGGAAAGAGGAGTGTATCTGAATTCAGAGAAGCTTGGATTCAAAAATCCTCCTCTACTATTTATAATCCATGATCCATGGAGAAATCACTTCTCTCTGAAATGATTTCCCCAATTATAAAGTGAGCTAGGTTAGGATATATGTTTACTAAGATCTCTTCCAGCTCTTAATTCTGTGAGTCTTTGACCTGGAAACATTGGTCCTAGAGGGACTACAGATGTGCAAATTCAGATCAGGCATGGTGTTTTATTCTGACTCATCTAATAAGACACATGAGTTTATGAATAGCCACCTAAGTCTCATATCCACCAGAGATAAGGATCTGTCAGCTCCATTCCATACCTATGATTTTTCTCAAACTGCTTGCCTAAATTAAAACCTCCATTATCCAACCTAAAGCTCTACTTTAAGAAAGTGAGTTGATAGCTAGTAAGGCTTTCTTGTCTTTTCAGTAGCATTCCCTGCAGATTTTTAATTTGGAAGAGGTTAAGCTGAATGAACATTCAAAACTCTGTATTTCAATTCAATTCACTGCTTACCCATCCTTGGCAATATCATCAATATCAATTAATGCCTAGTTTCCTTCTAGAGCCTTTTATAACTGAAGTCTGGTGTTTGTGCAGATCTGATCTAGTTGATCTGCTGATCCAACTTTCCTGGATGGAGAAAGTGGGAAGCTGACTTCCAGGAGGGTCATGATGACTTTTAGGTGGCTTGAAGAGACAGTGAAACATATGTAGGCACTCTCTGACTGGTTCTGGTTATTAGGAGAAACCTTTTCTTCCCCCAGTTAGCTGTGGAGCCAACATTGGAGTCATCTTGAAACAAAATTGCTTAGTCAGCTTTGGTGATTTCTCCTTGCTTTATTTAGTCACCCGTGAATTATGGCATCTCTAGAGATATTATGCTATAAGGGGAGAGGTTTGGGGTGTTTTGCTGCATTGAGACCACATAGCTTCAAGAAATAGACCTTGGGTCATGGCCACTGTGATTTTTCCACTCCTTTGTGAAAGCAGTGGAACCTCTGACCTTGTGAGTTTCAAAAGTTTAGGATACCTAGCTACATGAATCCAGGAGTAAGGGTCTAGACCAGATTTTGCACCCTGCCTTCCACTGATGTCACAAAGATCAAACAGCAACCTTCAGGATGGAGCTTCTGGAGTTGGACCAGTAGAAACTAAGAAAAGGACTTGTGAGACAGATGATCATTTGGGGGAGCTCACTGCTTTTTGGGAACTGAGTTAAGTTAAGCCTAAAACTAAGGTAGTGCATGACCCCTGAGGTATTGTGGAAAAGTGTTTGTGCCTTGTGTTCTTGCTATAGCTTTGAAGTAAATATTCCTTTGTGAAAGCTAATGTTAAGTGGTTAAATGGAAGTGGGATACTGGTACTTGTACTCAACAACAGAAGCAACACATTTTATGGGAGCATGAGCTGATAGTAGAAGAGAAGCGGGAAGCCTTCAAAGCCCTGAGGGCAGCCCTGAATCCTAAGGGGCAGATGTAACTGGACTGGTTAACAGAGAATGTGACAGAAAGTATGTACTGTATATGGGAGCTCATTCAGTATGCTAGAGGGCCCTTGTAATCTTTGGAAACTCATGAGGCCAGAGCTTCTACTCCCTCAATGAAGAACAGAAAAAAAACAAAAACAAAAACAAAAACAAAAACAAAAACAAAAAAAAAAACTCTCTCATAGCATGTTCTTTCTTCTTGAATGAGGGAGTCATTGAGATTTCCTTAAGAATGCAGCTGAAGAAGATAACCAAGGTGGCCTAGGCCAAAGTTGTTTTTTTTTTTACTTTTAAATTTATTTTATTTTATTTTTAATTTATGGAATAAACCAAGCATTTCTATAACATAATATAATAAAAAAGATGATTGTACATGAAACTTCAAATCTACTGTGCACATCTTGCTATTCCTTCCAAATATACAACAAAACTATGATGTGAATTTCTTTTTTTTCTTCCCTCCCCCTACCCTAGAGATGGCTACCATTAGACATGAATAGGTAAGTGTGTGTGTGTGTGTATGTGTATGTGTATACACATATATATGTAAAATTATTCTATATATACATTCTTTTGGCCTAGGCCAAAGTTGATAGGTTCTTCTAAATGCTTCTGCATCAAGTCCAACAGCCTCCACTTCACTGCATATTTAGATAACTGGAACCAGTTATAGAATTTCTAGATATGTCCCAATGTCTTCCCAAAGAACTTCTTTGGTACATCAGCATGACTCTTCTTGGAAGCAGACTCCTTATTCTCACACACGTGGAGAGATGCTAACTGATGCATTCTCAGAGCATTTCAGACCCCCATTGCATTTCAAATGGGAAATACTTAGTAATTCCATCTTTCCCCCATTTGGTTCCTCCTGGAAGCATAAACTTCAAGAATCTGGGCCCAATGAGACATGTTACTAGATTGAAGAGACCATTGTTTCAGGGGTAAATCTTTTTTATTCATAACTTACAACCATCACACAAGGTGGCTCCATCTCTGTTTTTCTCTCTCTCTGTATCTTCCTCTGTCTGCACCTACTTTAGTAACCTACACAGAAGTTGACTTGATTTGCTTATATGATTGACTTGGCATTTAAATAATCAAATTTTCTAATTCAATACAGAGACCTCTTTTGTTTTACCCATGAAATTAAAGGAAGGGAATTGGTAACTCCAAAAAGTTGATGGTCAAAGTTCTGATTGATCTCCTTGCTCTCCCTACACAAATGTTTCTGAGGGACATGTGGATACTAGTGAGGGATCAGAGAGGAGGAAAAGTACTGTTCACTAGAACTTAAGCTCTTTAAAGTCAGGAATTGATTCATTTTTGTCTTTGTATCTCGCCAGGTCTTATCATAGTATCAAACACATATCAGTTGTTTAATAAAAGTATGTTGCTTGCTTGCTTGACTTTGCAATGGTGTTGGAAAGAGGCTAACTTTGAAATGAGGCAGATAGGTAAATGGATTTCCAGTATTCACTTTAAGAGATAAATCTATAGGTCTAAAAATATTCTGCACCCTGAAAGTTGTTGAAGAAATTCCTTTTCGTACCTTCTTTTATTTTTATTTTCTTCTTTCTGATGAGGAGCTACCAGGAAGAGGGGGGAGGGAGTGTTATTGTAGCTTATGGTTGATTGAGGTTCTAGAGTAACTGTGACATCATCTAAGGTTTTTTCCCCATAGAAAGAAGGGTCACATCACAAATTCTGACTGTCACCACAGCTGCCACATTGATACAGATGTTTCCATAGATTGGATCATCACAAATAGTGCCATACACAATCTGTTCATTTGCTATGAAATCCCTCTGGTCATAAATCAGCTGTTAGACAGGTTTTAGTTTTTCTAACTTCCCCCAGAACGCAACAATTTTGGCAATAATAAAATCAAACATCTCATTTAACCTCCAGGTAAGTATCAAAAGTTTGAGACTGACCCTTCAGTGGCCCATCTGAAATTCATTTTTCTAGGTTTTCTCCTGCCCCAATTATTCTTCTTTGAATGAAAAATTTTATCCCAAGGATTTTTTATATTAGCTGTTAGCAACCCAAAGCATGTCTTATGATACTCAGAGCTCCCTAGCTGGGATGATGTTATATTTTCCCCCTCCTTGGCCTCTTAGAATAGTAAGTACACCCATACCTGGCCTCAGCTTTGCCCTTCCCTTCCTTTCATAAAGGAGCATAGGAAAGAGTTGGTTCAGCATAGTAGCTAACTATTAGTAGTGGAAACAAAATGTGGGGTCATCTAGCTCAAAGAAAATGTTCCTACCCAGTGTTTATTATGTTGGTCTTGGTTGTAACTTGAAATTCCTGAAGAGATTTAAGAGTTTTGTTATCTCAAATTGGTTGTTCCTTTGGCTTTGTACTCTAGTCCTTTTGGGGAGGCATTGGACTGCATTCATAGTTGGAGAATACCAGTTCAAATCCAAGCTCCAGTACTGTATCTTTGGGAAAGTCTGTTTTATTTTCTTAGGAATTGAACTAGTTGACCACTAAGGTCTCTCCTAGCTCCAACTCCACCATGCTATGACTTCAAAATAAGGCTGTATCTGTTCATTGGTCATGTGAGGTTAAGTTATTGGTCTGGGTAGAACTTACCTTCTGTCCCTACATATAATTTCTGGTGTCTCATATCTCTCTGGTTCAAACTAAGATCTCTGGGCCAGACCAAGACAAAGACTGAGTATATTACAGTAACAAGGGCCAAAATAAACATGTCTTTTGTATGAATGAGTATGCTCATTGATATGTCCTATATTAACTAATAAATTCTTAAATTGTATCTGCTTAAGGTGAACATGATGTTGTCCCTATTTCTTGATATGTCAAACCTGACTACTATACTGCTTTGATCATAAGAATCTGTGACAACTCTAAATCCCAGAGGAGAGACTTGGTATTTGACACCAGGACATTCTCCCCATGGCATGACAAAAGAACAGTTTGTAATTTTGCTACTCTGCTTTTAAAGGTTTCTGAACCCAGCTCTAAGTCAATTGGTAAATATCTGTAATTGGTAAATAACTGTAAAATATCAAGCAAGCCAAATTTGGGGGCACCACCAGCTTCTACTTTTCATTTCCCATAATTGTTTCTGCTCATTCTTTTATTCATTCAACAAATATTTTAAATGCTTACCATATAGAGAGCATTCTTCTAGGCACTGGAAGAGACATAAAATTTTGATGAATGATAATCTCTGCCCCATGAAGCTTATGGTCTTTCTGTCAACCACCCTGCCCCATTCAGATACCCAGTATTCTTATGTTTTTTTCTCAATCTCTTCTCAATCAACCTGCTTTTAAGAAAAGTATGACCCCAATTAGAAAGGGATCTCAGTAGATCCATGAAAGCAGAAAGGTAGCAGCTATTTTCACTTCAGTACAGACAGCTAAATGGATAGAGAATGAGACTTGAACTTGTGGGTCAGGAGGACCTGAGTTCTAAGTCTGCATTAGACTCTTATTAGCTGTGTGGTCCTTGGCAAGTCACTTAACCATTCGGTCTCCATTTCCTCAATTGTAAAAAGGAGATAATAATAACACCTATCTGATAGGGGTAAATGAGATGATATTGTAAAATTCTTTGCAAACCTAAAAGCACTATAAAAATGCTAATTAACTATAGTGACAATATGAATCTCTCTCCCATTCTCAGGGTGTCCATAAAGCCCAGGCTCCTGGCCTATCATTTCTAATCTGTCCCTTATATAGCTATAAAAATAGATGTGTTAATATGAGGGAGGATAAGAGAGCCACTTTGCTTTTTTTTCTTTTGGTTTATATTCTCCCATACTGTTTATTCTGATTAGGTACAGAGTATGCTAAATGGATGGGAGATTATGACTGTCACAAAATAAGTAAGAACTGCATCCTTGACAAACCTATTTCACTTCAGTTAGAGATCTGCAGGAAAGAAATATTACTTATGCTCAGTAGCCTTTCTCACCAACAATTTACTGATATCAAATCAAAACTGGAATGAAAGGATACTGAAAGGATACATTTATAATAGTATAGTCAGCCATAGTTCCCATTTCTGGGATACTACAGTACATATGATATCCATGAGATGATTAGTTGTATTCAGGACTCCAGCCAGGTCCAAGTGATCTGCCAGCTGCAGGGCTTGCATCATTTTGTTCTCAGTGAAGCACAAGTCAGTTAGGTTCTACTTACAAATATACTAGTCTACAGCAATATAATTGGCAAGAACAGGGTCAGGGAAAAAAAAGCAATACAATGAAAAAAGGTGTGATGACTGTAGTTATAATGACCAAACTTGATTCAGAAGAGGAGATGAGAAGAGAAAATAAACTCTTTTCTCTCTTTGGAAAGATGGGGGGCTCTAAATACACACACACACACACACACACACACACACACACACACACACACACACATATATAATGTTCTATCTATCTCTGCCTTGGTTGATGTAGTTTTGGTGAAATGCTTTTTTTTCTCTTTATTTTTATTCTTTGCTATAAGTCATTGGCTCTATGGATAGGGGTGATAATAGGTATATATTCAGAAATAAAGGTGATGTAAAACATTTTAAAAAATGGTTAACATTTTAGACCCATGCACATATTAGTCTAAGGCAGGGGTGGGGAACTTGTGACCTCAAGGCCACATGTTGCCCTCTAGATCCTCAAGTACAGCTCTTTGACTAAATCCAAACTTCACAGAACAACTCCTTTTATTAAGGGGATTTGTTCCGTGCAGTTTGGATTCAGTCAAAGGACCTCACTTGAAGTGGCCTCAAGGCTGAAGGTTTCCCACTCCTGAAATAAGATGAAGAAAGACTGAATCAATAATGTTAGCAATAAATGCTAAGACTACAATAATCCATTTGATGCCAGGTGGATGTCCTTTATCAATTTTCCAGTCATTTCAATTTCTTCTGAACCCATGGAGGGGGACATGGGGAAGGTTTCTAGCCTGCACCACCTTTTGACCTTTTTCCTATTTTCCCAGACATTCAGTTTCAAGATTAGGCCTGGTAGCTTTGAGACCCCAGTGAGAGTTTCCCCTTAAGAGAGGCTGTAGTTATAGAATCTATGCATGGAAACCTTTGTTACAAGGTTAGGCCTGATGGTTTTGAGGCATTCGTGTCATTTCTCCTTAGGCGAGGCTGTAAGCCTACAGAACACACTTGTGGAAAAATACAGACAATAACTTTTTGAAGGTTGGTATTGTTGTGTCCCCCAAATAATATTTTGTCTAGCACCAGCTTATTTCTTTTTTTGTCTCTGATAACACTCTCCCTGAATATTTTGCCCTGACCCCTTATAGGCAATTCACCCAGCTCCAGGGATACCATCCAAAATTATAGTATAAGACCCTTATTCTCAGATGAACACTCTGGAGCATATCTTCCTCTCCCACAAGGGCACACCTCCCTGCTGGAGCACCCCTTTTCTGCTGAATGGACCTGTATCTCTGTACTTCCCAATGCAGTGCTGCCCTTACATAAGTTATACTGAACATTAGTATGTATGCCTGAGTTGTATGTCGGGCCCCTTTTTCATCTCTCTCCTTCTCCCTCTTCTCCATTGCTTACAATAAAACTTTGAACTGAACTGACTCCTATTATTTTATGTTCTTCTCAGCAACCAAACTCATTAAGGATTGTTTTCCTTGATGTCTCTGACTTGCCCAAGGGCCTTTCCTTAGACATAAACTACATACCAGGACAATGACTCAACCTATTGACAATTGCACCTACACTGGAGGAGTAGGGCACTGGGAGCCTAGTTGTAGAAAGCATGAGAAAAAACCTTTGCAAAGGCACGGAAACATCAGATGTAATGTTGGGTGGTAGCAATAGGAAATAGGCCAATTTGGCTTAAGCAGCAAGTGAACAAAGGGGATCAACGCCCAACAAGCCTGGAAAGGTAGCCTAACATTAAATTGTGAAGCATTACATAGTACTTTCTTGTTTACAAGGGACTTCCCAAAGAATCCTATGATGTAGATAGACTTAAAACGATTGCCTAGATTTTATAGATGAGAAAACAGCCTCAGAAGAAAGGCAAGGTTGGGAGAGAGGAAGAAATGCTCAATTTGGAGTCACATGACTTGGGTCTAACCCTGTTGTGTTTAAAAAGTTTCTTCCTCTTTCTAGACCTCACTTTCCTGATCTGTAAAATGAGGGGTGAAACGGGATGATCTATATGATCCTGTAGGGTTAAGTAATTTGCCCAAGGTCACATAAATAGCGAATGATAAATCTGGGACTCATCCCAGGTCCTTTGATGCCAAGGCCACTGCTAATTCCATGCTACCATGCTGTTTCTCCATGTAATCCATCAAAAAAGAGAAATCATCTTTGGTTATACACAACACTGATTACTTTAATTAGTGCAGGGAATGGAGAGTTTAATATGCCTCTTGGCAAAATCCAAAGGAAGGAGAATATTTATTCCTACCTGGGACTTTGGCAAGCTTTGTACTTATCAAATCCCAGTCTTTTTCTGCATGATCTGCTTTTATCTCTAGTTTCTGTGGAAAAAAATAAAGCTGATTTTGCAGTTTGGATGCTATGTTCCAATCCTAAATTTAAGAGTCTTTTTCCTTATACATTCATGGATATAGCTGATTAGGGCAACTTTTACCAGGGAGGAATGGTGGGTGTGGTCAGTGACCTATAGAGGGGTATCAATCAATTAATCAATATTTATGAAGCATATACTATGTATCAGGCACTGTGCTAAGCAGTAGGGTTACAAAAAGAGGCAAAAGACAGTTCCTGCCACTAAGGAGCTTACAATCTAATGGGGGAGACAACATGCAAACAAAGATATGCAAAGCAAAATATATACGGGATAAATAGGAAACAACTAACAGAAGGAAGATGTTGGAATTAAGAGGGGATGAGGAAAGTTTTCTGTGGAAGGTGGGGTTTTAGTTGGAACTTAAAAGAGTCCAGTGATGTCAGTAGTCAGAGCAGAGGAGGAAGAGTGTTTCAAGCAAAAGGGACAGTCAGGGAAAATGCTAGGAGCTGAGAAATGGAGTGTCTTGTTCATGGAACAACCAGGAGGTCAGTGTCACTGGATTAAAGAGTACATGTCAGAGAGTATTGTGTAAGAAGACTGGAAAGGTAGGAATGGTCTAGGTTATGATGGGCTTTGAATGCCAGACAGAACATTTTGTATTTGTTCCTGGAAACATTAGGAAGCCACTGGATTTTCTTGAATGTATGTATATTTAGGGGGTGACATGATCAAACCTTTGTTTTATGAAAATCACTTTAGTGGCTGAAAGGAGGATGGTTGATTTGGAAATGATCTTAGATATCATCAAACCACCTCATTTTACAAAGGAGGAAAATAGGACGCAGAGAAGTAGAGTTACTTACCCAAGGTCACACAGCCATTAGATGACTGAGCTAAGGACTAGAATCCAGGACTCATGATTATCAGTCCTGTTCTTTCCACTACATCATGATAAATTAGTAACTAGAATAGTTGTACACAGATGTAAATTTTTATTCATATAACTGTTGCTTTAATTATGGCCTCTGCTTTTATAAATTATGGGCCATTTTGATTGTATCACTGTTGTCATTATTGCAGATATTGGCGCACATTGCTTCTCATCCATGTATTTTCATTCAGGGCAACTGCCATTGCCATAGTCCTTTAAATTCTCCATAAAGGGTCTAGCCAGTGGTTGGCAGCTTTCCTATCTATTTCTATTAGTTTTCTTTCACTCTCTATATAACTGTTCCTAGATACTCTTCTGATTGGACAGCTAGCTCCCTGATCTTATACTCCAAATCATTTATTTTGTACAGTTCTTAATTGTAAATATGTTGCAGCCTGCTCACCTGCAATGCATCTCTCCATTGTCCTGTGGGTGACCTACAACTTAAATTATTTGGAAGCTATGGCATTCCATGATTTGTCATATAGTATCCCCAGAAGAATGTCAATCAATCAATCAATCAATCAATGTGTGTATGTATGTATTTATTTATTTAAGGGAGACTATTGGGGTTATTCAATTTTCCATAGGTACTACAGTTGTCTCTCTTCTTTCTGTTCAATGCTGAGCCCAGTTCATTTTGTATATGCAATCTCTATCAGAGGTGTACGATACTAATGGACTAGCTTTATCACATTGTTCATCCAAATACATATCAACAACTGGAAAAGAGGAATTTCTCATATATTTACTTTTCCCTATATGAATAGTTAAGTCCAATTCTTTGGAGTAATTATGAATCTAATTTAAGACAATCTGCAGCATCTTATGGCCTGGTGTTAGTAGCACAATATCATCCACAAAGAGGAGCATCACCTATAGGGATAGGGAATTGACCCATAATTTTATTTCTGTAGAAAACGCCCAGATGAGAAAACTCTCTCTGCCAATTTCCTCTTCTCTACAACTTAAACAGCTAGGTCCTAATTAACCTGTGAAGTACTTGAATTTTCAAATTTGCACTATTTGAAGTCATAATTACCTATAAAATATGGTAATTGGTCCCAGCTCAATGGAAATATGTGAAGTAGAATCAAACAATACAACCACTGGGATTCATTATTTGCACTAATTGGGGACTTAGCTGTATTCTTAGAGAGATGCCTATAGCAACTGAGAGAGGTTGGGACTTGCCAAGGTCTTCTTATCTTTGTTTGTTTGTTTGTTTTGGGCTAATGGTTAGGTCATGCAGTGGATAGAGAGCCAGGCCTGAAATCAGGAAGATTTGGGTACCAATTTGGCCTTAGACACTAACTACTTGTGTGAGCCTGGGCGAGTCACAATGCTGATTGCCTCAATTCCTCAACTGTAAAATGAGCTGGAGAAGGAAATGGAAAATCACTCTAGTATCTTTGCCAAGAAAACCCCAAATGTGGTCACAAAGAGTCAAACACAACTGAAAACAACTGAACGACAAAATGTGTGTGTGTGTGTTGCATTACAATTGTTTGTCACGTGCTCTGCTATAGGAGATATCAACTGTCCCATGGAGTGATGTTTATTGTTGCCTTTGGCTACACATTAAAACTAACTACACCAGCTCCTTTATGTGATTCTTCAAGATCTGGGGAGCCATCCTTCTATTCAGCTATCATTTCTCTGTTATCTCCTGGTTTCGTTTATAGTGGAATGATAAGATGGCTGTGTTTTAGTTCCTCCCCTAATATGGTTACCTGTTGATCACTGCACCAAGAGGCCACATTTTGAGAATAAATAGCTGGGCTAATGTTGATAGTCAGCCTCAAGATCAGTTGTCGCCACTTAAAAATCAGTGGTGATACTATATTGCCAGAGTTAAATATAAGGCTTGGGAAATTGAAGTAATTTTTATTTATTAAGAGCATGCCATCAAGTCAGAGCTCTCCGCTTGAATAAATGAGCATTCATTTTGCAATTGGTGATCTAAACATTCACTTACATAAGCCTACATTTTTGCCAACAATTTTTCGCTCATACTGGATATAAGCCAGCATTTGGTTGTTGACTGTAGCATGTAGTAGATGTTCCCATTTATGTAGTATTTTTTAAATTGAAAATCACTGAGCTAGAAGGGGTTTTGGGGGTCATTTCCTCTAAATCCTTTTAGAAACAGATAAGGAAAATGAGTCCCAAAGAGGAAAAGTTACTTCTCCAAGATCACGCGGCTAGTCAGTGGCAAAATGGAATGTCTTGACTTCTCACAGAGAATCACAATATCACAAATGTGGAACTGAGAACGATCTCAGGAGCTACCTCATCCAAACCACTTGTTACAAATATAAGGAAATTGCATCCTGCAGAGAAAATTTGATTCGTTCAAGGTCAACTAATTAGTGGCAGAATAGAACATCCTGACATCACCAAATACATTTTCAGGTTATCTTTATTTCAGTCTTTCAGTTGTTGAGTCATTCAGTTGTGTGTGACTCTTTGTGACCTTATATAGGATTTTCTAGGCAAAGATATTTGTGTGGTTTGCCATTTCCTTCTCCAGTAGATTAAGACAAACAGAGATTAAGTGACTTGCCCAGAGTCCCTGGGCATTAATAGCTAGTGAACATGTGAGATTGGATTTGAACTCAGATCTTCCTGACTCTAGGCCCAGTGTTATATTCACTGAGATACTTAGCTGCCTTCTTTATTTCACTTTACCAAAGTTGTTATGACAACAATAATAATAATAATACTAAATATTTATAGAGTCTTTTTTTAAACATTGTACTTGTCTTGGAAATGGAAACCAGGACAGGCATGGCACAGTTGATGACCCCTATGTAGTATGATTTTATTTCTTGAATGAAATAAAATGATATTTTGGCAGTCATTTGCTATTTTTATACTGCCAAGAGAGATTTCAGTTGCTCAAAAATACTGAATCATTTACTTGAATATTATTGTGCTAAGCTAAATTTTATTTAGAGTAATCACCCACATTTTCTTCATATTCCATTGTCAAATTCTGAAGAATGTCCCCCTTCCCTCTCCTCATCCATGGATCCATGCTCACTAAGGAAATTACTATTAGAGATGTATTCTGCAGTACTGAGGGATGTGTGAGTGTGTTATGGGTGTTTTTGTGCCACTTCACATCAAAATAATGTGTCAGATTTTGATGAAAAGGCCTGACTGGGGTGAGCACAGCTTAAATGCTTGTGTTGACTGAAATGACAAACAGTCTGACCAGATTAGCATTCTGATATGTGGCAGAGAATTCTCTATGTCATTTGAAGCCACAATGTACCATTCTCACCAAATTGAAGAAGTGAGGCCTACTGGCATATGACATGGGGTCAGACTCAACTTTTGGCCTTGATTTTACCCCCAAAAGTCCATGTGACCTTAGAAAGGTTTCTTAACTCCTTTGCTTCTTGGTTTCCTCAACTATAACATGAGGATGGTTTCCTAAGGTCCTTCCAACTCTAAAGTTCTTTGGAGTTCCCTCAGGAAAGATTCCATTCTCAATGGTTTCCATTGCACAGATATGCTGCAAACAAAGGGAAGGGGGCCATTTCCATTATGCTCCAAATGAAGGGACTCCAGGCAACATAAGAAAAGGGTCAACCACAGGTGTTTATGAGAAATATTAAATATGCAATTTATTCCTTAACAGAATAAATTTATGGAAAATACCAAAACAAGTAAAGCTGGTAGGGGGAAGGGCACAGCCCTTCATTCTTCTCTTTGGTAGGCATATTTCTCTCAGGCTCTTGCTACTGGGGTGAGAGTTTGCAATAAAACACAGTCAACAGGCACTTCCTCAGCTTGTCTCTTTAGACAGAGGTCATTTCTTGTGGTCTTACAGAAGGGAATTACAGATATAGCTAGCACCACTTGCTGCCCCAGTTGTCTACCACCACCTTTCCCTTTTTTCTTTATTCTCCTCTAGAGTCTTCACACCTTCATGCTGGTTGTGGGTGAATATTTCCACCCCATTCCCTTGTTCAAAAGTTGATCTCATCTAAGTTTCCTGTCTTCCCAAACTGGGACGAATTACAAATCTCAAGGCATTTTTGTGACCAACCAACCACCCTTACAGTGGTTGTTACACATGCTAAGGTGGGAGAAACACAACAGAAACAGAGGAGAGGTGTGGTAAATACAGAATTAAATAAGCAAGTGTTGTCACTGGGAAGGACCTGGACTGAGCCATATATAGGAAAGGACCTCAGGGGTCATTTAGTCAAATCACCCATTTTGCAATGGAGAAAACTCTTTCGGGAGTTTCTGAGAAAACCGGGAATACTGAAACCCAGCTTAAGTAACTCAACTAAGGTCATACAGCTGGCAAACATCACAGGTGGCATTTGAACCCAGCTTCCTTTACTCCCATGTTTCTATCCTTCCCAGTACATCACATTACCAAAGCTCTATCGATTTATAATTAAAACCCTGAAGGCAAGTGGGACCCTTAGAATGGAAAGTGCTCTAACAATATATGGAGTCAGACCATCTGGATTCCAATCCCATCTCGTTAAAACTCTGGGACCTGGGGTAAAGCATGTCAGCTCACTGAGCCCCTGTTTCTTAATTTGTAAAAGAATGTGCTTAGATTGATAATATCTAAGGCACCTTCTAGTTCAAATGTTATCTTATCAGAGTTGTTATTAGTATGAGAAGATGGAGTTATGCTCATATACCAGCATGGAGAAGGAAGTGGGGGTGAGATTCCCTTCCTCCCTAGGGTGAGGCATATTTCCTTCCTACTGACACTATTATCCTCATACTTTGCCTATTAATTATTTGGTGGCATGGACCACGATTCCCCTGGCCACTATTCCCAGGTCTTCTTACTATGGCACCTGTTTCCTGATTTGTCTTCCTCAACATGGTCCAGAGTGATAAATGTTGGGACTCTATTTGAGACGGACTGGTGCACAACCATTGCACTGATGAAACTGCCTTCTGCACCCCTTTGCCCACTCAAATCCTGTGACTAAATTTTCCCCAGGGACAATTTTGTCTCCTTATGGTTCTAGATCCTATGCTTTCTCTTACATTGGTCTAATTACAAAAGAAATATATTGCAAAGCAGAATACTTAAAATTCAGGCTCCAATTTCACTGCATCAGGCCCAGGTCAGGCCACAATCAAGAAAACATATGCCTTTCTATGTTTTGTGCTTGATAGAGTTGGCTAATAGTGCTCAACCACACTTATCTGGCAGAAAGTATAATAATACTGACTTGATCCATCTGCTATAAGCCAAAAAAAATTAGATATAGATTCACACTTCCCCATGTCCTACACTTATTTCCTGCAGGGATCATTTTCTCTCCTTCTTGAGAATCTGGAGAGTGCCTACAAATAGGGTCAGTACACATGCTGTACAGGCTTGTCATTGGAATCCTAATATAGCCATCAACTCCAGTCACCCACGTGTTGATGTATGTTCAAGGAGAGCCATGCAGTTCATAACTTAAACCCTTGAGCTGAGACTGACATAGTTCCAATTAACATTTTATCAGCCCCACTCTTCAGCTAAAGCTTTGGCACCTTTCCTTGAAGAGAAAGGAAGGTCTCTTAACTGCTGAACAGATGCACTTACCAGATGCTTGCTCGATGTAGATGTCAGCATCTTATAACCTTGGAGAGAGGTCAGACTGATGCTGCGGTGTCACCCTACTCAGATTGCATATTATAATTTAGAGACCAAGCATGCCACCAAAGTTGTGAGGGCTGTGTGTGTTTGCTTATGCATTGGCAAGAGGTAATACTTGACCTACTACACTTATCATTGTCACCTTTCACTCAGGGGAAGGAACGTCCTTATTGGAAGGGTGATGAGGAATCAGAAGTTAGAAGGGAAACGATGCCAAAATAAGGTTTTAAAAAGAAAACATTGGCACCTGAGATGACAACATGTAGTGCACAAGGCAAAGAGTGGCATTTGAGAGTTAGTTGTAGGGTATGACAAGAAGGAAAGGAGGTATTAATCCTTGGGAAGAGCTCATTGAGAACTCAAAATTATAATAATTGGTTTCTATACTCTGCTCAGATGATAGGCTATATGAGCTGTGGGAAATTCATTTGGGCCTCTGCTATGGTCAGGAATGAAGTGCAACAGTTTGGAAGAATTTGTGGAGTACCTACTGTGTACAAAGCCCATAATGGACACTATGGGAAGAGATTGTTGCAAGCCAATATTCATAATTCATTTCATATTCATGTGTTTCAAATCCCTAACTAGATTAGAGAGGCTCCCCAGGCATAGACCACAAGTGAAAGATTCCAGCAAAGTGAGAGATAATAAAATCTAATGTAGTCCAAAGCATCTCTGCTTCATGGCTTTATCATTTTCCCATTGAATGTTAGACTATAGACAAGGTGATCTCTTGAGGCATCTTCTTTTATCACGATTCTTCAAATGGTATTGAAGATACACAGAATAAAAAAGTGACCTGAGTAAAATTTGACTCACTCAGATAGGGTTCCCCAGAGGAAGGAATGACTGTGGTAATTTTAAGAGAAAATATGATTTTTGATTTTCAATCATAGTAATTTCCACTGATACTTTTTACCTGTGGCTCCTCATCTGCCTCCCACTCCCATCCCCCACTGCAGAGAGACATCTTTCTTATAATAAAGGAAAAAAGAAAGTTAAGCAAAACATCTACCACAGTGGCTGTATTTGTTACATTCCACACCTGTAACCCCACTTCTCTTCAATGAAAGAAGCATTCCTTCAGTTATTTTCCAAAGCATAGATTTGCTATTAAAATTGTAGTGAATTCTGAAAGAGATGAAAGACCTCTCCAGGGTACTGATCAGACAGAGGAATGCCTTCACGAAATGGTAAGAAGCTCTGCCTTGATTCCCCCAATTGTTAGTGCCCTACCTCCCTAATTGCCTTGTGTTTAGTCTGTATATATTTATCATATATATATATGTATATATACATATATGTAAAAATTATCTCTCCCAACAGAATGTAAGCTTCTTGAGAGATGTTTTTCAATGTATATATTTGTGACTCTATGACATAGCTAAGTTGTAGAGAGTTGTCTAAGGCATAGGAAAGGTGTGTGAATTGTTAAGAGTCACACAGGTAGTGAGTGGCAGAGACATGGTTTAAATCTAGCTCTTCTTGACTCCAAGGCTTATACTCTATTCACAAAGCCTCTAACACATAATTGGTGATTTGAATGACACCCCCCAAAGGATAAAACTGCAACATTATTTAGGTACTCCAGTGAATAGATTCCCATAAGTGATAGGGGTATAGGTGTTGGTAGGTGTGATGTGGCCTTGCATACCTACCTCACCCCAATGAATTCTTGATTGCATCCACTTTCTACAGCCAATAACAGTACATGATCTAGATTCCAAAATAATCCAGAAGGTATAATTCAGGTCTATCCTTGATATTGAGGTCCTCTGAATCTCTCTCTCTCTCTCCCTCTCTCTCTCTCTCCCTTTCCCGACTTTCCTGATGCTTTAATTGGCTTCCCTTTCTCAGTGTTTAAGAATCCCTCAGGTATCAGAGTTAGAAGATATGTGAATCACAATTATAATAAATCTTTTGTTTTATTTTTCTATCCATCAATCACCCTTCACAGAGTCCTCCTTTTGTGCCTTTTGATATCATGGAGGTGACCCTTGACTAAAGGCTATAAAGGCTATATCAGTGATGAGCGCAAAGTGGTGGTCCTTAGTCTTATGAGATCCTACCCTTGCTTCTTCAGTGACAGAGGCAGAATGGCACAAAGGGAGCATACCACAATGTTTAGACTGTATATAAGCATCAGTTTCATTGTTAGTACTCTAAATGTGAGCTTTCTGTCTATTGACCAAAAGATGAATGCACTACGGGGGTCCAGAAGGGACTTAAATCACACTAATTTTGGTATTATCTGAATCACATTAAACTTGGCATTCTCACCATAAATAAAGGCAGAAGAGGACATCTTACAGAATGTATTTGAAGAGGCAGATACAGGAGTGAGAGAACTTGACTTTACCACATGTCTGAAAGAAACACAATTATCATTTCATGGGACATTTTTTGTTATCTGCAGTGGTAATGATAAGTACTTATAAAAAGAAAACTTTGAAAATACTTTCAGCTCATACACCAAATCTGTTACAAGGATGAAGGGGTAGAGAAATTCTATGAATAATTCAATGAAATACTCCAAAGAAAATCAACACATACTTTGATCTATTTGCATCTACCTCACATGATTGTTGTGAAGATAAAATGAGATAATAGGTAAAAAGCTTTGAAAACCTTCAAGTTCTACATAAATATTAGCTATTTTATCATTACTTTTTATCATTTTTATTATTTGTCATCATCGTTATTACAACTATTACTATGTAACTTTAAAGCAAAGATGGGCAAAGCTGAAAGCAAAAGAAAAAAAAAGGAACTTGTTCAGGTATAAGAAATAAAAGAGGTAAAAGTGTCCTTTGTTAGGCTGACTGCTCACATTTATACATTTTGAAACTTTCCTTCAAAAAATAATTAAGAAATATTGGACATCAGGAGCGCCAAATAGCATAAGCTTCCCCCCCTCCAAAAAAAAAAACCAACAACAATGAAGCTGATTATATTTAAACAAGAAGAAGAAATGGCATATTTCCTGTGTGGCTGTCTGTATAATCAAGTCACCAATAAGTTTAAAAATACTAATACAAAAGTAGAAAAAATAAATAGGAGAAAACATGAGAATGTTCAAACCTGTGGGGAGCTTATGGGAAGACATAGATATGAGTTGGCAAAGATTGATAGGCATGTATGGTCTATGATGTGCATAATTGTTGGTGATATCCATAATTTTAATTATATAAATAAGTTGGAATTGTATGAAGTTTTTCTGATTATGTGTCTAAACAATAAAAATGAGCATTATATGTATATATATATAATTTACAAATATATGTGCTATTATGCTAATATATTGTGTGCACTATAATATACAAATTGAAATTGAGAGTATAAGGTTGAGATGAAGTTTATAATTTTAAAATAATTATATATTTAATTTTATAAAAGCATAAATACTTTTTGTGCTCATAAGTATGGTTTTGTCATTAATATAATATTTTGGGCAAAAATGTGACTGAATATATTTCTTTATTTTGTGAAAAGTCTTCACACTTTGTCATACAATAATTTGATTGTTTAGCTATAAATCACTTTATTTTGATACTTCATTTAAAGGCTATCATACTACATACACACATTCTCTCTATATATGTAAGTATACTTCCCTCCAAATGGAAAAGGTGTATGGCTTACCATACTTAACTCCTACCACCAAAGAATTTTGTTGGAAAAATATTATACAAATTGCTATTAAGAAAAGAGATAAAAAACTAAGCAATTCTGAAAATTCTATGCACATCTAGCAAATTGGAAAATAAGACAAAAATAAGGAAATAGTAAATATTGAAGGGATTGTGTAAAGATAGTCACACTCCTGAATGTATTGGTACAAGTGCTACAAATGGAATCAATCATTCTGGAAAGCAATTTACAGTTAAAACATATTGTGATCATAATATCCATATCCTTGTACACAGCAATGTTACTACTGAGCTTATACTCAAAGATCTATTGACAAAAAACAAGACCTCACACACACCAAAGAAGTAATGTCAGCGTGTTTTAAGGTAAGAAAGAGCTGGGGGAAAAATAGATGCCCATTAATTGAGGAATACCTAAACAAAACACAGTATATGAATGTAATGGAATATTACTTTGGAGTAAGAAACAACAAATGTGATGAATGCAGAGAACCATGGGAAAATGTATATGAACTGGTGCAAAGTAAAGGAAGCATAACCAAGAAATAAGTTTCCCCAAAGACTGTAATGATGTAGGTGGAAAGAATAACAACTGCAAAACAATTGAAGCTGAAAGTTGAAAAATGATAAAGTATAAACATAGCCTCAAAGATGAGTTATGAAAAGACATCTCCTCTTGTTCTTTTGTTGGAGTGGGGATCCACAGGTATGGAACATTATTTATAATGTCACTTTTTTATGTGTTAATGAGTTTTGCTATTTTTCCCCTCATTTTTTTCTTCTAGTTTTTAAAAAAAAATGTTTGTTTGAGGGGACAGTTTGCCAGAATGGTGGAGTGGAAGTGATACAGTGGGGAAAGTGTGTGATGCAAAAAAAATAAAATTTCAATAAAATTTATTTAAAAGGAAAATATTTAAATTATCTGGTAAATTTTCTTCTTCCCTGATTTAAAAGAGTTGCTTTTGTAAACTAATTAGAAGTCAACAAACTTCTATTGAGCAGTTACTATGTGTCAGGCACTGTGCTAAACATTTGGGATGTAAAGAGAGACAAAATTATCTCTGCCTTCAAGTATTTTATAACCTTATGAAGGTGGGAGGTGGGGGAAAACATGTGAGCAACTAAGTACATATGTGTTATATTCCATAAAAACTGGAGATGCTACTTAGAGAAATAAGAGGGACATTTTTACGTCTGTTCACACATTATTAGCATTATCTTCAATCATAGTTTCTTCACAGTAATCTTTTTAAGCCACTCAACCATTCATTGAGATAGTTTAGTTAAATTTAGGGGTTATAATCTATAAAGCCATCTGATCAGATACACATGAACTGTAAAACATCACAATATGCTAAAATTTCATGTATGGCTGAGAGCATCACTGTCAACCATTCCACGCTGTGGAACACCCACTCTTCCTTCAGTATATCTTGCATCCCCTAGATCACATGGACAGCTGTTCATACAGCCTAAGTTGGAGGGCCTGTGTCAACCCATATATTAAATATTAGTGAAGCTTATTTTCTTATATCTTTAACTAAAATAAATATTTATATATTTTGTCCTTTAAATCCATTTGAGTATCTGATAACTTCTCTCCACAGTATATGTATGCATTTTGGAAAACCTCTATATTAGAAAAAAAAATTTGTTCTACCTTTACTTTTTCCCCAAACAATTTGCCCTTAGTGTTTCATGTTAAACTCCAGTCCAGGTTCAAAACATTTCTTATAAAAACTTAATGAAACAAACACAAAAGGAGAGGCACTAGATAAGCAAATGGACCTCAACTTTGTGCCAATATAAAGCCCAAATAACATAGCAGTATCTTTCATTTTGCCAATGAAAATACAACCAAATATGCAAACCAAGTTATCTCAGTTTCTCCTCTTTAGATTGAAAATATTATTTGCATTTTTAAAATTTTTAATTCCTACAATTATAAACACCAAGACTTATTATTGATGTTTGAGAAGGAAAAAGTAATTTTGAACAGTGCCCATGTTACAATTGTTAGTGGAAAGCAAGAAGTAATGGAAATGTGTTTTAATTTTTAAAATATTTTATTTATCTTTTAACTATTTTCTAATTATATTTTTTAAATTTCTTAACATTTATTTTTTTAAAATTGAATTCCAAACTTTCTTCCTCCCTGATGCCCTTACCCCATTTCTTGAGAAGGCAAACAACATATCAATTATAGATGCTAAGTCATACAATATTTCCCTATTAGTCATGTTCCAGAAGAAAACACACTTACACACACACACACACACACACACAGGAAAAATAAAGAAAGTGAAAAAGGTATGCTTTAATCTATACTCAGAGTTCATAAGTTCTCTCTCTGGAGGTAGAAAGCATTTTTCATCATGGGTCCTTTGGAACTGTCTTGGATTGTTGTATGGACCAGAATAGGTAAGTCTTTCACAGTTGATCATCATTATAATATTGCCATTATAGGATACAAAGGTCTCGTGGTTATGCTCACTTCACTTTATATCAGATCATATAAGACTTCTCAAGTTTTTCAGAAACTATCCTGCTTAAAATTTCTTATAACCCAATAGTGTTCCATCTCAATCATATACTACAACTCGTTCAGTCTTTCCCCAATTGATGGGCATCCCCACAATTTTTGACTCTTTGCAACCACAAAAAGAACTTCTATGAATATTTTTGCACAAATAAATACTTTCCTTCTTTTCTTTGATCTCTTTGGGATATAGACCTAGAAATGGTATTGCTGGATCCAAGGGTATGCACGGTTTTATAGTTTTTTTGGATATAGTTCCTAAATGTTCTCCAGATGTTTGGACCAGTTCAGAACTCCACCAACAATGCATTAGTATCCCAATTGTTCCACATCCTCTCTATGATTTATCAATTTTTTTTTCTGTCATGTTAGCCAATCTGATTGGGGTGAGGTGAAATTTGTTAATTTGCATTTCTTGATTTAGAACATTTTTTTATGTAACTGTTGATAGATTTAACTTCTCCTGAAAACTATCTCTTTATATCCTTTGACTATCAATTTCAAATGGCTTACTTTTTAAAATAAATTTGGCTCAGTTCCCTATTTTTTGAGAAATGAGGCCTTTGTAAGAGAAACTTGATACAAAATTTCCCCCTCCAGTTTCCTGCTTTCTTTTTAATTTTGGCTGCATTGATTTTGTTCGTGCAAAACCTTTTAAATTTTATGTAATCTAAATTATCAATTTTTACTACTCATGATCCTTTGTATCTTTTCTTTGGTCACAAACTCTTCACTTATCTAGAGATCTAAAAGGAAAAATTTTCGTCTGTGCTACCCTAATTTACTTATGATATCATCCTTTATGAATCAATCGTCTATCCATTTTGACCTTATCTCGGTACCTGTGTGAGATGCTGATCTATGCCTAGTTTTTTGCCAAACTTTCTCCCAGTTTTCTCAGCAACTTTTGTCAAGTGGTACATTCTTGACTCCAAAACTTGGATCTTTCTGTGGGTTTACCAAACATTAGCTTACTGTGGTCATTTACTATTGTGTATTATATACTTAATGTATCCCACTGATCCACCTTTTTATTTCTTAGCCAACACTAAATTGTTTTCATGATTATCACTTTGCAATACAGTTTGGAATCTGGTACTCATAGATCACCTTCCTTCACATTTTTTTTTTCATTGATTCCTTTGATATTCTTTATCTTTTGTTCTTCCAGATGAATTTTGTTGTCATTTTTTCTATTTCTATAAATTAATTCTTCAGTAATTTTATTGGTATGACAGTGAATAAGTAAATTAATTTAGGTAAAATTGTCATTTTCATTATATTGACTTGATCTTTCCGTGAACAATTAATATTTCTCCAATTATTTAGATCTGTTTTTATTTGTGTGAAAAGTGTTTTTAATCATGCTCATATAGTTCCTGGATTTGTCTTGGCAGATAGACTCCCAAGTATTTTTATACTGACTGTGGTAATTCAAATGGAAATTCTCTTTCTATCTCATTCTATTGGGTTTTGTTCATAGCACATTTAAATATTGATAATTTATGTGGGTTTATTTTATATCCTGCAACTTTGCTAAAGTTGTTAATTGTTTCAACCAGTTTTTAGTGGGTTCTCTAATTATACCATCATATCATCTGCCAAGAGTGATAGTTTTATTTCCTTATTACCTATTTGTATTCCTTCAATGTATTTTTCTGTTCTTATTGTTATAGCTAGCATTTCTAACAAAATATTGAATAGTAGTCTTGATAATGGACATCTTTGCTTCACCCTTGATCTTATTGGGAAGGCTCCAAGTTTATCTGTGCCAGTCCAAACCACGCACTCTCTTACAGCCAGATCAGGCAACCAGGGTCATACTCACCGGTCTTCGGGGTCACCCGGATTTACCAGATCAGGAGGTGCAAAAACCTGAACTTTATTCAATAATCATCACAGCAAGGCCAGGCAGGAAAGTACACACACACGAGCAGGAGCAAAAAGGGACTCCGCCCCCATCCCTGCAGTACTTTTAAGTCTTCCACGTCCCTCCTCCTCAGCCCGCCCATAGTGACTCGTCGAGGATCAAATATCAGAAGAGGTTGTCTAGCACCAGTACCCAGACAAAGGGAGCATACGTGGCACAGGAAGTGGGGTCTAGATATTTGGAAGGAGGCGTGAGGGATCAGTGCATAGACAAAGGGGAATGTATGTGACGCAGGAAGTTGGGCTCAGATACCGGGGGGAGGCGTCTGGGGTCAGTGCTACACCTAGGGAGCATACGTGACTCAGGAAGTCAGGTTTGGTCACAGGAAGGAGGCGTCTGGAGTTAGCGTGGTACCTAAGGAAGGAGGCTAGACAGAGAGAGCTTGTTCTCTGCGGTCCCACTCCCAAGTGGCACAGCCCCTGCCTCAGGAGTACGTACTCTGGCTACTTCCTTGTACCTTGTTTCTTCTCCAGCTTGTCATAGCTCCACACAGCACTGCCCCTGCCTCGGGAGCGTGAGCTCCGGTTGCTTCTCTGTATCCAGATCCCATCCCAGTACACCACAACTCTGCCTAGCACAGCCCCTGCCTCGGGAGCATGAGCTCCGGTTATTTCCTAATACCCAGTTCCCATCCCATGTTGCCACAACTTTCACTTGACAGTAGCTAACACCAGACAATCCCTCACATTTATCCCCATTACAGATCATGCTTGCTTTTAGTTTTAGATAGATACTATATAACATTTTAAGAAAGATTCCATTTATTCCTATGTTTTCTAGTGTTTTTAATAGAAATGGGTATTGCATTTCATCAAAAGCTTTTTTTCTGCATCTATTGATGCAATCATATGATTTTTGTTGCTTTTGTTATTGATAAGATCAATTATGCTGATAGTTTTCCTAATATTGAACCAGTCCTGCATTCTTGTTATGTGTCATCTGGTCATAGAGTATGATCTTTGTGATATATTGTCATAATCTCCTTACTAGTATTTTATTTCAATTTTTTGCATTCATATGCATTAGGGAACTTATGATATAATTGTCTTTCTTTGTTTTAATTATCCATGGTTTAGGTATAAAAATCATATTTATTTTATAAAAGAAATTTGGTAAGACTCTTTACCTACTTTTCTAAAATGGCTTATATAGTATTAGGATTAATTGCTCCTTAAATGTGTGGTAGACTTCACTTGTAAGTACATCTGGTCCTAGAGATTTTTTTTCTTAGGGTGCTCATTTTTGGTTTGTTCAGTTTCTTGAAAATATGTTTTAAAAAGGAATGACTGTCATTTGAGATAATGATTATGATGATAACTTGCCTCTATGTAGTGCTTTAGAGTTTGAAAAATTATTTCCAAATATTATTTTTTCCTCACAACCCTGAGAGGGAGGTGCTTTTATTATCCCTATTGTGAAGATGAGGACAATGAGGCAAGCAGATGTTAAATGATTTGCCAAGGTCACAAAGCTACTAAGCATTTGAGGGTGGCAATAGATGCGCCATTTGAGCTCCATAGTTGCACTAGGTAGTTGAGGATACATTGTATGTCTCACCATGGTGACCTATGGCACAGTGAAGGATTTGTGTGTTGACACCAGGGTTTTAATGTTAACAGCAGGGGAAGTGGGGCATGCATGAGAAAGGGGACTGGATCTGTAATCTGACAACCTGGATTCTAATTCTGATTTTCCAACCTTTCACTTAACTGTGTGACCCTGGGTAAGTGATGTAAGTCCCTGAAGTCTTGGCTTCTCCTCCCTTAAATGAGGCAGTTTGATTCCATTATGTCTAAGTGCATTTTTAAATAACATCCTATGAGACTAGGAATTACTCCTCCCATGTACGACATTTGCCTCTTGGAGAAAAATGACTCAACCCAAAGGAGCAGAACTAATGAGAGGAGATAACTGTTCTTCCAGGCTGTCTCTGATGCTGCAAATCAGCAGGTGCCTGAGTTCTTCACATCTTGGCTGATTTCAGGAGACTAGATGTCAGCTTCCCATTCTTTCAGGGAAATAGTGACAATTTGTTGATACCTTATATTCTTAGCCGCAGATACACTATATTTAAAAGTCAAGTCTATTCCTTTAGCAAAGATACTGTGAATAGCTGAAAAATATTCAGCCATTATTACTTGCATTTTGTGACTACTTATTATCTAAATTGTTTACAAAGAAAATGACTGACTGTCCCCCTGGCTAACTTCCCCAGTAAATGGTGAATCTTTTCTGTTAAAGCTTGTATGGAGAAGTTAAACACTGTAGGGCCATTATGGCCTCCTGCCAAGAGAAGCTAGAATATAATTTGCATGTCTAGATGGACAAATCACCTTGGCAAATAATGAATGCAACAAAACCATGTATCATCCAGGCTTCACCGCTCCAACTTTGGAATCAGTGATTGTCCCTAAATCAATCCGTAAAGGAGTGCCTAATCAAAGAGGTGGAACAGGATGATACACAGTTACAAATATGAAATTTGATACAGTGCGTCTAAATCTTGTCTTGGGCTGAAGGCTTGTGGATCAGAAATGCAAATCATAAATTATAAAATTAATGCCAGAACACAATGGCTGGTTGCCAGGTTAATCAAGAGGAGGGAGGTTTTCTCAAATGCAATTTGAACATGCAGATAACCCCCGTTCACCTTTCACATTACCCATCTCCTATTATTAGCATTAAGGTTATAAAAATTTTTCTTTTCCTTCCTTCCCTTTCCTTCCCACTTTCCCTTCCCTCTTCCTTCCTTCCTTCCTTTCTTCCTTTCTTCCTTTCTTCCTTTCTTCCTTTCTTTCTTTCTTCCTTTCTTTCTTTCTTTCTTCCTTTCTTTCTTTCTTTCTTTCTTTCTTTCTTTCTTTCTTTCTT
>NW_020954551.1:31811348-31919705 GCF_900497805.2 Vombatus ursinus | reverse complement strand
GAGTTCAAATTTGGGGCATCAGACACTTACAAGCTATGTGGCTCTGATCAAGTCACTTAATATCTGTCTGCCTCAGATTACTTAACTGTAAAATGAGGGTAATAATAGTACTTACCTCTCAGGATTGTTGTGAGAATTAAATAAGGTGATATTTAAAAAACACTTAGCACAATGTCTGGCAAATAGTAGGCACATAATAAATGCATGTTTCTTTCCTTTTCCTATCCTTGTTCCCACCAAACTGGGCCAGTTCATCTTTTCTTAAACAGTCTAGGGGTACCTTACTTCTGGAGACTCACTGTCTCAGTACCCAACTTAAGAAACAGATCCAGTCAAATTTAGTCCTACTGCAGCTCAAAAGTTCCAAGCTCAAGAGATCTACTAGTCTCAGTCTATCCAACAGCAGAGATTGTGAGTTTGCACAACCATAGCAAGATTTTACACACATTCTCAAGGGTTCACCAATATTACCTTTGAACGGCTTCACTGGAGCATGGCATCACTTATGACAGCATTATTCATGAGCCAAATGATTCCTGACTCAAAGAGCACACTCAGACATTAACAGTGGGCCAGAAGGAAGCAGAAATGACAGCAGCCCTTCTTCTTGTCCAGGAGGTATAATTTGTTAATTGCCTTTCCTTGGAGACATAGGGGGAAAAAAAGAATGAGTCACCTCTAGCCTAGGGTGCTTATACAATGAGGTAAAGGGTTGAATGATGCAACCTGAAGGCTTACAGTCAGTAGTTCTAAGTCTAGGGCCTAAACTAAGTTTGTAGGGGAAGTGGGGGGGACCTGAAACATTATCATTTTGCTGTCCTCACTTACTACCAGTCTCTCAACAAGAAACCTTTGGACTAACTCTTTGCTGTGAATAAAGCAGAAAGGTGACTTGTAAAAAAGAGAAGAGAAAAATCTGGAAGTGATAAGAAAAAGTGAGTGCCTAATATGAATGAATGAATGAATGAATGAATTGAATGAATGAATTGAATGAATGAGTTTACATTAAGTATCCATACCTTGCTAATATTGTTCTTAGAATCTGTCAAGTAGACTCTGCATTTTGCACTGGACTTGTAATCAAAAGACACATATTGGCTGTGGTTGAACATATAGTCAATTGTAGCTAATTTCCCTCTGTTTCATTTTGCATTCCAAGTCCTTCACTTCTCCATCAGAAGACTGATAGCATATTTGTTCATTAGTCCTCTGGAATCCTGGTTGGTCATTATCCTAATAAAATTTCAGTTCAATAGTATTCCATCACATTTATATATCATAACGTATTCATGTATTTCCCAATTTACAGGCACGCCCTCAGATTCCATCCTTTTACACCTCAAAAAAGAGCTATAAATATGTTTGTACATCCTTAGAGTTTGTTTTGCTTAGGACAAATCCATCCCTTAATCTGCTGTTGTTCAGTTGTTTCAGTTGCGTCCTACTGTGACCTCATCTGGGGTTTGCATAGCAAGGACACTAGAGTGGTTTGCCATTCCTTTCTCCAGCTCATTTTAATTTTAATTTTTTAAATTTATTTTTCGTTTTCAACATTTACTTCCACAAGATTTTGAGTTCCAAATTTTCACCCCATCTCACCCCTCCCCCCACCCCAAGATGCCATGCATTCTGAATACCCCTTCCCCTAGTCTGCTTTCCCTGCTATCTCTCCCCCCCTTCCCCTTCTATTTTCCTGTAGGGCAGGATAGATTTCTGTATCCCATTTCCTGTATTTCTTATTTCCCAGTTGCATGTAAAAACATTTTTTAACATATGTTTTTAAAACTTTGGGTTCCAAATTTTCTCTCTTCCTCTCTCTCCACCCACCCTCATTGAAAAAGCAAGCTATACATGGGCAGTTATGCAAAACACTGCCATAATAGACATGCTGTGAAAAACTAACTCTATTTCCCTTTATCCTATCCCACCCCCCCCATTTATTCTATTCTTTCTTTTGACCCTGTCCCTCCTCAGAAGTGTTTGCTTCTGATTACCCCCTTTCCCAATCTGCCCTTTCTCTATCATTCCCCTACTCTCTTGTCTCCTTCTCACCCTGTTTTCCTGTAGGGTAAGACAGATTTCCATGCCCAATTGAGTGTGTATGTTATTCCCTCCTTAAGTCAAATCCTATGAGAATAAGATTCATGCATTCCCTCTCACCTTCCCCCATTTCCCCTCCACTGTGAAAGCCTTTTCTTGTCTGTTTTATGTGAGATAATTTACACCATTCTACCTCCCCCTTTCTCCTTCTCCTAGTATAATCCTCTCTCACCCCTTAATTTTATTCTCTAGATGTCACTCCTTCATCTTCAACTCACCCCGTGCCCTCTATCTATCTATCTATCTATCTATCTATCTATCTATCTATCTATCTATCTATCTATCTATACATACATATAATTTTTTCCCTTCAACTACCCTAATACTGAAAAAGGTCTCATTAGTTACAAATATCATCTTTCCATGCAAGAATGTAACAGTTCAACCTTAATAAGTCTCTTATGATTTACCTCTTCATGTTCCACTGGAGTCTTGTATTTGAAAGTCAAATTTTCTATTCAGCTCTGGCCTTTTCATCAAGAGTGCTTGAAAGTCCTCTATTTCACTGAATGACCATTTTTTCCCCTGTAGGATTCCACTCAGTTTTGCTGGGTAGGTGATTCTTGGTTGTAGTCCTATCTCCTTTGCCCTCCAGAATATTATATTCCATGTCCTGCAGTCCCTTAATGTAGAAGCTGCTAAATCTTGTGTTATCCTGATTGTGTTTCCACAATACTTGAATTGTTTCTTTCTGGCTGCTTGTAATATTTTCTCCTTGACCTGGGAGCTCTGGAATTTGTCTACAATATTCCTAGGAGTTTTCCTTTAGGGATCTCTTTCAGGAGGAGATCGGTGGATTCTTTCAATTTCTGTTTTTCCCTCTGGTTCTAAAATATCAGGGCAGTTTTCCTTGATCATTTCTTGAAAGATGATGTCTAGGCTCTTTTTTTCATCATGGCTTCCAGATAGTCCAATAATTTTTAAATTCTCTCTCCTGGATGTATTTTCCAGGTCAGTTGTTTTTCCAATGAGATATTTCATATTGTTTTCTAATTTTTCATTCTTTTGGATTTGTTTTATAGTGTCTTGATTTCTCATAAAGTCACTAGCTTCCAATTGCTCTATACTAATTTTTAAGGAAGTATTTTCTTCAGTAATCTTTTGGACTTCCTTTTCCATTTGTCCAATTTTGCTCTTTAGGGCATTCTTCTCTTCATTGGCTTTTTGAACCTCTTTTGCCATTTGGGTTAAGCTATTTTTTAAGGTGTAATACATTCTTCAGTATTTTTTTGGGTCTCCTTTAGCAAGCTGTTGACTTGCTTTTCATGATTTTCTTGCATCACTCTCATTTCTCTTCCCAGTTTTTCCTCTACTTCTCTTACTTGCTTCTCAAAATCCCTTTTGAGCTCTTCCAAGGCCTGGGGCTGATTCGTATTCTTCTTGGAGGCTTTGGATGTAGGAGCATTGGCTTTGTTGTCTTCTTCTGTTTGTATGTTTTGATCTTCTTTGTCACCAAAGTAAGATAATATAGTCTGACTCTTTTTGCACTGCTTACTCATGATCCTGGTCAATTACTTGAGTTTTAAACTCTTTGTTAAGGTAAGAGTCTGCTTCTCATGTGGAGAATGTACTGTCCCAAGCTTCAGGGGTTTGTACAGCTGTTTTCAGAGATACTTCTAGGGACCTGAAAAATGTCAATTTTTCCAATGTGCTATGATAAGGGGCAAGGTGTTTCCTCTCCACTGCCACAACAAGCTCCACCACACCAGTGCTCCTACTGCCAACACTCCTCCTCGCCAGCGCTCTTCCTTGCTCCAGGACCACCCTTCAGAACTGTGACTCAGATCCAAGTACGGGCAAAGCAAGAGATCCTTGCAATCCCCCTCCAATCAGCCACTCGATTCCCCCTCAGTCTGTGGTTTGGAAGCACAGGAAAAAGCCGCTGCCCCAAGGGCATGCTCTGGACTTGAGGCTGACACCTAGCTTCTTCTCTCACCAAAGTCACAGACTTTTCCCACGGACCTTCTAAGTTGTCTTTGGCGTTCATAGGTTGAGAAGTCTGGAAACTGCCACAGCTGCCCGTGATTCAGTCCTCTGAGGCCTGCTTCAGGGTCGCTGTGGCCTGCATGTCCATGCCAAACTGTGCTCCTCTCCCAGCCCGGTGCAATATACCTTTCCAATCAGCCATCCAGGTTGTCTTGGGCTGGAAATTTGTTTTCATCTGTTTTTTTGTGGTTTCTGCTGCTTTAGAATTTGTTTAGAGCTATTTTTTATAGGTCTTTGGAGAGGTTTGGGGGAGAGCTCTAGCAAGTCACTGCTTTCCCTCTGCCATCTTGGCTCTGCTCCTCTCTCTAGCTCATTTTAGATATGAGGAAACTGAAGCAAACAAGGTGAAGTGACTTGCTCAATGTCACAATGTGACTGAGGCCACATTCAAACTCAGGAAGATGAGTCTTACTGAATCTAGGCCTGGCATTCTATTCATTGCTTTACCTAGCTGTCCTTAATCTACCCTTCCTCTAACTCTCCCACTCCTTTACTTCCTATTTTTGAGTAAATGTATTTCTTTACATAACTCTGTGTGTGTATTTTTTCTTTTGACCACTTCAGATGAGAGTGAGGTTCAGGTGTGAACTCCCTCCACCTTGCTTATATATTTCTTTTTGTGGATCCTGATTAGTGAGATAATTTTCCTGCACCTTCCCCTCTCTTCCCCTCTTACAGTGTCTTCCTTTTCACCTCTTTTTTCATTCTTTTCTTAGGATCATGAACTCCTAACAGAACTACTCCCAATCATTGTCTAATTGGAGTCCCTCTGCTGATGATAGAGTTCAGAGGGAACACAAGTATCATCTCCCCATATTTGAATATAAGCAAGTTATCCTTTATCATTTTCATTCATGTTTACCATTTTATGTTTCCCTTTTCTCCTGTGCTTAAACTTCATTGTTTCTCTGTAGCTCTGGTCTTTTCATCAGGAATGTTTGGAAGTCCTCTATTTCATTTTGGATCCTGTAGTATTTTACTCAGTTTTGCTGGGTAACTTATTCTTGGCTGTAAACCCATATCTTTTGCCTTCTGGGATATCATATTTCAAGTTCTTCATTCCTTTATAGATGTGGTTGCTAAAAGGCATGTGATCCTTACTGCTGATCTTGAAGATTCAGATTCTTATGTGGTTCTGACTGTGGCTCCTCAGTACTCATATACTTTCTTTCTATTTGCAGTGATTTTACTTTGACCAGGAAGCTGTGGATGTGGGGTATGATGTTCTTGGGAGTTTTCATCTGGGGATTTCTTTCATGAGAAGAATCTTTCTATTTCTACTTTACCCTCTGCTTTTAAAAAAATCTGGTCTATTTTCTTTTAAGAATTTTTTTTGAAATATATATCATGTTTAGGTTCTTGTTTTGGTCATGGTGTTCACATGGTCTAATGATTCTTAATTTTTTCTCTTAGATATGTTTTCCAAGTCAGTTTTTTTTTGCTGTGAGATACCTTACATTTTCTTCTATTTTTCAGCTTTTTTGAATTTGTTTTAATATTTCTTGTTTCCTCATAAAGTCATTGGCTTCTATTTGGTCTATTATAGGGAGTTTGTTGCTTTGGAAAAGTTTTTTTTTTTTTGTTTTTTTTTTAGTGAGGCAATCAGGGTTAAGTGACTTGCCCAAGGTCACACAGCTAGTATACGTCAAGTGTTGGGTCTGAGGTCGGAGTTGAACTCAGGTCCTCCTGACTTCAGGGCCAGTGCTCTATCCACTGCGCCACCTAGCTGCCACTTGGAAAAGTTTTGTATTGTTAAAATTCCTTTTCCAAGTTTTTCTTCCATAGTTCTCACTTCTTTTTCATTTTTTTTCCTCAAGAACTGTCTTACTAAAAATATCCTACTTTTTGAAAAGTCTCTTTAATTCTTACTTTATTCCTTCCAAGAATTCTAATTAAATTTGCGCCCAAGCTGTGTTTTTTTTTTTTTCTAATATAATGCTTGTACATGTTTTGGAGTCATTCTTTTCTACATTTGTGCTTTTAATAAACCTGTCACCATAATAGCTCATGATAGTGGGGGTTCTTTTTCTGTTTGCCCATTTTTCCAACCTACTTCCCAACTTTAGACTTGAGGTTAGGGCTGGGCCCTGCAGCACTTAGGGATGGAAGTTCTGAGTTGATCCTGTAGCTATTTTCTTGGAGTATTGGGTGTTATTTTATTCCAAAATCTCAGGATCAAATTGGGACCCACTAGCTTTTAGAGTTCTCAAAATGGTCTGTTCCAATCTGTTCCAAGGCAACGTCTGGGTGTTACCACTCTGATATGAGCTCTGCAAGTTTCTAACCTGTGTGGGTCTGTGTGAGAATAGATTGCTGTTGGACTCCACTCCTATTATCAAGATGGAAAACTCAATTGGTTCATCTTTGGTCTGGGGATACCTGGCTTGATTTTTCCTCTGTAGGCTGGGCCGGATGCTAGATATGAGACCCTGCTCTAAACTTTGGGTCTGAGCTATACTATTGCCACTGCTTGCTGAACTTCCTCTTTCCTCAGTAAACTTGGCAGACCTTCCCTACACAGGAATGCCACCCCTGTGTGAAGGTCCCTTTCTCACTCCCCCCTGGATTTGTGACCTGAAAGTGGGTAAATAGCAAAAAAGTGGCCAGGTCATACACATCTTTGTCTGGGAACTCATCTTGAGTGGATATACAGTGTTTCCCTGCTCACTGGAGTACTCTCTGTGTGGCCTACTAGTGGTTGGACTATCTCCTCAATGTTGTAGACCTATCTGTCTCCCTTTTCCAAGTTGAGGTAGATAAAGAAATGACTGTGACTCCAATAACAATGGAAGAGAGAGTGAAGCCAACAACTTTGCAACTCTGCCTCATTTAAATCTGATTTATGTGTGATTCAAAAGATGTCACCTATACTATCTTATCATTTTTACCTACCTCAAAATCCTGTAGTGACAGGCAAGTGATGAACCAGCAAGTACAGATACATTGGGAACTGTCATCACAGCCCTGCACATAGGCAGCCCAAGGCATAGGGTCATCTCACTGGACTGAAGAAGCAGTGGGATTTGGCAGCTCCTGGGCATCTGAGCAGCCTTTTTAAAGGACCACACTGCTTCCCTACTAGTTTGAGGAAGGGGCTAGAAAAAACTGTCTGCTTCACCTAACCTAACCCTGATCTGCTTACTGCAGCAGGTGGGGAGTCTATCCTGCAGTCAAAACACAAAAAAGTGCAAACACTTTTGCAAAGATGGTTCCATTCACTATTGGTGCATGGAATGTGTGCACATTTATGGACAAGATGAAATCTAGTAGTCCTGAAAGATGAATAGCCTTTATTGTCAGAGAACTCAGCAGGTACTACATCTAAGTAACAACCCTGAGTGAAACAAGGTTGACAAATGAAGGTCAACCTATTGAAATCAGAGCTAGATTAATGTTATTTTTTTCTGGAGTGGTCACCAGGAGAAGGAGCACTGTGAAGCTGGTGTAGATTTCACAATTAAATCTAACCTAATCAACAAGTTTGTATACCTCCCAAAAGAAGTAAATGACAGGATCATGATAACATGATTGCCACTTGCAGGAAAGTGCCCCACCACCATCATCAATGCATAAGCTTCCACAATGATGGGCCCTGAAGAAGTCAAAGACAAATATTATGAAGACCTGGAGACCTTCATCATCAATGGGCAGAAAGACAAGCTTATAATTCTCAGTGACTTTAATGCCAAACCAGGCACAGACTATCAGATGTTGCAGGGAGTCCTTGGAAGGAATGGAGTCAGAAATAGCAATGACAATGTTCACTTACTATTGAAGAATTGTGCGTCTCATCACCTTCACTGTCTCATCACCAGCACCGTCTTCCATTTACCTAAATGCAACAAAACCACATGGATGCACCCTTTCAGTAAACATTGTCATTTAATACCTTATGCCATTGTAAGGAGAAGAAATGAATAGGACGTGAGAGTGAAGAAAGTGATGTATGGGTGTAGGGTGCTGGACAGATCATATACTTATTCCTCTCCAAGCTAAACCTGCATATTCAGTGAGAGCATCTCAAGGCAAGATGACTACCAAAAGACTTAACATCACCAGATTAGAGGTTCTCCAAGTGGGAACATTTCATTGCTAACTTGAAGGGCAGTTCAGCCAATACATGGTTGGCAACAGTGGAGTAGAAAAGGAGTGGGCAGCTTTCACAGATCTGGTATACAGCACTGCATTTATCCATCTGGGCTGGAACACTCACAAACATCAGGGTTGGTTTAATGAAAGTGATGGGAAAATTCATAAGTTACTAAATGAAAAATACAAACTCCACAGGGTTTACCAGCAGGATAATTCATCTCTCTCTCTAAGAAGGAACCATTTAACTCCATCAAATGTAAAGTGCAAATGAAGCTTAGAGAGATGCAGGATTCTTGGCTCAGTAAGAAAACAGGCGAAATTCAATTTTATGCTGATAGTAATAATCTAAAGTGATTTTATGATGACCTGAAGACTATGGGCCAAAGTCCTCTGGTGCATTCAATTACTCAGCGCTAATGAAGGCCATAGTGTTCTCAACAAGCCATCATTAACAATGCTGAAGCCATTGACAGTACACCTCAGGTTGAAGTCAATCCCTCTCTGGCTGAACTTCAACAGAAAGAGAGTTTTTGATATGATTAGGCTTCTCTCATGTAGTGAAGCTCCTGGTGCTTTTTCTATTCTAGCTGAGATTTACAAGGCAGGGAGTCTGCTGCTCATATAAAAGCTGACTGAAATCTTCCAGGTTATATGGCAAGAGAAAATTATCTCCTAGGAGTTTAAGGATGTCTCCATTGTCCATCTTTATAAAGGCAAAGAAAATAGGTTGTCCTGTGACAATCATAGGGCAGGGGTATCTTTCTCTTGGTTGTGAGAAAGATTGTTGCCAGAGTCCTCCTTAATAGATTGATCCTTCATCTGGAGGTTCCCAAGAGCCAGTGTGACTTCAGAAAGGTCCAAAGGTCAATATGATGTTTGCTGCCTGACAACTCCAGGAGAAATGCCAAGAGCAGAACAGAGCTCTGTACACAATATTCATTGATCCAACCAAGGCCTTTGATACTGTCAGTCACAAGGCCTTATGGAAGAGTATGGCAAAATTTAGATGTCCAGAGAAGTTCATCAATATTGTATGTCAGTTTCATGATACCATGCTTTCACAGGTTCTGGATAATGGATAACACTCTCGTGCTTTCCCAGTCATCAACGGAATGAAGCAAGGCTGTATGCTTGCTCCTGTGCTTTATAGCATGATGTTTTCAGTGATGTTATTGGACACCTGTGTCCTTACTGTCCAGGTGGAGTGTCTAAGACAAAAATAGAATCAAATTCAGCTACTGCACTGATATTCAAGTATTTAATTTGAAAAGGCTACTAACCAAGACTAAAGTGGAGGGAGGGTTGGTGAGTCATTTTTGTTGGTTACAGCAAATGAAGAACTTTTCAATGCTATGGATAAGTTCACTTACCTTGGCAGTATAGTTTCCAGGGATGTACACTTAATCGAGGTTGACACATGCATTGCCAGACCTCGTTCACTGTTTGGGAGGCTATGAAAGAAAGCATGGGAGAGAAGAGGTATTAGACTATGTAAGGTCCAGAATTCCCTTGTCTGGGAAATCCTGTACCTCCCTCATAACCATGGGGTGAATTTAATACCAAAAGAAGAAGCCAAGAGGGTCCAGATTGGTTTTAGGAGTTTAATCAATCATTGTGAATACTTACAACAGGAGCAATCTGGGGTCGCTGCCAGATAATTCAGTGGATTCCCATGAAGACCCCCCCAAAATCCCCATGGTAATTATAGAAATCAGACAAAGGGAGGAGGAACCATAGGGTGCTTCACTATAGATTGGTGGACATTTTGGGTTTTTTTCTATTTAGTTAATATTTTGGTTAATGTTTTAGTTTATCCTTAGTATTGAACCTGGTTCCCAGACATCCAGGCATTTACCCAGCACCATTGGGTAAATGCCCAGGCATTCAAGATTGGATACTGGTCATGTACCAGTCCTGTACTGGTCACAATATCTAAGTTATGACTCAGTATTTCAGTTATGATTCAGTATATGTTATGATTTTTTAACAGGTCACCATGTCCAGACTTCCACCTTTCACAGAGTTTAAGTCAATGGCTTTTCACTTCTTACTGTGTATTATGACTTTTCCCCAGTTGGGACCCCATAGACTGCCTACCAAACTCAATGCCTACACAGCCATTGTGCTGACCTCATTGCTGCATGCCTATGAAACTAGCACCATGCCAGGAAATTGAATTGCTTCCAGTTGAATTGTCCGAGGAAGATTCTAAAGATCATCTGGAAACTGAAGGAACCACACACCAAGGTTCTTTCTTGAGCTGAACCACCAAGCATTCAAATTCTACCCAAGAGAATGCAATTCCAATGGGCTGGCCATATTGTTCAAATGCTTATAAACAGTTGCCTAAAGACTATTTTATGTAGAACTCACACGAGGCAAGTATTCATGGAGAAGTCAGAAGAAATGTTATACGGACACGCTCAAGGCCTTTATGAAGAACTCTGGAATCAATTAGAAGGTATGGGAGACACTGGTACAGGACCATATAGCATGGTGTGCCTGCATCAAAGAAGGCACTGTGCTCTATGAGCAAAGCAGAATAGCTCAAAAGAGACATGAGACGTGCTTTATTCACTCCAATTGTTCAGATGGACTATTTGTGCCTGACCTGTGGTAGAGCCTTCCAAACTTGTATTGGTCTGATCAGCCACAGTTGGACACATTGTACTTGGACCATCACATAGTGTTGTCATTTCAGTGCTCTTTGAATACTGAGGACAACAACCAACCTGTTGAGTCACTCTTAAAACCTAGATCCTCTGACTTTAACAGCTAGGTGCCACAATGGATAGAGCTCTGACATCTGGAGTCAGGGAGATCTGAGTTCAAGTTCAGCCTCAGACCCCTACCAGCTTGGCAAGTCACTTAATCTCTTCCTGCCTCAGTTTCTTTATCTATAAAATGAGAATAATGTCTCTCTAGGGTTGTTGTGAGGATAAACTATGATAGTATTTATAAAGTACTTTGTAAACTTTAAAGTGTTATATAAATACCAGCTATTATTATTACCTATTATTCAATTCTTTGCCCTTTCTACTCTGCCTCCCTACCTTTTATTAAAGATCTATTTTCTTTGCATTTAAATGTATTGATTTGTATGATAAGATGCACACATTCTGAGATGGTAATCTACTGACAAAGAGAAATAAATGACTTTAAGTCAATGATTTTAAGTCAAATGATAAAGATGGGCATCTTTCCCTTGGCTGTGATCTCCCATTCCTATTATACTTCATTTAACAATCCAGTGTTTCATATAATATAGAGAGTATTAACCCCATAGAAGCAAAAGTGGATGGCACTTTCCTGTTAACCACTTTTAAAATGGAAATGAGAATCAGTGAACCAGATCATGTGGTTATAACCAGAGGATTCCTGGAGAACATATCTCTTCTCATTCATATTCTTGCAAAACAAACACTCAATGAGATCATATCAACAGAGATTGCTAGAGTGAAGAGAGACCTAAACTGTCATTATTGATTCTTGCATTTCATGAAGGAGAAAAGTAAAGACCATAGAGAAAATGCAAAAATGAAGTGAAATATTTACATTTAATCCAAGGGAGGAGATGGTGGGACAGGTCCTTCTATGACCAGAACATGCTTCCTGCTGCATGATTACAGATGGACAGCTCAAGAGGGACCTTATCTTACATGCACCTGACTGAGAAATTCTCATCAAATAGTAATTCAGCTTCTGCTGGAAGATCTCCAGTGATGGTGAGCCCTTTCCCTCCTGAAACAGCCCATTCCATTTTGAGGCAGTTTTGATGGTTAAGAAGCTTTTTCTTACATTAAATTCAAATTCTTTCAAATAGTTCCAGGATCCACTCATTTCTCCTAATACTGCCTTCTGGTATCAAATAGAAAATATGTAATAATCTTTCCAAGTGGCAATCTTAAAGTAATTGTAGACAACTATCACTCAGCCACCTCTCACCACATGTCCTCTCTTGTCTTAGCTCACAATTTCCATGTCCTTCAAATAGATTTTCATATAAAGTGATCTTGAGAACCTTCTTGATCTTGGCTGTTCCTCTCCAGATACCCTCTAACTTATCACTGCCATTTCTTAAATGAGGCATCAAGAACTAAACACATCACTTGCTTCAGGCATGGTTATGGCATTGGATTTGGCTTCAAATATTGCAAGTTATACCTCAGTTTTTCCATAATATTCAAATACCAAAATAGAGCTGTGAGGATATTGAAATAGGTATGACTTCCAGTGATGCCTAAGACAATGCACCCCACCTAATCATATAGTGCCTTTTTCCATGTTCTCTCACATCCTTGAAAATCAAAGTTGATACTCACATTCATGTGGATTAACATCAGTGAATTTAAATAATTCTCTTTTCCTATTCATTCCCTCCGTGATTACCTTCCATCTACCCTGAATATATTTTGTGTGTACATAATTATTCATATATTTTCTCCCCCATTAGAAAAATGTGAGCTTCTGGAGAACAGGAGCCTTTTTCTTTCTTTTTTTCTTTCTCTTTCTTTCTTTCTTTCTTTCTTTCTTTCTTTCTTTCTTTCCTTCTTTCTTTCTTTCTTTTTCTTTCTCCTTCCCCTCCTTTCTTTTTTTCTTTCTTTGTTTCTTTCTTTCTTCCCTTAGAATTTAGTACAGTGCTGGCAAATAGTAAGCACTTAATAAATGGTCATTCACTGACTCATTACTAATTTTTAAAAAAAATTTTCTCTTGTGTTCACAATTTATTTCTTGAGATCTTCCTATTATTCCTAGGATGGCTTCCTCTGTAGAATTTGAGGATCTGGAATTTTTTTTTTTGGTTAATTAATAAATTTATTTATTTTTAGTTTTCAACATTTACTTCCACAAGATTTTGAGTTCCAAATTTTCATCCCATCTCACCCCTCCCCCCACCCCAAGAGGGCACATATTCTGAATACCCCTTCCCCTAGTCTGCCTTCCCTTCTATCTCTCCCTCCTTCTCTTAACCGCTTCCCCTTCTATTTTCCTGTAGGGCAAGATAGATTGCTGTACCCCATTTCCTGTATTTCTTATTTCCCAGTTGTATGTGAAAACTTTTTTTTAAACATGTATTTTTAAAACTTTGGATTCCAAATTTTCTCCCTTCCTCCCTACCCATCCACCTCATTGAAAAGGCAAGCAACTTAAAATAGGTTATACATGTGCAGTTATGCAAAACACTTCCACAGTAGACATGCTGTGAAAATCTAACTCTATTTTCATTAATCCTATCCTGCCCCCCATTTATTCTATTCTTTATTTTGACCCTGTCCCTCCTCAGAAGTATTTGCTTCTGATTACCCCGTTTCCCAATCTGCCCTCCTCTCTATCATCCCCCTACTTGCTTGTCCCCTTCTCCCCCTATTTTCTTGTGGGTAAGACAGATTTTCATTCCCAGTTGAGTGTGTATGTTATTCCCTCCTTAAGTCAAATCCTATGAGAATAAGATTTACTCATTCCCTCTCACCTTCCCCCATTTCCCCTCCACTGTAAGTCTTTTCTGTTTTTTTAGTGAGATAATTTACCCCATTCCACCTCTCCCTGTCTCCTTCTCCTAGCATAATCCTCTCTCATCCCTTAATTTTATTTATTTATTTATTTAATTTATTTATTTAATTTGCTTCTCTTTTCTTTTAATTATTTGAAATCCTCTTTCCACAAATAGGATGCATGTATGACTATGCTTGGTTTCCCAGGTTTCTTCTCTTCTGTAAAAAAAAAATTCTATTGTAGAACTATAATTTTCCCCAAAGACTTTGATGATTTCTAACCCTGAGACTGATTGGTCAAAATTATTTCTAAAATAATACGCTCCTTTTTTGATTTTGCCATCTTTTAAAGGGTAAACTTATCACAAAGAACGTAATTGGACAGAAGAGAGACCAGAACAATAATAAGACCAGAACTCTATGCAAGAGTTGATGTTTGTCAAATTTAGAAAAAACAAGAAAAAGTAAAATTAAAATTAGGGTGAGTGGAAAAGTAGGTAGAACAGGAAATACACAACAAAATCTGACTGTAATGAAAATTTAAATTGTCCGTGAATGTAAGACTCAAATGGACAAAAAGAACAGAAGGGGGCACAAGGTGACTGATAAATTGGGTAAGTTATTTGTACAAGTAAATTTATTTTTTAAGAGTATTTAAAATGTATCTTTAGTTTTTTTCCTTTTTTAAATTTTATTTTATTTTATTTTTTATTAATAAATTTATTTATTTTTAGTTTTCAACATTTACTTCCACAAGATTTTGAGTTCAAAATTTTCACCCCATCTCACCCCTCCCCCATCCCAAGAAGACATGCATTCTGAATACCCTTTCCCCTAATCTGCCCTCCCTTCTATCTCTCCCCCTTCTCTTAACCCCTTATCCTTCTCTTTTCCTGTAGGGCAGGATACATTTTTGTATCCCATTTCCTGTATTTCTTATTTCCAAGTTGCATGTGAAAACATGCTTTTTTAAACATGTGTTTTTAAGACTTTGGGTTCCAAATTTTCTCCCTTCCTCCCTCCCCACCCACCCTCATTGAAAATGCAAGTAACTCAATATAGGTTATACATGTGCAGTCATGCAAACACTTCCATAGCAGACATGCTGGGAAAAACTAACTCTTTCCCTTAATCCTTTCCTGTCCCCCCATTTATTCTATTCTTTCTTTTGACCCTGTCCCTCCTCAGAAGTGTTTGCTTCTGATTACCCCCTTTCCCAATCTGCCCTTTCTCTATCATTCCCCTACTCTCTTGTCTCCTTCTCACCCTATTTTCCTGTAGGGTAAGACAGATTTCCATACCCAATTGAGTGTGTATGTTATTCCCTCTTTAAGTCAAATCCTATGAGAATAAGATTCTCTCATTACCTCTCACCTTCCGCATTTTCCCTCCACTGTAAGAGCCTTTTCTTTTCTGGTTTTTTTTTGTGAGGTGGTTTACCCCATTCTATCTCTCCCTTTCTCTTTCTCTTAGTATAATCCTCTCTCACCCCTTAATTTTATTCTCCAAATATGACCCCTTCATCTTCAACTCACCCTGTGCACTCTCTCTCTCTCTCTCTCTTTCTACATACATGTAATTTTTTCCCTTCAACTACCCTAATACTGACAAAGGTCTCATGAGTTACAAATATCAACTTTCCATGCAGGAATGTAACAGTTCAACCTTAATAAGTCTCTTACGATTTGTCTTTCCTGTTTACCTCTTCATGTTCCACTGGAGTCTTGTATTTGAAAGTCAAATTTTCTATTCAGCTCTGGTCTTTTCACCAAGAATGCTTGAAAGTCCTCTATTTCACTGAATGACCATTTTTTCCCCTGTAGGATTATACTCAGTTTTGCTGGGTAGGTGATTCTTGGTTGTAATCCTATCTCCTTTGCCTGTCAGAATACTATATTCCATGCCCTGTGGTCCCTTAATGTAGAAGCAGCTAAATCTTGTGTTATTCTGATTGTGTTTCCACAATACTTGAATTGTTTCTTTCTGGCTGCTTGTAATATTTTCTCCTTGACCTGGTAACTCTAGAATTTGGCTACAATATTCCTAGGAGCTTTCCTTTGGGGATCTCTTTCAGGTGGTGATCAGTAGATTCTTTTAATTTCTATTTTTCTCTCTGGTTCTAAAATATCAGGGCAGTTTTCCTTGATCATTTCTTGAAAGATGATGTCTAGGCTCTTTTTTTCATCATGGCTTCCAGATTGTCCAATAATTTTTAAATTCTCTCTCCTGGATCTATTTTCCAGGTCAGTTGTTTTTCCAATGAGATATTTCATATTGTTTTCTAATTTTTCATTCTTTTGGATTTGTTTTATAGTGTCTTGATTTCTCATAAAGTCACTAGCTTCCAATTGCTCTATTCTCATTTTTAAGGAAGTATTTTCTTCAGTAATCTTTTGGACTTCCTATTCCATTTGTCCAATTTTGCTCTTTAGGGAATTCTTCTCTTCATTGGCTTTTTGGACCTCTTTTGCCATTTGGGTTAGGCTATTTTTTAAGGTGTTATTTTCTTCAGTATTTTTTGGGGTCTCCTTTAGCAAGCTATTAATTTGTTTTTCATGATTTTCTTGCATCACTCTCAGTTTTTCCTGTACTTCTCTTACTTGCTTCTCAAAATCCCTTTTGAGCTCTTCCAAGGCCTGGGATTGATTCATATTCTTCTTGGAGGCTTTGGATGTAGGAGCTTTGGCTTTGTTGTCTTCTTCTGTTTGTATGTTTTGATCTTCTTTGTCACCAAAGTAAGATAATATAGTCTGACTCTTTTCATGCTGCTTACTCATGTTCCTGGCCAATTACTTGAGTTTTAAACTCTTTGTTAAGGTAAGAGTCTGCTTCCAATGTGAAGAGTGTACTGTCCCAAGCTTCGGGGGCTTGTATAGCTGTTTTCAGAGGTACTTCTAGGGACCTGTAAATTTCAGTTCTTCCAAGGTGGTATGATAAAGGGCAAGGTGTTTCCTCTCCACCGCCACAACAAGTTCCACCACACCAGCATTCCTTCTTGCCCCAGGACCGCCCCTCAGAACTGTGAGCAGTAAAGCAAGATATTCCTGCCTCAGCCCTGGCAAAGAGATCCTAGCCATCCCCCTCTGATCAGCCACTCGATTACCCCTCAGTCTGTGGGCCAGAAGCTCAGGAAAAAGCCTCATCCCCAGGCTGCACTCGATACTTGTGTCTGAGACCTAGCTCCTCTCTCACCGCAGTCACAGACTTTTCCCACTGACCTTCTAAGTTGTCTTTGGTGTTCGTAGGTTAAGAAGTCAGGAAACTGCCACAGTTGCCTGCGATTCAGTTCTCTGAGGCCTGCTTCAGGGTTGCTGCCACCTGCGCACCCACGCGCACTGCGATCCTCTCCCCAGGTGGGCTTGATATACCTTTCCGATCAACCATCCATGCTGTCTTTGGCTGGAAATTTGTTTCACTCTGTCTTTTTGTGGATTCTGCTGCTTTTGAATTTGTTTAGAGCCATTATTTTTAGATATTTGGATGGCTTTGGGAGAGAGCTCAAGACAGTCACTGCTTTCCCTCCGCCATCTTGGCTCTGCCCCCTAAATAAACATTTATTAATCACCTACTATGACTCAGACACTGTGCTATGCCCAGGGAATACAAAAACAGAGGTGAAAGAAAGTCCCTGCTCTCAAGGATCTCACAATATAATGGTAAAAACAACAATCAAATATACATGTATAAACAATGTACATATGAGAGGAGTAAGAAATAATTAAAACAGAAAAGGTACTAGAACTAAGAGAGGTTGGAAAAGCTTTCCTGTAGAACATGAGATTTCAGTTGGGACTTAATGGAAACTATGGAAGGCATTAGGTGAAAATGAGGAGGAAGAGCATTCCAGGCATGGAGGACAGCCAGAGAAAATATAGAGAGTTAAGTGTCTTCTTCATGGAATGCCAGTCCAGCATCATCACTGGATTGAAGAGTTAATGGAGGTAAAGAAGAATGGAAAGATACAAGGGAGATATCTGGAAGAAATGGGCTGTGCCAAATATTCTCCATCCTCTTTCAGACGGAAAAAAATGGTCCTCTCCCACCCCCAACATACCAGTCCAAGTTTCCATCAAATCTTTGTTTCTATATGCTGCAAAGCTATAGAATTGTGCATACACTTTGGTCCAGCAATACCTCTACTAAGTCTGCATCCCAAAGTGATCAAATGAAAAGGAAAGGGATCTAAAACATTTATAGAAGTTCTTTTCATTGTGGAAAGTAAATGAAAATTATGGTGATGACCACCAATTGCGGACTAGCTGAAGAAATCATAGTATATGGTTTTGATGGAATACTATTACGTTATAAGAAATTATGAGTGGGATGGTTTCAGAAAAACCTGTGAAGAAGTATATGAACTGATGCTGAGTGCAATGAGCAGAAGCAACACGTAACAATATTGTAATGGTCAACTGTGGAAGACAGCTATTCTGTGATGTAATCCCAAAACACTCCTGATGAAAAAAGCTAGCCAACTACAGAGAGAGAACTGATGAACTCTATGTGCAAATTGAAGTATATTTTTTCACTTTATTTTTCTTGTGTTTTTGCAACATGGCTAATATGGAAATATGTTTTGTATTATTTCATTTGGATTATATAATATCATATTGCTTACCTTCTCAATGGGTAGAGAAGGGGCTGGAAAAGAGAGAATTTGGAACTCAAAATTTATTGTGGGGATGCTTATCATTTGGGGAATGGCTTAATAAGTTATAGCCTATAATCATGATAGAAACTTATTGTGCTATAAGAAATGATGAGCTTTATGACCTTAGAAAAATATGGATAGACTTGCATGAAGTAATGAAGAATGAGAACCAATGAAATGTTGTGTGCAGTAACAGCAATACTATTTTAAAAACAACTTTGAGTGACTCAGTAATTTTGACCATTATAAATACCCAAATTAACTACAAAAGACCTATGAAGGAAGACACCATCTGTATCCAGAGAAAAAATTGATAAATAAAAGTATGTATAGAATGATTTTACGTATCTATGAGTATGTGTAAGTACATATAACACACACACATGTGTATATATATACACATATACTATACATATATACACACATATTTGTGTCTAATGGTAGCAATCTTTAAAGCAGGGGGAAGGGAAGAAAAAAGAGAAAATAAAGAAAGTTATATGTTAACTTTATTATATATTTAAAAGGAAGAGCAATTTGTGTATAATAGATTTGCAGTCTTATGTACATCATCTTTTTTCTGTTCTACTATGTTATGAAAATGCTTGTTTTATTGCTTAAGTTCAGAATAAAATAATTCAAAATATTTTTGGAAATTAATGTTACAAATGAAAAATGAATTTTTAAATGACCTTGGTGAAGCCTGTAAGTGTAGAGTTCAAAAAATGTGAAAGGAATATATTTTCTCAAGGTTACTTCCTTGCATATGTATTATAATGGTGAGGGCTTCCACAGGTTTTCATAGAATCAAAGTAGTGTAATCTCAGAACTACAAGGCACTTCAGAGCCCAGCTAGTTTATCTTCCTTATTTTATAGATGAAGAAGTTGAGGTCTAGGTCAAGTAGGTGACTTGTTCTTGATGATATAGGTGGTAATCTTTGTTTGTATTCTCTGGTTGGTTTAGTCTCCCATCTATCCAATCATCATCTTAAGTGGAGTTGAAGATCTTAGAGGGAATGAGGCCATAGCTTGAGTTATCTCCCGTCTGTGTCTGGAAGAGGAACTTCTTTCCCAAGGATTGTTCTTTCAATGTATCTTACTGACACTTTACATCTTTTCCTGAATACTTTGTGACCACCATGATTAACACAGGTTAATGTGCAGTGTGACAATCACTAAAATTAGCACAATTCCATTATTCTTAATTATTTCAAGCAACATAAAATATATTAAACACTATTCCTTTCCATCACCACTAGTCCCATGATGATGGGATGAACAAAAACAGAACTTTTCCCCTCAGTAATGATTTGAATCTTTCATATTCTTAAAGCAGAAAATGCTTGTCTTGAGTACTTCAGTTACCATAGTGACAGGTCTATTTTTCCCTTAGTCTTCTCTTAATATCACATAGTGAAAGTTTGATCTGTAAGAAACCTTTTCATAAACTCATGTGCAATAAGAAATGAGCCATTAGGACACCAAGTTGGCTTTCCAGAAACTACTTAAGCAACTGCCCTCTGCCTCTCTTGAATGTTCAAGGGAAGATTCTTTGAAAAAATAATCGTGTTTAATTCTACCACTGACTTCTTTTGCTTTTATACACTCCTTGAGTGGTTTCATATATGTCTTAGTGGCCAACATTTTTCTACAGATAGATTTAACTTGCTCCTCTGATCTTTATTTCCTGTATAACTATGAACAAGTTTCCAATGTACAAATTAACAAGTTTCAAATAAGCCTCAGTTTTCTCATATATAAAATGAGGATTTAAGACCTATAGCATCTATCTTACAAGATACTCAATTGAAAGAAAAAGTGCTTTGAAAGCATGTAATCCTCAGGATGAATAATAACAATAACAGTAATGATAACAACAACAGCAATAATAATAATTTGACTGTTATATAATAATATGTTATCCACAATAAGTTGTGCAATGCCATAATGAAAAGACTTACAATCCAATATTTTTATTAAATTACAAAAAACCCACAATCAGGTATTTTGCCAATTTTTTTCAATAATGCATAAGTCATTAAGTATTCCCAGCACTTAGCAAAGTGCCTAGTACATAGCAGATAGTTAATAAATGTTTATTGGGTAAAAGAATAATAGTGGGATCAAAACTTGTCCCAGGACTCTTTCCATCTGACTTTCATTGAAAATATGAAAACAAAGCCAATAATAATAATAATAAAGATAATAATTCATTTATAGAAATGGAGAAAATTATAGATGTCCCTCAGGGTTCTCTCCTGGGCCTTCTCTTTTCCTTCTATACTACTTCACTTGGTGGTCTTATCAGGTGCTATGGATTTAATTAAAACACCCATTCTGAAAATTCTCAGATCAACTATCATACCCCAAAGTCTTTGGTGACCTCCAATGCCACAGCTCCAACTGCCTTTCAGCCATCTCAAATTGTATGTCCAGTACATATATTGAACTCAATATGTCCAGAACAGAACTCATTATCTTTTCCCCTAAACCTTTGCCCTTCCACCTGCCCTATTACTGCAAAGGGAAACAGTCTTTCCAGTTCCTCAGGATTGCAATCTAGGTATCATCTTGGATTCCTCACTATCTATTAACCCCTTCCATATCCAACTTTTTCCAGACCTGTCAATTTCATTTTTGCAACATTTCTTAAACATTCTCCATTTTTTCCTCTGACACTGTCACCACTTTAGTGCAGGGCTTCATTACCTTATGCCTTGAATACTGCAATAGCCTGCTGGTGGGTCTGCCTGTCTCAAATCTTACCTCACATAATCCATCCTCCATTTACTCACTAAAATGGTTTTCCTAAAGTACAAATCTGATCATGTCCCTTCCTCTTCTCCCAACTCAACAAACTCCAGTGGCTTCTTATTACCTCTAGAAGTAAATACAAATGTTCTGAGTGGCATTCAAAGCACTTCATAACCTCATACTTCTACTTTCCCAGTCTTCTTACATCTTCCTACTCACCTACACATATTTCTGATCCAGTGTTACTGGCCTCCCATCTGTTCCACAAACAAGACATTCCACCTCTTGGCTGTAAGCATTTTCTATTGCTGTTTCCCATGCTTAGAATGCTCTCTCTTCCACTCTGACTACTGACCTCCCTGATTTCTTTAGGTCCCAACTAAAATTTCACTTTCTACAGAAAACCTTCACCAATCCCACTTAATTCCATGGCTTTTCCTATTAATTATTTCCTATTTTTCCAGTATATTTCTTATATATTTTTGTTTGCATGTTTTTCCCCAACCCCTATTCAATTGGGAACTCCTTCAAGTCAAGGACTGTCAAGTGCCTCTTTTTGTATCTCTGTTTCTTTGTATACTACTTAGCACATAGTAGGTGTTTAATAAATGTTGATTGATTGACTAATTAAGTTTATGTCATTGCTACAGGAAATTACAAGGTCATGCCTGAAGAAAGTGGACTTATTGATTGGTACAGATTATATAAAGTAATGGTAGATATGTGTAACATATCATGGTAATTTGCAAAAAATTATCACCTACTGCATTACTAGAAGAACATGATCAAGTGACCAGAATAATATATTAGAACTTTCATAAAGTAAAAGATCACAAAGACTCACACTATCAATCCTTCCCAAATATTTTTTTAGAATTCAACAGATATACTGGAGAATCAGAATGATATCAATATTCCAAGTTCTCTACCATCACCTAGTGCTGTTGTCATGCTCCATGGTCATCAACCTTCTTATCCAATAGCAGATTGGACCATCATAAACCCCTCCTTGAAAGTGCAGGTCCTCCCTTTGAGTCACTCATTAAATATTACTTTTAAGAAAACTCTGACCCTTCAAAAAATTCATCTTTGCTGCATATGTAATGGAGAGTATTGATTAGCTTTAATCATCAGAGAGCTTTCCACTGATTTGATAACAGCTTGTTCTTTTGCTGTTTCTTCCCTATAATTGATGCAATCCAACCTCCACATGTTGTTTGAACAACATGTCAAGTTACAAAGTGAATTTTCACCTTCAGAGGTTTCAACTCACATAGTAAAATGACAATTAGAGATGTGCACTGAATTAACTTAGATGTCACCAGCAATAGCAACTATACATTATATTGCAAGACAAAGAGAAGCAGTGTGGTATTGGTTCCTGGAAGTCTAGAGACATACTAAAGTCCACATCTCTCCATTTATAATGGAACTATGTGGATCAATGCAAAAATGCCTTTAAGCAAATTCTGAGTCTGCAGTTATTCCCTGGGATTTCCCTTTTCCCTTACCATGCATTGGAGACTTAGAACCAGGCCAAATTGCATGTCAGATCTGTCAAGGCTTTGTCATCAGAGTCCCTGGTGCCACCACAGGGATTATTTTCAGAGCCAGAGCTCTCAATCATTTTTGGAAACTACACAGGCAGAAAACACCTGCCTCTGGAATTTGGCCATGAAATTCCATAGGGAGAGATTTAATTCCCAATTCTGGACTCATTGGTCCAGAGCTCCACACCTTAGATCACTCACATATGTCCTAACTATGACAAGTATCCAGAGGACAACTTTTCCTTTATGTTTCTCAGGTGTCTGTACCTGAGCACAACCACAGAAATTTGGAAGTTAGCTCACACTTCTGCTGTCAGACATGCTCCCTAAATCACAGATAACACTGACAAACATCCCCACCCACACACTGAACCAGTCACATTCACTGTCCATATTCCACACAATTGTAAAACTCCACATACATTAAGCAACTTCTAATATCACAAACCCACCCTCTACAACTCTTCCCAAACTCAACAAACATCAGCAGCCTGGACTCATCTTGATATCTCTCTGATTCCTGCAACTGAAACTCATTATGCCTTAGGGAGCAATAAATTTATGTCACCCAGACCAAAGTGACCCTTCCAAAACTCTAACCAGTGTGATCAAAGGCAAATAACCCAACCTCTGATCTTTAGTTTCCTTGTTTGTACAATGAACATGTTTAACTATATTAGAAGGTCTTAGCCTTTATTGTGTCACAGATCCCTTAGGCCATCTGGTGAAGTCTATGGGCCCCTCCTCAGAGTAATATTTTTAATTTCATAAAATCTAGAGAATTAAAAATGAAACCAATTATATCTGTCTATATAGCACTATCCATCCATCCATCCATCTATCTATCTATCTACTTGTCTTTAACACATGAGCTCTTAGGTTTCTGCAAGATTAAATAATGATTCTCCAATGGCTAACTGATGTTGATAATTTAACATTTTCCCTCCAGTGAAAGGTATCAACCTTGTTTTCATGTACCTTTTTCATTAAAAGAAATAAGTCCATGAATTACTTCTTTGAAGAAATCACCCATAAATTTAAAAGTCTGGTGGCAAACTTATGGAGCTACTGAGGGTAGATATGGCATGGCCAGACTGTTTGCGGCTGGTACTGGATAGTGCTTACATGAATGTCTGGGTAATAGATGGAATTTTTCACAATGAAGATGTTAGCTTAGTGAAAGGACGATGGAAATGATTGCTGTGAATGTGCAGCTACTGGAAAGCACTGCACTTGTGTTATTTATTATTTTTTTTCTTGTTTGGTACCACACCTTGTGTCTTTGTGGATGTCTTTCTTCATGCTCATAGTTAGAGTTAAGCTGTCAGAATTGTCAGATTGTGGAAGGCATGCAGTGGAAGGCTTTTTAGTACTCGATGAAGCATGAATCCAAATTATACAACATGAACAAATCCTTTCTGGGGATATGTAAATAAATGCATAAAATGCCTTTAATATTTAATTCACTTGTTCCTAATGATATTTGTTTGCATAGGAGATAATAAAGTTTAACAATTTCTAACCTCATAAATGAGGATAATGCCTAAGAGCTGATATTAATATGGAATATTTTAGAAAGTAGTTGTCTCAGTTTCTAAGAATAAATATCTTGCCCTGTTTTTCTCCTTAAAAATATTTTATGGGTGCTATGACCTTCTTTAGGGTAGGTTAATGTCACTTTAATCATTGGAAAGAGACTTTTTTAGGGACTTAGTTATTTTGGGGAATTCTGTGTGCATTATAATTCACTGGAGTCTTTGGTCTAGAATATCAAGTGAAATATTGAGGAAAAAGTCCAAATAAAGGGGCCATAAGGACCAGATCTCAAATGTTATTATAAAGCTGAAGTAATCAAACCTAATGGATATAGATTTTTTTAAAAAGTAGATCAAGACTAGATAAGCAAGAAATTATAAATCAAAAATAGTAACCCCAGTTGGCAGTGATGATATTTGGAGTAAGACCATACAACAAAAAAAAATTCAAAATGGTTATACAACTTGAATGTAAAAGGTTACACCACACACACACACACACACACACACACAATCTTGCCCAGCTTTAAAAAAAACCAATTTTCTTGCAAAAAAACCACAATGGTCTCTTTAAATGAAGAGGGAATGATAAGGAGCCAAATTCACACCAAAGTACCTGTGGCTGACGAGCCTTTTTGAATTTCCAATACATGTGAGGTCAATGAGGTTTGTTCATACACTGATGAGAATTCCAGTTTTCAAAGACCAATAATAGTGTTGCTTGCAGGTATATAAGGACAGAGATTTTTTAAAAAGGTTCTAAGATGGAGGTTGATAGCCTCTCTAGCTTTACCTAGATCTTTTATTCTTGCCCTCAGGTTGATTGCATGGCCATCAGAAGCATTCTGGGAAATGAGAAAAGCATTATTATTATTAGTAGTAGTAGTAGTAATAGTAATGGTGGTGGTGGTGGTGGTAGTAGTAGTAGTAGCAGCAGCAGCAATAGTAGTAGTAGTGATGATAGTGGTGGTGGTGGTGGTGGTAACTAGCATTTAAATAGTAGGTACTATTACTATGTGCCAGGCACTGTGCTGGACACTTTATAATTATCATCTCATTAGATCCCCAGAAAAAAAAAACCCTGGGAAATAGGTGCTATTATCATTCCCATTGTACCGAGGCCTTCTGACTTCCAGGTTTTTTTGTTCACTACTGTTCTTCCTCACTGTCTTACTTTATGCCTCAGCTTGCTCAGTTCTTCCAGCCACTGACTTGCTTATTTCTCACTATACACTCCAGAGTTTCCTCCAACTCCATTTGGCATTCAGGAACTAGTTCCACAATTCTATCCATTGTCTAGATCCATATCCAGTTGCATTCTTCTCCAGTAGAAAATGTTATTAAGTATACTGGACTCCAGAGAACACTGTTTATTCTCATCATTGAAGAGGAGATGAGAGGGGAAAAAGGAAGAAGAGGTGAAACCTGAAAATATTTTAATCCATTAAAGCAGCTGGGAAAATGAGAGAACATAACATGATCCCATTGTACAGATGAGGAAAGTAAGGCAAACAGGCTTAAGTGACTTGCCTAGGGTTACACAGCTAGTAGTTGTCCATGGTTGGATTTGAACTCAAGTATTCCTGACTCCAGGCCTAGCACTCTATCCACTGAACCATCCTTATCCCACACAGCATCTTTGTAATTTTGTTGAATTGGGTCCCTTAAATAGTTTGAGAGCATATCAAATAACAGTAAGACATTTGAAAGGGATTTTACATTCTCACACAAGAGTTTGGTTGGGGTCAGGGACATCACTTCTCATCTGGGTTATTGCAATAGCTTTCTAATTGGTGACATTGCCTTCAGTTTTTCCTCTCTACAATCACGCTCTGTCCAGTTACCAAATTTATATTTTCAAACCACCACCGCTAACAACAGCAACAACAAAAGCCAGATCTGCTCCCTTTTCTCTTCTTATTTCATATTACTCCCCTTCATGAACTCTCTGTTCCAATCAATTTATCTCTATAGATATTCTATGCATGAAGTATTACATCCTTTGCCTCTGGATTTGGGGGCAGGTCATGTCTGGGATTCATGCCCTTCTTACTTCTACCTTATAGAAATCACCTCTTCCTCCAACACAGAGAACTGGTGTGCCACTTCTTACACAAGGCCCACCACTTGTTAGCTCATTCTGCAGCTTGAAATTACTTTCTATACACTTAGTCTTACTTACTTGTGCCCCTATTATATATTGCTTTGCTAGAATGTAGGCTTCTTGAGGACAAGGACTAATTTATTTTTCTCTGTATATTTCCAGAGTTTAACTCAGCACCTTGCATATAGTGGCTATCTAACAAATGTTTTTGAATTAAATTGATTCACAATAGAAAGGAGTCAGATAAGTGAGAGGTATAACCTAACAGAGACTTGTGTATTTAACTATTGTTTTATTTGAAAGTAAAACTTGTAATAGGATTTTTTCCTTTTATATTAATTTTATTCTCTAGTGTGAAGGTACCTGAACTGTCATACAGGCATTACCCAGATATAGGAATGGGTTCCAGGAGTATTGTTAAGGACCCAAGCATCAGTGACCTTGACCTCAAAGAACCACCTCCCTAATATTGCATCTTTTTCTGCTCTCAAGATCATAAATTGTACAGAGTTGGAAGGACCTCATGGATCATTTCATTTAATATCCTAATTTTACAGATGAGGAAACTGAGGCTCATAAAGGTTAAAGGTTCTCAAGATAATACATTTAGTAATGATAGGGAGGAATCAAATCAATTGGGTCCTTCAATCCACTTGAAGAAATTTAGAGGCTTTCAGACTTAGACTGGCACCTTTTGGGGGAGAAATAAGGGGGAAGTAACAGAGACAATAAAATATAAAGGTATATCTCTTTCATACATGTAGTCCACTTTTAGATTAAGAAATGGTTGACTCTAGGATGAGAAATGAAAAGGGGGACTTTTCCCTGGGCAAAGATACCTTCAATAAGAGTTTTGTTTTTGTTTTTGCTTTTTTCAGGAGAACTAATGCTCATTGAGAGTGCCTAGAGAGTCAGCTTTTAGGAGAACTTTTTGGAGATTGCAGTCAAGTCAAGAGGGTTATGGCATTTTTCTCTTTCCTCCTCAATTCCCACCCTCCACTACCCACCCCACTGAGAAGAGTGTCTTGTAACAGAGGCAAGTGGTCAATGGAAATGTGATTGCAAGCAGCCTGACAGGATAATCTGAGGCCATGACTCTGTCAATCCCAACCTGTGGAGTTGAGAAGGAAATACAACCAGGAGCCTAGCCAAGTTGAGTTAGTCAAGCATCAGAGCCATGTGCCCCATTCGAGGAGCAATTGGAGGGCATTCTGAGAAGACATAGAGGAGCTAACAGCATTAGAGGTAGAAAATCAATATTTTCCCTGCCTGTGCACCTCTCTACTCATAAACACTACATGTGTCCACTTTCCCAATGACATTCCATATATTGTACACATCAGTTTATGGGTGATATTTTACTGGAGCTGTTCGTATAATGCCATTCCAATGAATTACTGTACCTTGAACTACTTCTGTCACTTAGGTAATTGTTGCAAGATAAATGCATCAGTGCATTTTTTGTGAACTATAATTTTAGGACTTTAGACCCATAGATTAACTTGAACCTGGGGTAGCTGTCCTTCAGAAAAAACTATGAGTGTTAAATAAGGAAGTAGCCCCTCAAACTTCACATAAACATCAGATGGAGGTTGAATGCATTTCTAACTCTAGAACTAGTGTTCTTTCCACTGTACCATGACCTTTCCATCAACTTGTGGTATAATCTGGCACATGACCACAAGATATCAAATATCCCTAGGGATGATGCTCTCTCTCTCTCTCTCTCTCTCTCTCTCTCTCTCTCTCTCTCTCTCTTTCTGTGTCTCTGTCTCTGTGTATATATATCTCTTTTTCTCTCTGTGTCTCTCTGTGTATATCTCCCTTTTCTTTCTCCTCCTTTCTTCCCTTCCTCTTCTTCTCTGTACTCTGTACTTGTCTCTGTTTCCAATTGCTCTCAATCACCAAACATTTATTTAGTTCTATGTTTTACTCCCTGTGTTATGTGACATATATATGTATATGTATATAGTCTATATGCAGGCACATATTTGGGTTATTCCATGTCAATAATGTTCTTGAAGGAATGCCATCATTGGGAATTTGAACCTAGTGATCTCTGAAGGCTCTTCCTCCTCTCATTCCTTCTTTTTATAGAAAAGAAAAGAAAGTCTCAGAGAAGTGAAGTGGTTACCTAAGGACACACAACGATTTGTAGCAGGGTCAGTGATAGAAACAAGGCCTGCTCACCCCTGAGCCCTGGCTCAGCTAAAACATATTTATTATGATAATTAATCAACTCCCACTCAAAGATTAATTCCAAAATGGAGTATGTTTTTGAATAATGGTGTTTACTACTCATTATTGGTGTTGAGTTCACCATCTCAGGAGTTAGAACAGAAAGAGTCTGATATTATAACAATGGTGTTCGAATTAGGTCAGAGATTCTGACTTAGATCTATTTCAATCTAATTAAAATATATCTAAATACATATTTAGTGTACTTTGCAATGGAAAGCAAAGTAATTATAAGAAAACATTTGGCTTTAATATTCTTGTGATAGGCAACTCTCCAAGACTGTAAATTGCAGGGCAGATAGCAATCTGCTTTGGTAGAGGGAGTTTTCTGACTTAGCATTGCCTACACCAATGAAGTCACAGGTTTCATTAAGAAAAAATTTAGCAATAATTTGAGGAAATAAGAGCTGGATGGATGGTGATACTTTTCATCATCATCATATTGACAACTCATTGAACTGAAAAAAAGTTCATTGATGACTATGAGTAATTAATGACGCAGGGAAAGTTACTGAGCCTCATTTGTAAAATGGTGATAATGATACCTATGTTACCTAACTTGTGAAATTGTTATAAGAAGTGTGTTGAAAATTATAAAGCAGTATATAAATGTGAGATCTACTACTGACTGTATCCCCCTAAAAGGACATTCCTGGAGATATATCAATGACTCTGGTCTTGACCTTCTCCTCTTCAACATTTTATCCATACTATCAACTCATAGAATGTAATGTGATGATATCTGACCTAGGTGATATAGGTGCTTTTATTACCATTGTGCAAAGGATGAATCTGAGGTGAGAGAGCTAATGTGACACACCCTGAGTTAAAATAGCTAGTGAGTTTTGGAACTGAGATTTGAATGTAAGTTTTCTCTTTCCCATGCCCAGGACTCTTCGCAAAAGGTTAGGCTGCTTCTAATCACTGACTTAGATAAAGGCATTCCAGAAGAGAGCAAGTAGGATGGTACGAGATGCAGAAACAATTTCAAACAATGTGGTTGGGATGAGTTTCAACATATAGAGGAGTATATTTCAGTATAAAGAACTAAATCAAGAGTTGACCAGTCCACCATTTTCACTAATAGTGTTGCATTAAATGAATCACTTTTCTCATTTCCTTAACCCATAAAATGAAAGAACTCAACTAGGTCATATCTAAGCTTCCTCTTAGTACTAATTCTCTACAGTTCTAAGTTTGTAAGAAGGAATAAACTAGTTCTATGCCATGATGTGGGAAATGATATGGGTTGATAAATCATTTGAATTAGATTCAGAAGAACTGAATTCGAGTGCTAGGTCTACCCATCATTTCCCACATAACTTGACACTTTAGTCTACCTGAGCCTCAGTGTACACATCTATAAAATGGAAATAATAATTACTACTCAGGATGTGGTTTTGTTGAGAGGAAATTGCTTTGTAAACCTTAAAAAACTTTATCAGTGGGAGCTATTACTCTGAAAGAGGTTCAATCTAAGAATCTCTGAAGAACTAGAACTACACAATGTTGGAATGAGCTTCCTTATGCAGTAGTGAGCTTGTTTTCTCTGAAAGTGTCAGAGTAATGCCTGGATGACTTCTAAGGTACATTCCAACTTGTTTGTTTTTTCAAATTTGAGGACAGAAATTCTTTATGTTTGTCCTTGTGTCTCAGCACTTAGCACAGTCTAGTAAATAGCAGGTGCTCAATAAGTGGTTATTGATTTGAATTGGAGCAACTAGTTTAAACTGGAAGAAATTAATGACAACAAATTGGTCAGATTGGTAAGTATCATGGGAGTATGAGCAAAAACAATATTAACAAGAACTTTCAGAATTTCATTTAATAAGTAATAGGTATTTTCTTTGTGTGCTCTAAATAAAGATGAAATAAGCTATAGGAGGATTTTTCCCCATGAGTTTAACCCACTCCTAATGATGAATTGCCCTTAAATGAAAGAAATCATCAGTGAGGGACACAACTAATAATTCTGAATTTGTCAGATGTATTTTTCTGTGACATTTAAAAGATGAATTTGCTATGTATTAATTATTTTTTTTACCTCTGTACTTCTGATTATAGATTAATATGTCAGCACATGAAATCAAGGTGATACTGTAATGTGTGCTGTTAAACTTTGCAGGAAATCTGCAGTCATAAATCTATTGCTGTCCAAGTCCCTCATTAAATGTACTGTGCTAACTCACTTGACTCACTCCTATATAATCGCCAAATCTGCAGATAGGAAAATGGATACAAGGTCCAGTTCCACACTCTGACAATACCAGGAATGGAGGTAAAGAGATTTTTCTAATGACCAAAAGTAGAAATGAAATGGACAACTTCAGATGTGTATCAGTAACTGTACCTAGGTAAAAGCAATAGGGTCTTTACACCACTGCGCTAAAATTTAGAGGGTTCAAACATCCAAAAAAAGTTCTCTCTAGCACTAATACCTCTTAGAGTAATTAATCTCCCTTCCTGTTCAACTTAATTTGCTTTAATTATATATTTTATTGTTGTCACAATGATGATGAGAATGAGTTTAATGTTGCTTGTACCAGTTATATCTATTTCTACTTACCCTAGGTACCAACATTGCTAGTTAGGGCTTTGAATATGTCTTTTATTATTCAGAATTGCCTTCAGAGATGAATCTTACATTTATATAACTATGTGGCAAAATTCAGGGGGCATTAATGTGCCTACATACATACATGCTAATGTCTGAAATTCCACCATTAAGGACTCATTACTTGGCATAAATCTATAATCATTCATTTTAACGAAAACACTCAAAGCCATGGTGCCACTTTAATCTCACATCAAGCAATTTTAACCTCACTTTTCATGGAACTTCTGATTGTCATGTTGACAGTAGAATTATCTAAATTGAGAATACCTCATTTAGATTTATTGTAACTGAGAGGAATTAGCAGAGGAACTAGTCTTCTGTCACAATTGTCATTATCAATCTCATGTTCCATAGTTCTCTGCTTCATTCTTGAAGGCGAAACTTGAATACAACACACACTTAACACATGTTAGCTCTATAACAGGTGAAAGATAGTGCTATTGAAATAATCAAGAATAATTATTTCTCTTAGGGGACTTCTGGAGGTAGATCCAAGATGGCAGAGTAGTGAAAGCAATCAAGATTTCCCAACATTCTTCTCCAAATGACTTTAAAATGATGCCTTAAAGAGAATTCTGGAGCAGTAAACCCAATAAAAAGGTCAATATAAGACATTTTCCAGACCAAAACAACTAGTCAGGAAAGCACTACTGTGGATCTCTGTGCTAACAATGAACACAGGCCAGGATACTGTTTGGAAACTCCATTGCCCATGCCCATTTCTGAGTCACAGTTTTATGGTGGAGAGGGATGTTTGCTGTCTCAAGGGAACAGGGGACCTGAGGAGCAGTATCACTTTTGATCACAAGGAATCAGAGATCCTGAGGAGCATTATTACTTCTGGTCACAAGGGAGCAGGAGCCCTGAGGAATAATATTGCTTCTGGTTGTAAGTGAGCAGTGACCAAACCTCTCCCTGGATCACAACCTATGGAAGCACTAAAATCTTTCAAACGCTCAGCATTAACTCTGAAAACAGCAGTGTGAAAAAGTCTGAATCATGGGATAGTCCACTACCTCACCCCCTACTTGGAACAGAACCCAACTTTAATATAAAGTCCAGAAATAAGATGGAAAATGAGCAAACAACAAAAAAGAATCAGACTATAAAAAAACTGCTATGATGACAAAGAAAATCAAGACACAAACTCAGAAGAAGATAAAAATGACAGAACAGCCTGAAAGAAAAATATGAATTTGACAGAAGCCAAACAAGAATTCCAGGAAGAGAATTTTGAAATTATTATAAAAATAAGAGTGGAAAATCAATAGAGGAAAAAATTGGTAAAAGAAATGAGAGTGATATGAAAAATATTAAAAGAAAATTAACAGCTTAGTAAAAGGCACAAGAAATGCAGAAAAAAATAACAACTTAAAAATTGGAATTTGCCAGATGGGAAAAGGGCTACAAAAGCTCACTGCAAAATACAATTCCTTAAAAATTAGAATTGAGCAAGTGGAAGCTAGTGGCTCCATGAGGCATCAAGAAACAACAAATCAAAGTCAAAAGAATGAAAAAGATAGAATAGGAAATATCAGGAAAAAAAACTAACCTGGAAAATAGATTGAGATGAGATAATTTAAGAATTGTTGGCCTACCTGAAGGCTGTGATCAAAGAAAGAGCATAGATATTATGTTATAAGAAAGTAAAACTGCTTCAAAATCCAGAAATTAGATGGTAAAATATGAATTAAAAGAATCCAACAATTACCTCCCAAAAGAGATCCCAAAGTGAAAACTCTCAGAAATATTATTGCTAAATTCCAGAGCTATTAGGTCAAAGATAAAATATGTCAAACAAGCAGAAACAAATCATTCAAATACCATGGAACCACATTCAGAATATCAAAAGATTTTGCAGCTATCAGCATAAAGAATTGGGCTTAGAATAAGATATTCTGGGAGGCAAATGCACTAGGAGAACAATCAAGAATAACCTACCCAGCAGAAATGAGTATAATCCTTCAGGGGGGAAATGGACATTTCATGAAATAGAGGAATTTCAAGCATTTCTGATTAAAAGGCTAGAAATGGTAGAAAAATTGACTTTCAGATGAAACACTCAGGAGAAACATAGAAAGGTAAGCATGAAAGAGAAATCATGAAGGATTCAATGAAGTTAAACTATTTTTGTCCCTATATGGAAAGACGAAACATGTAGCTCCGAAGAACTTTACAATTAGTAAGGCAGTTAAAAAGGCATTTCATAGACAGACAGTATAGATGTAAGTCAATTATGTTGAGATGATCTAAAAAAATGGGATGCATCAGAAACAGATGAATTGGGGAAGGGGAAAGAATTCGGGAAATTATCTCACACAAAGGGCACCCAAGGAAGATCTTTTTATCTATCTACTTACCTATCTACTCAATTGGGTATAGAAAAGTATTTTTTACCCAACAGGGAAGTAGGAGTGGAAGGGTATAAGAGAAAGGGTTAGTGATAAAAGTGAATGGTGAGAAGAAAACAGACTTGAGGAGAGATGGGGTAAGAAGAGAGAGAGAAGGATAAAACAAAAGAGAATGGGATAGAAGGAAATGCATAGTTAGTAATCATAATTGTGAATATGAAGGGGATGAATTCACCCATAAAATGGAAGCAAATAACAGAATGGGTTAGAAACCAGAATCCAACAATATGCTATTTACAAGAAACACACTTGAAACAGAGAGACACACACAGAGTTAAAATAAGGACTGTAGCAGAAGCTGAAGTAAAAAAGGAAGAAGTAGCAATCACAATCTCAGACAAAGCAAAATAGTTTTCTTCCCTAAAACACATCTTGCTAAAAGTTACCACTGAAAATGAAGTAATATGCATACTAAATATATATGCACCAAATATTATAGCATCCATATTTTAAAGTAAAAGTTAAATGAGCTACAGGAGTAAAGAAAAAGTAAACAGTAGTTGAGGGTCCTCAACTTTCCTCTCTTGGAGCTAACTAAATCTGACCATAAAATGAATAAGAAAGAAGTTAAGAAGATGAATAGAATTAAAAAAAAATAGATATGATAGATCCCTGGAGAAAATTAAATGGTAAAAGAAAGGAGTATTTTCATAGCTGTATGCAACAACAACACATTCACAAATATTGGACATATGTTAAGGCATTAAAAACCTCATAACCAAATACAGAAAAGCAGATGTATTAAGTGCACCCTTTTCAGACCATAATTCAATATAAATTACATTCAATAAAGGGCTTTGGAAGCACATATTAAAAAAAAATTAGAAACTAAATAATATAATCCTAAAAAATGACAGGCTCAAAGAACAAATTATAGAAACAGTCATAATTTCATTAAACAGAATGATGACAATGAGACAACATACCATAATTAGTGAGATGTAGTTGAAGTAGTACTTAGAGGAAAATTTGTATCTTTATGTCAATTTATATCTTTAAATTCATACATCAATGCATGTATTCATATATTTAAATGGATACATCAATAATAGAAATATCATATCAATAATTTGGGCAAGCAACTAAAAAACTAGAAAAAAAATTATAAATCCCCAATTAATCATTGAAATAGAAGTCTTGAAAATCAAAGGAGAGATTAATAACATTAAAATAAAAAATATAAAACTAATAAGTAAAAATGGGTGCTGTTTCTATGAAAAAATAATAAAATAGATATATCATGGGTTAATTTAATTTTTTAAAGAAAACAAAATTACCAGTATTAAAAATGTAAAGGGTGGATGCACAACCAACAAAGATGAAATAATTAGGAGTTATTTTGCCTAATTATATACCAAGAAAACTGACAATCAAAGTGAAGTGGATAAACATTTACAAAAATAGAAACTGCCCAGATTAACAGAAGAGGAAATAGAATACTTAAATAACTCTGTCATAGAAAAATATATTGAACAAGCCATAATTGATCTCCCTAAGAAAAATTCTACAGGACTAGATGAATTTACATGTGAATTCTACCAAACATTTAAAACCAATTAATTCCATTACTATATATTACTGTATGAAAAAAATAGATAAAGAAGGAGTCCTACTAAATTCTTTTTATGACACAAATATGGTTTTGATATCTAAACCAGGGACAGCAAAAACAGACAAAGAAAACTATAGACCAATGTCCTTAATGAATACTGAAGCAAACTTTTTAAATAAAATACTAGTGAGGATATTATAGTAATATATCACAAATAACATACACAATAGCCAGCTGGAATTTATACTAGGAATGCAGGGCTAGTTTAATATTAGCAAAAGTATAAGTATAATTGATCATATCAATAATCAAAACAACAAAAATATATTGTTATTTCAATAGATGCAGAAAAAGATTTTGACAAATAACACCCATTACTTAAAAAAAAGAAAAAAAATAGAAGCAAATGTAGCCTTCCTTAAAATGTTAAGTAGTATCTATCTAAAACCATGAGCAAGCATTATCTGTAATGGAGATAAGCTAGAAGCCTTTCCAATAAGATCAGAGGTGAAGCAAGGATGCCCACTATTACCACTGTTATTTAATATTGTACTAGAAATGTTAGCTATAAAATTAAGACAATAAAAATAAAGTGAAGGAATACAAATAGGCAAAGTGGAAACAAAACTATCACTTTTTGCAGATGATATAATGTGATACTTAAAAGAATCCTCGAGAATCAACTAAAAACTTACTTGAAATAATTAACAACTTTAGTGAAGTTGTAGGATATAAAATAAATCCACACTAATCATCAGCATTTCTATATATTACCAACAAAACCCAGCAAGAAGAGAGAAAGAAAAAATCAATTTATAGTAACTGCAGACATTATAAAATACTTGGGTGCTGACAAAACAAACCAAGAGCCTATATGAACAAAATTACAAAACAAAACAAAACAAAACAAAACAAAACAAAAAACCTTACCACATATAAAGAGACAGATTAAACAATTGGAGAAATATTCACTACTCATGGATAGACTGAGCCAATATAATAAAATAACAATTATATAAAAATTAATTTACTTTTTTGGTGTCATACAAATCAAACAATGAGTTATTTTATAGAACTAGAAAAAAATGAGAAAATCATTTGGAAGAAAAAAGGTCAAGAATATCAAGGAAGTCAATGAAAAAAATGTTAAGGAATGTGGCCTAACAATACCAAGTTTCAAACCATATTACAAAGTAGTAATTAAGAAAACAATCTGACTCTGGCTAAGAAATAGCGCAGTGGATCAGTTGACTAGATTAGGAACACAATACACAGTAGTAAATGATTATAATAAGCTAGTGTTTGATAAAAACAAATATCCAAGCATTTGGGGGCAAAAACTCATCATCTGACAAAAATTGTTGTGAAAACTGGAGACTGGTTTAGAGGAAAAAGGCATAAACCAACATCTCATACTGTGTACCAAGATAAGTTAAAATGGGTATATGATTTGTATGTAATAAGTGATTGCATGTAATAACAATTTATATCATAAGCAAATTATGGGAGCATGAAAAATGTTACTTGTCAGATCTGTGGATAAGAGAAGAGGTTGAAACAAAACAAGAAATAGAGAGGGGTTCCTAGGAAGTAAAATGGATAATTTTGATTGCATAAATTTAAAAGTTTTTGCACAAAACCAATGCAGCCAAAATTGGAAAGAAAGCAAGAAACTTGGGGAAAATTTACAGCTATTTTCTCTGATAAAAACCTTATTTTTGTATAATTTATTGTATTATATATAAGCCACATATGTTATATATGAGCCATATTCATAAAACTAAGAATACTTCCCCAATTGATAAATGGCCAAAGGATATGAACATGTCGTTTTCAGAAGAAATGAAAGCTATCAATACTCACATGAAAAAATACTCTAAATCACTATTGATTAGAGAAATGCAAATTAAAACAACTCTGAGATACAACCTCCAACCTGTCAGATTGATTAACATGACAGAAAAGAAAAATGATAAATACTGGAGGGGATGTGGAAAAATAAGTACACTAATGTATTGTTGGTGGAATTGTGAACAAGTCCGAGTTGTGAACAAGTTTAGTTATTCTAGAGAAGAATTTGAAACTATCCCAAAAGGGCTATAAAATTGTGCATACTTTTTGATCCAGCAATACCACTACTAGATCTGTCTCCCAAACAGATTGAAGAAAAGGAAAAAGGACTTATGCATACAAAAAACATTTATAGCAACTCTTCTTATGGTGGTAAGGAACTGGAAATCTGAAGAGATACCCATCAATTGCAGAATGGCTAAACAAGTTGTGGTATATTGTTGTGATGCCATACTATAAGAATGGCATAAGAAATGATGAGTAGAATGTTTTCAGAAAAGAAAAAAAATAAACTAGAAAGACTAATATGATGTAAAGTAAATTGAGCAGAACCAGGAGAACATTGTACACAGTAATAGCAATTGTAACAATGGTCAACTGTGAAAGACAGCTACTCTGATCAGAACAATGATCCAAGAAAACTCCAAATGATTCATGATAAAAAATACTATCCACCTCCAAAGAGAGAACTGATGAACTGTAAGTGCAGATTGAAGTAATTTTTGCTTTCTTTATCTTTTTTGCTTCTTGATTTTCTTTTTGCAATGTGGCTAATATGGAAATATGTTTTCTATAACTTCACATACATAATTGATATCATTTTACTTGCCTTTTCAGTAACTGGTGGGGTAAAAAGAGAGGCAATGAAATTATTCACAACTCAAAATAAAAAAATAATTTGAAAAATTAATAAATAAATTTATTTTAAAAATAATTGTCCCTAGAATGAAGAAAGTATCAATTCTGATCTGACACATACTAGTTGTGAGACTCTGGTCCAGTCATTAAATCTCTTATTACTCCAAATAATAATCCAAGATGAATTAATTTTCTCTAAGGTAATTCATTACAGTAATGAAATCAAAGGTCCTGACATCCCTTCACCCCTACCTCCCCAAAAAAGTAGTTGTTATTCAGGAAATAAAGGTAAATACACCCATCAGAAATTATCTATGCACACTAGGAAGGCTACAAAAAATCAAGGCAGAAGGTACAGATAAACCCTGTTCTACAACCAGGAGTCATATAGGCAATGAGCTTTTATATGGACCTGATGACCTCTACTACATTCTAAGATGGATGTTTTCACTGATACGGATTCTGCTCATTACTTATTTCTTTTTGCTTCCCAATTTGAACTTGATTTTTGCTATTGTTGTTATTTAGTATTTTATCTTCCCAGGTCACATGCAAAAACAATGATTAACATTTGTTCTTAAAATTTTGAGTTCAAAATTCTCTCCCTTCCTCCCTTCCCACCCCACTCCATTGAAGGCAAACAATTTGATATAGTTTATACACATGTAGTCATGCAAAACATTTCCATAATAGTCATGTTGTGAAAGGAAACATAGATCAGAACAAAAACAAGTGAATAAATCCTCAAGAAAAATAAAGAAAGTAAAAATGTATGCTTCAATCTATATTCAGATACCATCAATTCTCTCTCTGTGGATGGATAACATTTTTCATCATAAGTCCTTCAGAGTTGACTTGCTGAGAAAAGCTGTCATTCACAGCTGATCATTTTACAATATTGCTGTTACTTTGTACCCAATACATTTCACTTTGCATCAACTATGCAAGTCTTTCCAGGTTTCTCTGTGAGCATCCTGCTCATTATATCTTATAGTACAATAGTATTCCATCACAATCACGTACTACAATTTGTTCAGTCATTCCCAAATTGAGAGGCATACCCTCAATTTCCAATTTTTTGTCCCCTAAAAAAGTTGCTATAAATATTTTGGACATATATATATATATATATATCCTTTTTAAATCTCTTTTGGGATACAGATTTATTAGTGGTATTGCTTGGTCACACTGAACTTTAGACTCTGATCTCTTCCTGAATGCTTAACCTACATCTGCTTTTGCCCTTTTGCCTAAGCTAAATCTACTAGCCCCAACTTTAGTACCACTATTTGTAATCTGTACAATATCTGTGCTCTGTTTTGGCTTAATACCTTGAAATCTGATATCATTCTGACTCTTGTATTTCTTAGTCCTAACCTCCTGTTTCCTTGTGTACCAACTTCTCCTCAAATGTAGCTGGTTGATCAGGTGTAACACCAAACATCACATGTTATTGGTCTGGCCAAATAGTCCTGAGGCCAGATCTGGTCTCTTTTGATTTACCTTATTCCATTTCAATCAAGAAACAACTTGTTGTAAATTTTATTTTTCTTACTAGGGAAAAAAAAAACCAAAATAAAGTTTTAGTTTCTTACCAAGAAATTGAAGTATAAGTCAACTGGCTGAATTCCTTATTTGAGAAAGCTAGCAAGTGGGGAGGGGGAGAAGGAAGTGGTGTTGATGCAAGGCAAAGATATATAGGGGTTCAGTTGCTGCTGTTCCTCGTACATACAAACCTTTTAGCACAGACCATTCTATTTATTAAGTCGGAATAAAAAAAAAGACAGTAAAGTATGCTCTTGTTTAAGACCCTAGTAATGAGTCATCCATCCTTTAGGCAGGCTCAAACCTTCCTAGTGCTTCATCCCATTTGCTGAAGTCATTTTCCTGTCATTGGCCTTTCTTTAATTCAGCTGTTATGAAGTAATGTGTTTTCAAACCCCTGGTGAAAAGAGCTTGGGTGAGACAAAGATGCATTACAGAATCAGAGAACAAATCACCGGTTCTTGTAACAGAGAAGATCCTTTCTCTATGTTAATTACTTTATCACATATTAAAAGTACACAGTTGAAGTCATAGAACAGTACCAAGTCATGAAAGAATGTGAAAGTATTCTCCTTCTGCTAGTGAAAGTAAGAAAATAATTTATCAACTGTTATGATGGAAAAACTTATTGGCAATGAGAAAGCTTAAGTCTCATCTGTCATGGAAGTGATATGTGCTTCAATCTGACAGGGCTATGAGCAATTCCAAGGTACGCAGCTCATTTCAGAAGCCCTATTCCATACTTTCAGTTTGAGATGCCTATAACTTTCAGGTGGTGATGTCCAAGAGACAGTTGGTAACAGGAAATTAGAGGTCAAGGAGATTTGAAGAGTATCCAGAAATCTGGAAGTCATCAGAATGGATGCTGCAGGCGATAGGTATAGAAACAAACTAAGAGATAACTTAGGCTTAGGTACCACCTATTCTTAACTTAGTCCCAAATGACTTAAACTCTTATTTAGTCAGCCATTTAAACATTCTAATGGTTCATAGTGGGGCAAAAGTCAAACAGTGTATTTAAATTAGCAAACATTGCAATATAATAAGACAAATAACACAAATCTAATTATTGTCCCCAAGCAGTATCCTCCCATGAGCTTGACTCTTGGTTCTTAGTAAAAAGTGGGAAATTTAAATCCTAGTCATAGGACTAGATCCATTAGTCCTTTGCTTCTGTTTCCTGACCATGCCTCTGGAAATAATGCAGCAATTTGAAAGAAGGATGGAGAAAGAGTATAAAACTTGCCACCAATGTATACAAAAGCATTGGCAAACATGGTACCTAGTTCGCCATAATTTTATACTAGCTGGGTGTTGCGATTGAAAGAGTACTAGGCCTGGAGTCAGGAAGACTGAAATTCAAATCCAACCTCAGATACTTACTACTGGACAAGTCACTTAACCTTGGTATGCTTCAGTTTCTTCATCTGTAAAATGTAGATAGAAATAGTACCTACCTCTCAGGGTTGCTGAGAAGAACAAATGAGATAATGATCGTAAAGCACTTAGCACATAACCTGGCACAGTGTAACCACTATATAAATGTTAACTTATCATTGTCTTCATGATTATTATTACTTTCATGGATCACTAAATGAGAGTACAAATGAATCATGTTGAGTCACTTTGCTGATACCTGAAAGAAAAAGTAGGAAGCAGTCAATTCTATTTTTTTAGATGGGAACAGTCTCACAAGGAGTCCCCAGACAGGTATGCAGAGAACATATATTCCTTTACCAAACTGCTACCTTAGTTCTCTGATTTGCCAGAGTAGAAAACTACTCTCAGTGTTGACAATCCAAGGCATGAGGATATTGGGTATCCACTCCCCTACGATTTTCTCTCTAGTATTCTTTTGAGAGTAATTTTGAGACTTGCACTGCTCTATGTGTATCCTTTCAGAGTCCACAATTGGGCAACATCATCTGTTGTGCACGTACCTTTACCCAAGGGCAAGGAAAGAGTAGAAGGAAAGAAAAGAAGGAAAGGGTAATGGAGGGCACAGGAGGGAAGGCAAATGGAGAAGATAAAATATGGGATAAGAAAATAGAGGATGGGAGAGGAGAGAAAAGTAGAAAAGAAAAAAGCAGAAGAGAAAGAGAAGAAAGAATGGGAATAGAGAGGAAAGGAAAGAAAGGAAGGGAAGAGGAGAGAACTTTGGGGGACACCTAAATCTAGTTAATGAGACAAGGATAATGATCCTATGAAAGGAGACTGAGTAGAATGTTCAGAACCAAGAAAGGATAGTGCCACAGAAGCCAGTGAAAGAAGCACCTTTAACTCCCCAATTGATAAATGATCAAAAGATATGAAGTTTTCAGATTAACTAATCAATCTATCTATAGCCATATGAAAAAAAATGCTCTAAATCACAATTGATTGGAGAAATGCAAATTAAACAGTTCTGAGGTACTACCTCATACCTATTAGGTTGACTAATAAGAGAGAAAAGGAAAATGGCCAATGTTGGAGGGGATGTGGGAAAAAATGAGACATTAACGTACTGTTGGTGGAGTTGTGACCTGATTCAACCATTCTGTAGAACAATTTGGAACTATGCCCAAAGGCTATAAAACCATGCATACTCTTTGACCTAGCAATGTCTCTACTAGGCCTGTATCTCAAAAAAAAATTAAAAAAGGGAAAAGGGCCTGTATGTCCAAAAATATTTATAGCAGCTCCTTTCTGGGGGTAAAGAATTAGAAATTAAGGGGATGCCCATCAATTTGGGAATGGTTGAACAAGTTGTAGTATGTGATTATGATGGGATACTATTGTACTGTAAGAAATGATGAGCAGAATCCTCTCAGAAAAACCATGAAAGACATACATGAGCTGATGCAAAGTGAAATTTATTTCATACAAAGTAACAGAAATATTGTGTGATGATTAGCTGTGAGTGTCTTAGCTTTTCTCAGCAATACAGTGATCCAATACAACTCTGAAGGACTTACGGTGAAAAATGTTATCCATCCACAGAGAAAGAACTGATGGTGTCTGAATACAGATTGAAGTGTACTTTTTTAACTTTATTTTTCTTAAGTTTTTTTTGTTCTATGTTTTCTTTCACAATATGATAAACATATCTTTCACAACATGGTCAACATATGTCTTGTATGACTGCACATGTATAATCCATATTGAATTGCTTGCTTCTCAATGAGGGGGGTGGGGAGAAAGGAAGGGAGAGAATTTGGAACTCAAAGTTTTAAAAATAATGTTAAAAATTGTTTTTATGTGTAACTGGGGAAAATAAAGTAAATAAATATAATAATATAAATATATAAATTTAAATAAATAATAAAAATGAAAAATCAAATTAAATTAAAAATTAAAAAAGAAAGAATTAGCGTTCAGAGGGAAGGGGCTAATGCACAGTATGAGAAGCTGTAGAGAAGTCAAGGAAAATGAGACCTGAGGAAAGGTAACTGGACTTAGATTATATTAGATGTCCGATCCTGGCCCAGCACATTCTCTACACAAAAAGCTATTTCCACCCTACATGAAGTGCTCTAGGGCCTCGGGTATTTCAAACACCATTTCTGTGTGCTCTAGAATTTTTCCATGCACCTTGTGGGCAACACTAAAATATAAGAAATCCAGATTTCTTGGTGGTTGGAATGTTGATTAGCCAGGGGCGTCATGCAAACCATAGGGAGATTCTAGTGTCTAACTTAATTTATGCAAAATTTCTGCTCAGGCAATGTATGTGAAGAGGAGGATTGGGCAACTGTCAAGATAATCTGATCATTGTAAATCAGTGGGGATTAGTCAAGTGAAATAAATTAATAGCAGAGGTCTCCTTCCCCCAAGTCCCTTCCCTTTCATTTCTTCTTTCACTCTGCCTGGAATTCACCAAACCAAGAACGTTTTTATAGAAAGAGGCATCCATGTCATAAGGAAGGAAAAAGAGCATGAGCCAAGAAATGTGTACTGAATAAGGAAGCCAACAGCTTTTCAAGCCTCTACCAGCAGTCTTTAATGTCAGCACATTATAACTAAAAACTCCGAAGCTATGAATCTAGACACTTATTTCCGTCCGCTCTTTACGCACAGTTCTTTTTTCTAATAGGTTTGTGACCAAAACTTAATTTGGTTTAAAATGTGTGGTTTGTGCATGTGATGTATAGCATATTCCAAGCATAGGTCCAGGTTTGTTTTAGGAAATGAAGATTAATAAGGAGCAGCTGGTACATTAATCACCTTTGCTGTGAAGGAAAAAAAAAGCACACACATTCACAGAAAAATTTGTAATCCCATAAAATATCTGTGAAGCAGTAAACCTCTGATTCCAAATTAGTTAAGTTTCTAAGGTCATAAACCATTTTTAGTGCTGCTTCTATCTTTCCAAAATATCCATTTGGGACCTTTCTAGTCTGTTCACATAACATCCTAAACTGCATTCTGCTAAAAACAATCTAAATTTTCTCCTGTTTGTACAGAACATGTTTACATTAATAAAGCTAACTTTACTCTATAATTCCTTTTTTTGATAGTATCAACAGAAAATTGTAATTACTGAAATGTTAAAACAACAATAACAATACTAATAACAACAACAATAATAAGAGCTCCTTCATTTTACCAAGTATGTTTGTGAACTGCTGTGCCCCTTTTAGATAGTGGGCATCCAAGTCATCGAGTTCTCAACTTGTTCTGCAAGGGAATTCTTTTTCAAGAGGCAGGTTTTAAGTATAGTAAAAAAAAAAAAGTGGAAGCTTTGGCTCAAGAGAGGGTGTTTCTTAAGGAAGTCCAAATGCAGCTTCTCTATCTGAGAAAATGTGTAAGATGGCTATGGGAATGGCAGAGAGAATGTAGGGACAAGGTCTAAAGCAAATGATCCAGACAAAGACTGCTCTAGACCTGGCCTAACTCTCTCCTTACCAAACACACTATGCTTTTTGCATATCTGCCTAGAATAGTATTTCATTTTAAGATTAGCAGCGGGGAAGGGGCAGCCCTAGAGTCAGGAGGTCCTGAGTTCAAATCCGGCCTTAGACCAGACACTCGACAATTACTAGCTGTGTGACCTTAGGCAAGTCATTTAACCCCATTGCCTAGCCAATGAATAAATAAAGATTAGCAGTGGGGAAATGAGAAATAGTGATGATCATACAAGCAAGACAATTCTTATTATGTGAAGATGAAAATTTTACACTAACAAAATCAATACAGCATCATACACTGGAAAAAACACAGTATTTGGAGTCAGAGAATGAGGTTTCAAAACCTTCCTCTGACATTTATTACCTACGTCACTTCACATAGAATTGCACCGGACCTAAATTTCCTCATTTATGAAATAAGGGGGGTATGAATTTGAGGTCCCTATCAGCTACAAACCAATGACCTTATTTTCTTAAAAAGAAACTGTCAATTAGAAAAAAAGTCTTGGTCAAATATTTAAGATAAAGGTCATATCCCAAATATTTAGAATTAATACAAGTGTATAATAATAAAAACAGTGTAGCCAAAGAGTATGAACAGTAAAAAATGATTAGAACATTTTGTAGAAGTGCTCACTCCTTCTTAAAGTTTGTGATAGACAATGAGAGAGAAGCAGGACGTAGTAGGACCTGCATCTTGATTTTTGGAATGCATATTTCAAAAGGTTTAGAGAAAGGAGAGGTAGGATCTCATGAATAGAACTTATCCAGGGGAGAATGTTAGACCAAGAGGTTTGAGAAGTGCTCAAGAATGGAATTCTAAAAAAGGGGGGTGGTGGGGAACAATTTAAATAGGGAAGGAAAAGGAGAGTTGTATGAAAAGACTGATGAGGATGGATGGGGAATTCACCAACTAGTAGATTTGTTAAAAATATATATGTATAGGAGATAGAATTGTTATCAAGTAACAGAATGAATATAATGGTTTGGAACATGCTACAAAATTTTCATTGAGTGATAAAGCCCAGAATAAACAAAGGGTATCTAAGAAGAGCAGAATATATTTTAAGCTAAAATGGGTAAAAAGAATGTCAAAGAGGAATAGAGCCATTATCCTGGGTAGATGGGACAATGATAACTGTCAAAAAAAAGGTAGAACTGTTAAATTTATATACTGCTCATATTTTCTCCACCAAGAGGATGACCTTTGCACTGGAAATGATAGAAAACAAATAGGCTAAAGGGAAGCTGAGACACTCAAATAATTAGTAAGGTAGCACCTAGCCACCGTTGAATGATTCATGTTGCCTCATCTAGAAGAACTACATCTTTGGTTACTAAAAGGATGGCCAGATACGATTTAAAAGCCAAAGTCAAGAATTTTCTCCACATTAAGACAATGTGGAGAACAAGAGAGGTACCACTGGACTGGGGGGGCAAAAGCAATGTCCTTACTTTCAAAATAGGAACAAGGACAGAGTCTGAAAAAGAAGAGTATAATCAGGGTGAATGATAGCTGAGTTTAAGCATTTGATTCACTATCATGTGGAAAGATGATTTAACTTACTTTTTTTCCAAAGTTAGAGGGCAAAATCAGAAGGAATTGGTAGAAAATAATAGCAAAACAAAAAAGAAAATTTAATTTTGAGGCTAGAGCAGTACAAAAATGAAATGGTCTGCCATGGAAAGTTATGAGGTCTTCTTCATTGAAAGTCTTCAAGAAAATCCTAAATGGTGGGTATAGATTCATTTAAAGCATAAGTTGCTCTTACATTCCTTTCCAAATCTAAAATTCTATGATTCTCAAAAGAATTGAAAATTATTTTCAACTACAAGAAAATTATTCCAAATCACTGATAATAATAGAAATGCACATTAAAACAACTCTGAGGTTTTACTTCACACCTAGGAAATTGATACTGATACCAAAAAACAGAATAATTCTGATTTTTCTTCTTTTTTTCTTTAAAAAAAATTCCTATTTTTATATAGAGTGGCTTTCTGGGAAGATGTAATTGGGGAATTACATAATTGCAGTAATGGAAAGAATTGGGGGAAACTATAGTGATATTAAAAAAAACAAAAATCAACAATAAATTCATATTTTAAAAGGCATCACTAAAGCAACCACAGTAATACTAGAGGTAATCTCAGCCCTGAAATCTTCATTGTCATCTACATAGTCTCTCCAGCTCTAGTATCTTCTCCCTTCTGCCCATTTTACTCTTCAACTACAGAACCATTTGGAGAAGACTTTAAGAAAACCGATTTCATGAAGACAAGTACAGAAGAACAGACTGCAGCATGAAAAAGGCAGCTTTCTGTCACTTAAGTGTTAGAAAAGATGGATAGTCATTTTTCAGTAAGAGTCATGGACAGGGCATTCATGCATCAGATGAGGGGTTGAACTACGTGACCTCTATAATCCTTTATGTCTCTAAGTGCATTGTAGGTAGCAGGCCCTTTGATAGATCTCTAGCTGTATGATCTAATAAAATCCATCCTCAATGAAAGGATTATCTATAAATACCCCTCTTTCAAGTTTGAGTTTACTTCTTCGTCTTATTGACTCTCTTTAGACCTTTGCTAGATGTTCATTTTAAAAGGATTTTTCATGGAGAAACCTGTTGAATAGCATGAAGATGAGGAGCACCCTGAAGATTTCTATGAATAGTCCTGAAGGGGTAGCCAGATGTGGAGTGGAGATGGTTCAGGTGGAGGATGGGTGGACCATCGTCTTTCTGACTCCTCTCACCATCTCTCTAATTGTGAACTCCACCAACCCTGCCATGATGGCACACTTTCATACAGAGCTCACAATGGGCCATGAAACCCAAGTGGATTTTGTGTATTCACTGCCAACATTTTCCTATAGAGCTGATTTGAATTCTAGCCCAGTAACTTGAAATCTGTGTAACTTTGTGTGAGTTGTTTAATCTTTCTGTGCTTCATGGTATCATTCTGTAGATCTTGAACTGGAAGGGCCTTCAGAAGCCATCTTTTCTGACCTCATTTCATTGATAAAAAACTGAGGGGCAGAGAGATTAAATGACTTACTTGATATACTACAGGTAAGTGAAAAGGAAACAATATGGTAAAGGAGAAAATAATTTTGGAGACAGAAGACCTGGAAATTAATCTTGCCTCTGACATTTATTAGCAATGTGACCTCAGGTAAATCATTTCCCTTCTATGGGTCTCAGTTTTCTTTTCTGTAAAAAGAGGGGATTAGGCTAGATGACCTCTGGATTTGCTTCCAGTTTTCAATCTGTGTTTTTGTTGTCAGAGGTAAGATTTGTACCCAGACCAGACTTTGCGACCAGTGCTCTTTCCACTGATCACACTGCCTCAATTTGTTCTGACCAATGGAATTTTGATGTAACTTTTCTTATGAGCTAGTGTTCTGCTCTATATCTTACTTTTGATACAAAAACTTAATCTTTGGAGAAAATGATATCAGTGATTCAAATTTTAGCCAAGGTATTCTCCCTGTTTAGTCACTTAACTTCTTTCAGCCTCAATTTACTCATCTATCAAATCGGGATCGTCTAATCACCTACCTTACAATGTTGTTATAAGGATCAAATCAAATGAGATAATACACATATAAATTACTTTGCAAACCTTGAAACATTATGTAAGTTAGTTATTATTAATATCCTGACAGGCTGGTCTACAGAAAAGAAGAGCCCAATGAAGACTTGGTTTCTCAATAAGTTGAGGCAATGTCCTTCATAAGCCTCATCTCCATGAAGTGAAAGGCTTTGTGTCCCATTGCAGAAACTTCTCATATCATGGAACAAATGGGAAGATCTATTGGGGTTGTGGGGCACCGTCCTCATGTCCTTCGATTTCAATAAGAAAATTCTAGCTGGAAAGACCGTAGAGATCATCTAGTTGGAACACCTCCACCCCCATGTAAGAGGTAAAAACCTGTCCTGAAACCAGCTCGTGCTGGCTTATGAAAGCTGATTGTTAAATTTCAGTGTGAGCATTTGTACCTTGGAATTAGGCATACACTCTAATTCAAGGCTTGATTTATTATTTTTGATGGTCTAGACTCAAGAAGATGATGAGGAAAATGTTCATCATTCAGATTAAATTTGAAAATATATCATGCATTTTTTGGTTTTGTTTTGGTGAGTTGGTTGTGAATTGTTTATCACCACGTCACTGCAATTGAAGTAACTGAGTCCCAAGAGAGGGTTTGCCTAAGTTAAGGAGAGTCTCATCTTAAGGAAATGATACTCATCTATTCCCAGTGTCCTGAGCTAGTCTAATTTGTGGCCTTGAATAAGTCAGTGCACTGCCTCAGAGATAAATTCCATCTCTGCTGCTTTGCTTCCAGAGTCACAAGACATCACAATATTGTCTACTACAAAGGTCTACTACAATGTGTTTCAAAGATTCCACAGGGCATTCCTGGTCTAGCCAAGGCCAAGGATCCATTGTTTCTCATATGCCCTCATAATTTCTTCTATTGAAATAAAATTTTCTTAATATCTTTTGTTTTGATATCACTCCCACTTTTAGATGTATCCCTACACCTCTCACCTTTAGAGAGTTAGCTCATTTGATGAAGAATGAAAAAGGGGAAAAAACAATTTTGGAAATACCAGGCAATATATTAGAAAATTCCTATCTGTACAAAGAAGTAGAGGAGGTACCTTCTCATATCTATTCTTTGGGACCAAGCACAGTCATTATAATTTCATAGCGCTAAGTTTTAAAGGATTTTTTGGTTATTGTTCTTTCCATTTACATTGTTCTAGTCATTGTGCAAACTGCTCTCCTTGTTTTCCTTCTTTCACTTCATATCAGTTCATATCCATAGTGTCTTAACATATGCTTACAAACTCATCACAGGATAGAGCATTTAGAAGTAGAAGGAACATTAAAGGTACCAACTAATCATCTCCCCAATCCCATCTTACAAATAAGGAAAGTGAGTCCCAGAAAAGAATGGTGACTTGCACAAGGTCACCAAGATAATAAATAGAAGAGCCAAATTTGAACCCCAGATTTTCTGTCTTTAGATTCCATGCTCTTTCAACAAATTAGGCATGAGAATCAACCCTATTTAACACTAACAGATGGTTTGAAAATGAGCAGCCTGGACTTTATTATATGCTTATTGACTCAGTATTTCAGTTCAAGCAGAGGGCAGTGGAAAGAATACTAAATTTGGAATAGGGGAGCTCGGTTCACATGTTGGTTCTACTCTGTCCTAGTTTTGTGCTCCTGGGCGAGTCCCTTTCCCATTTTGGGTTGCACTTTTCTCATCTGGAAAATGAGGGTATTGAGCAGTTTATACCTGATGTCCCCTTTGATTCTACTATATGATCTGATGACCTCTGCTTGTCAGGGTGCAGGGAGGCACTACAGTGACTCTACCTGAATTAGCTTTTATGTTTCAGAACTGCAGTGCTAGGTCTGGACAAACTTCTTATTCTAAGGAGTAACAGATACAAGCTCCAGCTAGTTCAGATTTAAAATTGTTTCTGGTGTCTGGCCATGTACTCTAGGAACACACTTTCCTCATCTTACTGGAGAGAGAATTTCTTATATAGTTTCTATTTTTCTTCCTCCAACCCCAGTAGGATAAATGTCAGTCTTTATTGTGCAGCAAGTACATGACACTTTTCACATGAATGAATTGACAGAAGGATGTAACCCTAGGGATGGCCACCATGTTGCAGGCTCTAAGACAAATTAAACACAAAAATAGAGGTGAAGATAACACTTTGGAGTGATGTTACTGACATTAGAAAACTGAAAATGGAAATGGAAAATTCAAGCTGTGGATAAAGTCCCTTAGATTCCCCAGAATGCCTGATCATTGTGAGAGTCTAAGATAGCATCTATTATAGCAAATGCTTGGGGTGTGGAAGGATTGTCAAGAGCAACTTTAATGTTAGGCAATTAGGTGGTACAATGGATAGAAGGCCTTATTTGGAGTCCGGAAGAACTGATTTCAAATCATGATTCAGGCATTTTAGGTGACCCTAAGCTAGTTACTTAATATCTCTCAGCCTCAGTTTTCTCATCCTTAAAATAGGATAACAATAGCTAGCAAGCACCTATTTTATAAATTTTTGTGATGATAAAACCATATGAGGAAATATCTGTAAACTGCTTGGAAGAACTTTGAAACACTACATAAATGTTAGATATTATCAGTATCCTGACAGGCTGCTGTCTGGGAATCAGGAGCTCAGTGAAGCTCTGAAAATTGAGACAAGGTCTTTTTGCTATTGTTCTGTTCACATGTATCGCATGAATGGTTATCTACTGAACAGAACTAGATTCAGAATCTTCCTAGGCCTGCTCTTGTCTTCAAATACAGGTGACCTCACTAAAACCAGTCCCTACTGATAGCTTACAAAAAGTTTCTGGTTTCGCTTGCCTGAGTTTTCAACAGCCACACACTGAGGAGGGAAAAGATTTAATTTTCAAAGTTCAAGAGAAGGAATGAATATAAAAAGGCCTTAAGTACTTGTCTGCTTCCATACAAAGATGGAAATTAACTGAGGATAGAATAAGGAAGATAAAAACTCCTAGTAAGTCTAGAACTCTATGATAGGAGCCATAACTACTGAGTTTCCTGCCGTGTACATTAGTGTTTTTTTCCCTCTAAAATGAATAAAAACTATTCTTGAGCTTCAATCTTTCCATACATGGTATTTGTGGAAATGAATGTGAATAAAAAAGGGACTTCCTGCTTTAGCCTGCATGATTCCTGGTCACTCAAGTACAAAATTCAGTACATGAGGAGACAAGACTTCAGGCATGAACATATGGGCCACTATGGCCAATGCAGAAACACGGGAGAAGTATCCTACTGAGTCAGTGCTGAATCATTACCTAATATACTTTCCATGCTATTGTTAAGTCAACATATATTTACTAAATTTAACACTTATGCCAAGTGACGCAGAGAGGATACTGCTCAGTTCTATTCACTTCGTCTCATGTGAGTATTTCATTTTGTTCAAATTGGAACCTAAACTATCATATTGACTTGAGTCAGGCTTGCTCCAAAACAACGTAATGTATCACTTACAGCTAGCTATCTTGGTTTTTCTTTCATGAGGCAGGCTTTTCTTTTGAAATATATGCTCTCCAAAAGAACTTGACATTTCTGTGTTATTAATTTCATAGCCAGTTGACATGACCATATAATTTTGAATTTAGTTTAGGATAAGCCAGTAACTGGACCCAACTCTCACAATGCATATGTACAGAAAAAAAACATATATAACTAACAATATAATTAGTTATTTTCTACTGCATCAGTATATACCATATCAATACCATATTGCTTTCATTAAAAGGCCATACAAATTTTCTATAGAACCAAAAAGATCATAGATCTGTTGATGGTATAAATTATGTGTGCCTACTTGCCCTCAATTGATCTTTTGGGTAAATTTACATTTTTTTAATTTGGTTTCCCTTAAAGCAGGATTTATTACACAGGGTTGTATTTATGAGTATATAACAAACACTACACACACACACACACACACACACACACACACGACTATACATACATGCATGTATATAACACAACACACATATAATACCCACACCCACAACTCATATGTTAATATGTGTGTTGTGTCATATACATGTATATCTATACAGGCATATGTAGATATACAAAATTGCATTTCAATACAATCTGGTTTCCTTTGTAATTCACTTCACTTTATTTTATTATTTAAAAGCATTCTGAGAAGAGGTTCATAGGCTTCACAAGATTGCCAATAGGGTCCATGACACAAAAAGGCTAAGAATCCCTGCCTTCAAATGAGGAACGCTTAATAGAGCACTAGCTCTGATGTGATCAGATCATTTTGAATTCAGTTTAGGATGAACCAGCACCCCATTCCTTCAACATCCAGACCCCAACCTCACACATGCACATATACAAAAAATAAATATATAATTAAAAATACAATCAGTGATTTTCTGCCTTCTTTCATTCAACAGATTATATGATGGTTCAATAAATATCAATGCACAGCTCAGGGGCCAAATCTTAGGAAATGCCATTCATGTTAGTATTAATAGTCTTGTTAGTATTCTCTCTACCTGTTGAAATTATTTTATTTGGCTTTGTATATACTTTACATATCCTGGTAAATTCTACATAATTTCTATAGAATGAAAGATCCTTGAGGTCAAAAACTTTTTTTCTTGTGCGTGTGTGTGTGTGTGTGTGTGTGTGTGTGTGTGTGTGTGTGGCTAGCAATTAGTATAGTGCCTTATGCAGAGGAGATCCTTAAATATGTTTTGATCAATGAATTGATTGATTCATGGCAGAAACTATTGCGTTTTTATATTTGTAGACTTGGCCCCCAGCACAAGATCTTGTACATAGTAGGGATTTTGTTAATGTTTGTTAAATGGAATATTCAAAGGTAAAATATCTCATAATTTTCTTATGATTAAAATCTCCATTTGAAATCACTAAAGCAAGATGGGAACTTGGGATGAGATAGAGCTATAATAAACAAAGAAACCAAGTTTGTAGCTGTGAATTTCTCAGGAAGCCATCCTGGAAATAGACTGAAGCTTCTCCTCCTTTAATCTGATCCATCCACTATGCTGTATATGAAATACAGACTTTTCTCTCTTTCAGCTTTTTGCAATGGAAAAGGAACCCCAAAAAAGGCTGTAGAATACCTGATCATCCCCTCTGCTCTGCCACTAAGAAATTAAGTGACTCTGGGAAAGTAACTCAAATTTACCATCTCTCTGTTTCTTTTACCATAAAATGGGAACAATGAATCTCTCTGTTCTGACTCAAAAGTATGTTGGAGATTAGATGTTTGACTGTGAAAGCCCTTTGACAAATACAAATGCCATTTGGGGCATTACTATCTTTGCTTTGTTGTTACCAAGGGTATATTATCACACAGAAGAAATGGTGTAAATGATATTATTAAAATAATGTAGGACCAAAAAAAGGGAGGATAGGACAGTCACATATCATGCTCCATTAGCATTCTCTCAATGTCAAAGGAAGGCCCTTGCTATATGGTGTGGAGCCCACTATGGTGACATATAAAAGAATGTAGATTAGAGTTTTAGAAGAGGTAATGAGACAGAGCCATAGAATGTGAGTTTGGGTCCTACTTCTTCCATTTACTTGATGACCTTTGCAAGTCACGCAACCTCTCTAGATCTCTGTTTCCCTTTGTAAAATAAGAACCTTGGACTAGATCACCTGGAAGTTCCCTTCTAAGTCTAAATCTATGCATCTGTAGGGACTAGGGATAGGGTGAGGGTGGGAGTGGCAATATATGAGTTAAGATTTGCATCACTGGAGAGAAGACACATCAATGTGATCACAAATCCATTGAGTTACTGAAATGTTTGAGCTACTTTTACAGGAATACTAAAGCTAACATTCATGCTATTGAAGGAGCAATGGGAATAATTGGAGATCAAAAAAAGAAAGTGCTTTCTGCTTTGAATTACTTGTAATATCCAACTGGAGTAGAAAATGACTTGATATTATTGGACTTTGTGATCATGCTATGAATACACATTAGATCTGTTCATTTTATAAGAAAAATGTTCAGAAATATGTAGAACTATATGCAGAACTGGATAGAAGTAGCAGTAATACCCATCAATGTATGTGGAATATATATGTAGTGACTTCTGTATTACACCCTTGCCTCTAAATATGACATTAAAAATGGTTAGTTGTTTTCTGTGTTATCTAGTACAGGTCCAAAGGAAAACTATAAATGCAACAAAGTTTGCCTTGCTATCCACCCCCACCCCCCTTTCTGCTTTTCTTCTGACCCTAGCTCACTATTAGAGTCTTTTCTATTCTACTCTTCCAGCTATATCTCTACATTTCACATGTAGTATAGTAGATTCTGCATAAAAAAAGAAGATCATGTTGGATTCATTTCAAAATACTCTATTTTTGCATTTTTATTTTTACAATAAACTTGACATCCATCAATAGAATGCTCAGTAGAATGAACTTTTCCATACATGTTACAGAACAGAATGAGAGAATTGTCCATAAAATCTTCATTATAGAGAGCTTGATTTGCTTTTCTCAAATCATTTCTACACTACTAGAATGTTAAAACTAGAAGGATCTTAGAGAAAATATAGTCTGAACTCATTTTAGAGATAAGTAAACTGAGATTCAAGAAAAATAATGTGCCCAAGGTCTCACAATAAGCTTTCTAAATCTCCAAGAACTCCTCAACAATAATTTCATTTTTGAACATAAAGTCCACCTATGAAACCATCCTGATACCTGTGACATTATGTAATACGTACATTATATATATGTTTATGTATGTATATATGTGTGTGTACATGTATGTATTGTGAATGTATGCATATGTGTGTATATATTTGCATGTATGATATATAGACACACATGTGTGTATGCATACAACCTATACAAATATCTATATCTCTATATATCTACATATGTGTCTGTATACAAATGTATGTATGTATGTGTGTATGTATAGACATACTTTCTTTTGACCTTTGATCTCCTTAGAGTACATTGCCCAGCAATGGGATCTCTGGGCCAAAGGCTACATAGATAACTTTTAAGGTTGCTTTCAGCTATAATACCTTATTAGTCAATGTGATCAATTCAAACCAATTCAATTCAATTCAGCTCACTAAACCTCTGTTAACCCCCTACTATGTATAACCTATGCTAGAAATTTGAATGGGATAGTGATAGGGCTATGTGCTCGACCAGTAATTTCATTTGACATGGAGAAGTCCAGAATGAGGAAACTGCCTCTATCAAAACAGATCAGCATCTTCTCTGCGACTTGTAGTCTTAGAGAGTTTCTTGGGTCACACGGGACCAGGCACTAAGAATTTGAAGACAAAAGTGAAATAGTCCATATCCTTAAGGAACTTACATTCTAGTGGAGGACAAAAACAAAACAAAACATGTAGATGGATAAGGAAAGCAAAACACATGAAAATACATTTACAGACTTTGGGGGAATCACAGACAACTCAGGGATCATCAGGAAAGACCTTGTGTAAGAAGTGCCACTTGAGTTGAAATTTGTGGCAAGCTAGAGATTCCAAGAGTTGGGGATGAAAATGGAGAACAACCCATGTATGGGGGAGGGTAGTATGTGGTCGATTTCTTAACACACCAAAAGTGATATTTGTTCATGTTTCTCTCAGAAGTTTTAAAAGGAAATCATCATTGGAAATCAGTAAGCATGTATATGGCATTTAAGATGGCTTAAAATACTATCTAATATAATTTCTCATGCAGAAACTTTCAGAAATATCAAATGTCTTGATTAGAGAACCTTCGACCCACATATCAATTTGCACAATGGACTGTTATTACCTGGCAGATGGAAAATTGATCCACCTGAGCTTATCTGTGAGATGAAAGGAGCCAGATAAGGGCTGTTGGCAGGAGGTCATCTCACCAGGCCGCCTCTTTAGATGTCTGGAACTGGCTTTCCCCACTGGATGGCGATACTGCTATAAAAACCAGAGCAGGGATGTCTATGAGTTCAACAACTGAATGAAGAGAATTGGTGGCATTTCAATTTAGTAAGGGTTAAGATTTCAGCACTTGTTGTTAAACTGAGCAAACAAAAAAATGGTGTGGTCACTTTTGAGCACCAATATGATCTGCAAAACAGTTAAGAATATTTAAATGAATCTGTTAGATGGGAGACTTGGTTACTTTTGAGCATTTAAAACAAGATTACATAGATTTATGACAAAATTGCTACTCACATTTAAATCTGATTTTCAAGGTCACTCAGAAAGTACAATGAATGTATTTCAAATTCTTTGTCCATTTCATTATCCTTAAACATACACAAATTAGGCAACCACCTACATAAAATAAACTGCAAAGTATGGGAAAGCATTCCCTGTCCAAAAGTTGCTACTCAACTGTCATGTAGTCTATAATTCCACGCTTAGAGATTCATTCCTTTACTATAAAGTATAACCACCTCTTTTAAATGAAGAGCCATCCTGGGAAGAGTAGCCTATTAAGCTATCAGTCATTAACTTTATATTGTAATAAATTATTACCTTTTCTCAAAGATTTCCTTGGTGATAGTTAGCTAAGTACATAACACTAAGGGAATAGGATTTTGATGGCAGGAGTAGGGCAGAGGTATAATTTGTTAGTATGTGACAGGCTGGGCTCTGCGATACCTCAGCTGGGAACTGTGTGCCTTTGAAGAAATATAACAGAAGTGAGGAGCATTGTAATGGGCAGTAGAAAGATGCTGAAAATAAAAGAAGAAATTGTTTCCTACTTTACTATTTTGACAAAGAACAAGACTATCATTATGTAATCATTTCATAAAAGTGGAAGCTTGTTTTTCATGTTTACATACAAAGCAATGGGCCTCAGACATCAAAATGACATGAAAGCTATCTAGTCAATGGGAGCAGAATTTTCCCTTGTTGTACCAATGCCCACCTACATTGCCTGTCTTTGCTAAGGAGAATGCTCCAAAGAATTGGTACTGGTTTTCTCTTTAATTGTAGTCAAATCACTAGTTCAGGAACATTCTCTCCCCTTCAAGTCCTTAACTTATCTGTCTGCAATTTTCTTGGGGAATCATCTCTCCCTTTCACATATGGCTTAGTATCTTTTACAGTAGTCCCACTTTCCACAAACATTTCTCCCCTTCTTTTGGAAAATGAAACGTAGGGCCAAAAGGTTTGAAGAAAAGCACTGCAGATTGGGGTTGTGGTATTTTCTGACTACTTTCCTCCTTATTCTGTCTCTTTCTGCTCTTTTCTTGATGTCTTATCTTGTAGTTGTTGAAGAGTGAAGAAAGATTTCATTAGATTCTTATATAATTGTAACCAATCTTCAATTATTGTTGAGTCTAGCTCAAACTTATTCTGAGGAAGAAACCTGAAAGGATGTTTTCTCCTCAATAACTTACTTGCTTAATGGAACTATTCTTAAGTAGGAAAGAAGAATCAAGTCTAGGAGATATGTAAACTATACATTGGGCTCCCTTGGACTGGTATAACAAAATGAATTATGATCTCTGGCATAAGTATGTAAAACCCCATAATGTTCCTCTGGAAACATACAGTAGTGATAATATTTGGAAAATTAAAATAAATGGAAATATAAAACAATAACTGAAATGGTATAGTGGACAGAAAGCATGGGGTCAGAAAGATCTGATATTACTACTCATCTCTTACACTTAATAGCTGTATGACTCTGGGCAAGACATTTAATATTTATGTGCCTTAACACATATGTGCTAAGTAATAGAACTACACTATTTAGGATTTTATTTTTCCTTCATTCTTTTCCTTTTTTTGTACAATGAGGGATAGTGGGAGGGAAATGGAAAGTAAGGAAAAGGTAGGAGAAAAAGTGAAAATGAAAAAGGTGTCTTATTTTTAATGCAGGGAAGAGAGGGAAGGCCAGAAATACACAGAGAAGCTGGAAACCTTTGAAAACTATAGCTTAAACTTATATGGTTAAAAAGAAAGATTAGCTGTATATAAGAAAGACCTGTGATTTCATATAAAATCCCTTTTTTAAAAAAAATCCTACTATATACATGAAAGTGGATGTTCTATTTGATGTTTATTAGATTCAGTTTTTTTTTAATTTAAAAGAACTGCATTGTTTGATCATTTTCTTTCTTTCACTTGCTAAGTGTAAATATCTCCTAAAGCTATGTCCTGTGCCCACTTCTTCCACTTCTCCCCCCCTCACTTTATTGTCATCCACATGTTTAATCATCCTTCTTGTTCAGATGTCATCTACACTTCTAAATCCAAACTGAAACTTTGTGCCAAACTTTAGTCCTAGGTTACTAACTGCCTGCTAGACTTATCCACCTGTGTGCCTCATAAACATCTCAAAATCAACAAATGTTCAAAAGAGAATTCTTTGTTTTTCTTCCGAAATCAATCCTTGTTCCAAACTCTCCCATTTATTTTAATATTAGCACAATCATTCTAGTTACCTAGGTTTGAAAAGTTAAATATGGTTGTTTTTTCCTCCTCTACCTCAATATCCAATGAGATTCAAAGTTTTACTAATATTGCATTCATATAGGAATTTAGTGATATGTTCAAAGTCACACAGACAATACATGGAAAAACTGAGATTTATACCCAATTTTTATAATTCCAAATCCAAGGCTCTTTCCACTGTGCCAGTTTCAACAAGGTATTTACATGTTGTATCTATTTACTAGAGGATGATGTATTTCCAATAGATTTTTGCATCTCCTAGTAGAATGTAAATTTTTTAAGTAAAAGAATTCTTCCACTTTTATCTCTGTAACCAGTTCTCTAGCCTAATGTCTTGCATGTCAGAAGCACCTAATAAATGTTTCTTGAATAAAATAGAATTGAGATTTGATCCCAGGTTTCCTCATTCCAAGGTCAACACTCTATCCATTAAGACACATTGCCTCTTGAAGGCCAGGTACCATAGGGGACTGAAAAGGATTCTTTGAAATCTCACTACAAAAATCTCAGGATTCATGTAATCAAACTGACATTTTTTTTTCAAACAGAAAGGTACTTTGCATTTGTTTTAAATCTGTGCACTTTTCAAAATACCATGACATTTTGCTTTCAAAACAAAAGTCAAATGTCAAAAAAAGGCACCTCTACAAATACATGTATTAAATTTTTAATTTATAAAATTCTAACAAGAACAGTTGCCAAGGAGTTGCTGCCAACATCATTATCTAATTTGCTGACATGGAGATTGTAGGTGAACCTTTTCATGCCCTACACCTGCCACCTGGTCTAGGATATGATATAGTCATTTCAGGACTACAGACGGTACTCAACATCCATTTCCTCTTAAAAGATTCATTGAAGTTGATTAGTTCAAGGGTAAATCTCAGTATATTTTCAAAGATGAAAAAAAAAGAAGTTGGATAATTTTGGCTTACTTTTGATTAAAGAAATGAGGAAGTAGGATTATAAATGTTATTATGAGCATAGCTACTGCCTTCTTTTCAACACTTTTTTAGCCTTTCAGCTTTTCCCTTGTTTCTGCCATCCCCTCCAATTGCAAAGCTCAGCAATTGTTATTCCTGTTCAGATATTATAAAGGAAAATAAAGTGTAAGAATAAAATCAAAGACTGGGAGAAACCCAATCTGGATGAAATTAGGTCATATTGAACTCCAAAATGTGTTCTTTGCATTTCTGGCCTCTAAAGATATGTGATATCAACATATGAATATTGATCAAGATGATAGTAATTGGTTCAAATTCCTGCTATACCACTAACTTTCTGTATGACCATGGAAAAGTCACTGCCCCTCTCTGGATATCAATTTTCCTAGTTGTAAAATTAGAGGGTTGTACTAGAAGAATCTCAAGTTGTTTCCTTCCATCTGGTATAGTTTGTGATTGTAGTAGATAAATGTTGACAACATTATTATGTGGCAACCCTAGGCTATTCAAGGCATCCCTCTCCTCTGGCACAAGGACGGTGCTGATTATTGAAATGTAACCCTATGCCAGGGAATAAAATCTATGTAAAAAGATTTAACAAAGTGAGTGGGATGTTCTACAAACACAATTTCACTATTCATTTCACTCCAAATAATGATTCATCTGTTAGGAGTCTGTTTAATACATCTATCCAAGAGTTAAATTTGGTCTCAGGAAATGCTAGATTAGTCTTATTTTTCTTTTCCTCTGCTGAGAAATTTCAGTAAAGAATCTTCCCAATAATATTGCAACTGCTAATATCTCACCAACTTTTCATAGAATTACTTTTATGTGTCTTTATAGTACAAGAGTCAAGGTAGTTCTTACTAGAAAGAAGTTTCTCCTTCCCTTCTTTCTCTCTGTTTTATCTACAATTTATTTGACAGATGCTCATAGATCAAAAGTATCCTGCACACTTTTCCTGACTCTAAAGGCTTAACTACTTCATGGGAAGACATTTTAATTGACTTCTAACTACCAGCAGCCTTTCTCAATCTTCCATTTGACTCCTAAAGATATAGTAACAACTTCCTTTGTCTCTATGAGTGAACCTAATGAACGGGACATTATGTTAACAACAATGAAATAATGAAGTTATGATTAATGAGATTTATTATACAGTCATAGAATAGCTGTTAGAATATGCCTCCTGCCCTCAGTATAAAGGTGGGAAACTATGGATACAGAACATTGTGTGCACTATAAGCAATAGTTCCTGTTTCATTTGGCATTCTTTAACTGTTCAGATAGGTTCTGAACTGGTTGGATGGTTTGAGCCCAAATAGTAGTTGTTAATAGCTCAATTTAAAATATGGCAGGGGGTCTCCAGTTAAGTACTTAAGGATCTGTCCTTGGCCTTATGATGTTCAAATTTGGATAAAGATGTATGTGCTTTAGTCATAAAATTTGCATATGATAGAACTGGGAAGACTAGCTAATATACCAGATGACAAAGCAAGGATCTAAAAAGGATCTTGACAGGCTAAAGCACAGAGCTGAATCTAATAAAATGAAATTTAACAGGAATAAATGGAAATTTTGCACTGTGCATAAAATAAATCAGTTTTGCAGATATGAGAGGGGAGGTGTGGAGGGACAACAGTTATTCTGAAAAGGAACTGGAGGCTTTAGTGAAATGTAAACTCAACATAAGTCAGAAATATGTGAAGGTGGCCAAAAAAGCCAATGTGATCTTTGGCTACATTAGAAAGGGCACAGCTTTGAGGAATAGGGAAATAATGATCCCACTGTACTCTACCCTTATCAAATATCATCTGGAAAATTGGAGTCCTCACCACAGTTTCAGAAAGACAGTATTAAGATACAGACCATCCAGAGTAAGGTAGCCAGGAGGGAGAGGGGCTTTAAATTTATGTTGTGAGAATCAGTTTCAGGAACTACACATATTAAGCCTGGAGAAAAGAAGACTAAGAGAGGGATTATGGCATTGGTCCAAGTATTTGAATGGGCCCTCATGTGGAGGAGGGACTAGAATTGTTTTGCTTAACCTCAGTGTTTGGAATCAGAAGCCATGTGTGGAAGTTGCAAAGAGGCAAATTTAGCCTGGATATCAGGAAAACAAAGTAGAATGGATTACTTTAAAGGTGGTGGTTTCCTCTTCCTTGTAGGTCTTCTTGGAGAGGCTGGATGAACACTTGCTGGACACATTATATTGGGGTTTCCTCCATCTCTGGATTGGATTAGGCGGATGTAAAAGTCTCTTCCAATAAATATATTTTGTAATTTATTTTTTCTTTAATAAAAAGAAGCACTTAATGAGGGTACAAGATATATAGAATGACTGTAATATTAAAAAAATTCCCTCCTAAAGTGAACCCCCTCTTTTTTTTACTCTTTCATTGTTGCTATAGTTGTGGTAAGCGGGGGAGCTAGGTGATGCAGTCTATAGAGAGCTGGGACTAAAGTCAGGAAGACTACTCTTCCTTAGTTCAAATCCAGCTTTGCACACTTACTAGCTGTGTGATCTTGGGCAAGTCATTTAACCCTGGTTGCCTCCATTTCCTCATCTATAAAATGAGCTGGAGAAGGAAATGGTAAACCCCTCCACCATCTTTGCCAAGAAGACCCCAAAAGGGGTCACAAAGAGTTGGATACAACTGAAAAATGACTAAACAACAAACAGTGCTGGTACAGTTCATGAACAATTGGGTTGCCTTCCCTAAAATCCATTCTTTTTATGAAACTGCAAAAATTATTTGTATGATCATAGGGTCATTTTAGAATTGAAAATGACTTTGGAGATCATTAAGTCTATTCTTATCCCTTTATTTGAAAAATGAAAAAAATAACCTTCCGAGATTTGGGAAATATTGTCCGAGGTCCAAGTGACAGAGCTGGACTGCTAATACCCTTGACACCATGTTAGAGTATAAGGCACACTCATCTAGACAATAGTTTCAAATCCACCTCTGAGGCTTACAACCTGTATTACTTTGGTCAAATTACTTAACTTCCTTGCATTTCAGCTTTCGTACCTGTAAAATGAGTGTTTTGGATAAGATATTGCCAGATGCCCTTCCTAGCTCTGATTTTATGATCCTCATTTGATTCATCTCTACTTTGGACCTCCTAAGGGGAGTGCCAGATGATTAAATTTAACTATAGGTGTCTCCCTCCTTCCACCTATTGTCTTTTCTTTCCTTTATGTTCTCCTATTCTATTCTTTTTTTATTTTAATTAATTTAATATTATTAGATATGCATGGAGACTGAAATTAATGTTTTGCTTCTGCTTGGTGTTCCAGGGTTTCAGAAGGTCATCCACTATTTATTTCATCTTGGTCAAACCTTGAGTTTTCAGGAGTCTTCAACCTCACAGGGTGAGAATTTCCTCATTTAGGGGAAGTAAATACATTTATAGAACATTGTTGAATGGTAGAGCTAGAAAAACTTGTCCTGTGTTCTCAGATGTCATGGTGGATTTTTAATGACCCTTAAAAATCTGTCATTTTACTGCCCCCAGTCTTCAGCTAGAAATGTGATGAATTTTATGTTCAGATGGAGAAGAGTTAGCACTAACTGTGAAAGGCAAACAGTACCAAAGTGTAGGTTCACATACTGCGCAGAAGAATAATGCAGCTATTTACTATTACATCCATATAAACCATATATATTAGTTATCAAAATGAGCCCCATGTGTCACATTCAAGATGTGTTCATTTCTTCATCTTGCATAAATATTCAAAGCACTGGTTACTCTTTTTAAAATCTTGATAAATTTTGGCAAATATGATTTTCATTATTTTAGACTCTTTATAAAAGTTGTTAGTCAAAACTTTTTGACAAATCAAAAAAATAAAAAAAGACATGGAACACAGCACACAATGACTAGCCCAATGAGTCACTACCTTTTTTCTTGATTTAATTTTTCAACAGTATGTGGGTTAGGAGATTGGAGGGCAATCAATGCTCCTGTTATTTATTTTGACTGCTTTAATTCTGTTGCTCCAAAACTTATGAGTGAAGTAAACCACAAGGAAGTGCCCTCGTGTGCCTTTCTATGTCACGTAGATGTTCTCTTGTTCTCTCACTGTCACTCTTTTACCTCCCCAAAATCTAAGGCAAGGTTCCAAGGGTATGGTGACATTTGAGAGGTTCAGACAAGTTTGGTGAAGTAAAATATAACAATTTATAAAATTTAATTTTTTTTACTTTTTAAAAATTTTAAATATTTAATTTATATAAAAATACAATTAAAAATAACAATATGCTATCTTTTGAAGTCCAAACTAATTCAGAATTTTGTGGTGGCTTATGCCTTAGTCCTAGCTATGGCTTTAGTAGGATTCCCGGTGTTGAGATAGAAACTTCTATATTCCAGGCTGCATCACTAATTGGAGCACTTTCATGACAGTGATATCAGACATGAAAACCAATCAGAGGAGCTTGAATAAGACTAGTCCCTTCTCTGTGATATGCCTAGATCTCCTCATTATTTTTGGAATTTTCTCAGATGCAGGAACCCTACCCACCAAATCTAAGTGAAGTGGCAAGTGCTAGATGCAAAGGGCTTAGTGCTAGAGGCATTCTCTAAATATAACAACAATAGCAACATCAACAGTATTTGGATCTTACTTTAAGGTTTGCAAAGTACTCTAAAAATGCTATCTCTTTTGATCCTAACCATAGCCTTGTTACTTTTTTTTTTGTTGTGAAAAAACTAAGTATATTTCCCTTCATCCTATCCTGCCCCCCATTTATTCTATTCTCTCTTTTGACCTGTCCCTCAATAGCCTTGTTACTTAAGTACTATCATTGTCTTTTACAGATGAAGAAACTAAGGCTTAAGATGATTAAGTGACTTGCCCATGATCAAATAGCTAGTAAACATCTGAGGCAGAAATTGAACTCAAGTCTTCCAGAATCCAAGTCCAGAATCTATGTATATGTATATACACACATGCATATATATGTTTATGTGTGTATTACATACATGTATCTGTGTACACCCATGTGTTTATATACATGTGTATGAACACTGTATAGAGTATATCTACATGCATGTATGTGTGCATGTATATGAACACACATATGAATGTATATGCATAAGTATGCATATACACATGAACACATTTATAAATATACATATTGGGCAGACACTAAAAAAATGACAGTGAATTGTGTCCAAAATTGAACAGGAAGAGGAGAATGACATGTCCTCTCTGGGAAATTATAATGGTCTTTTAATGATCATTATGTTCTCCTTGAAACAAAGACCTTTTTTAATATTAATATTTATTCAATGATGGAGTATTGTCATGATTTTTAGAATAACATATTCTTCAAAAAATTGGAATGGAGGCTCACCAAAAAGCACATGATAAGGTACAATTAATAAACAAAGTATTTCAAAGGAGACACAATGTACAAGGTGACATTAAAGAGATATAAAAAATAAAAAAAAGAAATGGATTTATCTCATGGCAAGAGTGAGCAGTGGGAAGCCAATCTCTTCCAGGAATGTAAGGAGAAGGAAAGGAAGGATGCCCAGAATGTTGGGTGAACTTTCTTGGGTGAACTTAGAGTAGGATATAGATAAGAATTGCACACAACAGTCATTGTGGAGTTCTATATCACTGGAAAGAACAATCACCTCATGATGACCCCAGATCAGGAATCTGCTAGTAAATATTTAACAACTAGCTCTCCAAAAAAAAGCATGAAAGACTTTTGGATTTAGTCTACACTATTAATATTTTCTCCATCATTTTTTAATGTCTAGACAATTGACAAAACAATAAATCATACCCTGATTTTGATTTGCAGTATTTGCCAATTCTGTGATGAACAGGGCTCAGGATAGAACTTTAGGGGAAAGTCCATAAATAGTGTATATGACCAGGATGAAGACTCAACCAAGGACACTCATAAGGAGCAGTCAGATAGGTTGAAGGAGAACCAGGAGAGAAACCAAGAGAGGAAAAAGTCTACAGGAGAAGTGAGTAATCATAAGTATCAAAGGTTGTGGTGAGGTCAAGAAGAATGAGAAGGAGATTTAGAAAAGACTAATTTGATTTGGCAATTAAGAAATCAATGCATTTGTTTTTGTTGTTTTTCAGTCATTTCTGATTCTTTGTGACCCCATGGACCATAATATGACAGGCTCTTTTATCCTCCACTCTTTCTCCAAGTCAGTCCAAGTTCATGTTCATGATCTTATCCTCTGCCATCCCCTTTTCCTTTTGCCTTCAATCTTTCCCAACCACAGTGTCTTTTCCAAAGTGTCCTGTCTTCTCATTATATGGCCGGAGTATTTAAACTTCAGCTTTAGTATTTGACCTTCAAGTGAATAGCCTGAATTAATTTTTTCAAGTATTGACTGATGCGATCTCTGTGTTGTCCAAGGGACTCTTAAAGGTTGTCTCCAGAATCACAATTCAAAAGTGTTTATTCTGCAGGACTTAGCTTTCCTTATAGTCCAGTTCTCACATCCATACATGGCTACTGGGGAAAAAAAAATCTATAACTTTGACAATATGGATCTTGTCCACAAGGTGACGTCTCTGCTTTTTAGTATGCTGTCCAGACTTGTCATAACTTTCCTTCCAAGGAGCAAGTACCTTTTATTTTCATGGCTGAAGTTGCCATCTGCAGTGTTCTTTCAGCCCAAGAATATAAAATCTGACACTGCTTCCATTTCTTATCCCTCTATTTGCCAGGAAGTGATGAGATCTGTTGCTAAGATGTTAGGGTTTTTTTTTATGTTAAACTTCAAACTAGTTTTTACAGTCTTTTCTCTCACCCTCTTCAACAGGCTTCTTAATTCCTCTTCATTTTATGCTATCAGAGTGGTATCATCTTCATATTTGGGATTGTTGATATTTCTTCTGGCAACTTTAATTCCAGCTTTTGATTTATCCAGCCTGGCATTTTACATAATGTACTCCACATAAAAGTTAAATAAATAAAGAGTCATACTTCTTTTCCAATCTTAAACAATCAGTTTCTAATTAGTTCCACGCTTGGTACTAACTATTGCTTTTTTGGCCCACATACAAATCCCTAAAAGGAGACAAGTAAAATGATCTGGTACTCTCTCTTTGAGTACTTGACACATTTTGTTGTGATCCACACAGTTAAGGGCTTTAGTGTAGTCAATGAAAGAGAAGTAGATTTTTTTTTCTGGAACTTCCTTGTTTTCTACATAATTCTGCAAATGTTAGTAATTTGGTCTCCAGTTCCTCTGCCTATTTGAAAACCAGCCAGTTCTTCTGGTAATTCTAAGTTCACATGTTGTTGAAACCTATCTTGCAGAATCTTAAGCAAAACCTTGCTGGAATGTGAAATGAGTGCAATTGTTTGGTAATTTGACTATTCCTTGGCATTGTCCATATTTAGGATTAAGGCACAAACTGATCTTTTCCAATCCAGTGGCCATTATTGTTTTTCAAATTTGCTGCTATATGGAGTGTAACACTGCAACAGCATCATCTTTTAAGGCTTTAAATAGTTCAGTTGGAATTCCATCACCTCTACTAGCCTTATTGTTAGGAATGCTTCCTAAGACCCACTTGACTTCATTCTCCAGAATGTCTGACTCTAGATCAGTAACCACACCATCATGGTTATCAGTGACTTTAAGATCTGTCTTGTATAGTTCTTTTGTGTATACTGGATGTCTCAAGTTCCTATCATTTTTGTCTTTTATCATGCCCATTTTTGCATGAAATTTTCCCTTGATAGCTCTAATATTCCTGAAGAGATCTCTTGTCTTTGCCATTCCATTGTTTTCTTCTATTTCTTTGCATTGCTCACTTAAGAAAACCTTCTTATCTCTCCTTACTATTCTCTGGAATTCTGCATTTACTTGGCTATATCTTTCCCTTACTCCTTTACCTTTTGTTTTCCTTTTTCCCTCAGCTATTTGTAAAATTTCATCAGACAGCCATTTTGCTTTCTTTCTCTTCTTTTTCTTTGGAATGTTTGTTTTTGTTACTGCCTCCTATACAATATTGAGAGCCTCTGTCCATGGTTCTTCAAGTACTCTATCTACCAAATCTAATCCCTTAAATCTATTCATTACCTCCTCTTTATATTCATAAGTGATACTATTTAGGTCATACCTATGTGGTCCGATGGTTTTCCCTACTTTTTTTTCAATTTAAGTCTGAATTTTGCAATAAGAAGCTCATGATTTGAGCCACAGTTAGCTCCAAGTCTTGTTGTAACTGACTGTATATAGCTTCTCCCCCTTTAGCTTCAAAGTATATAGTCCACCTGATTTCTATATTGACCATCTGGTGGTATCCATATACAGAGTAACCTTTTTAGATTCTTGAAAATAGTATTATGACCAGTGAATTATCTTGACAAAACTCCACAAGTTTCTGCCCTGCTTCATCTTATACTCCAATGCCAAGCTTGCCTGTTATTCCAATTATCTTTTGATTTCCTATTTTAACATTACAATCCTCTATGATGAATATGACATATTTTTGGTGTTATTTCTAGGAGATGCTGTAGGTTTCATACTTTGGTCTCTTTGGCTTAAGTACTTGGAGCATAGACTTGTATTACTGTGATGTTGAATTGTTTGCTTTGGATTAGAACAGATATCTTTGGTCATTTTTGATATTATATCCTAGTACTGCTTTTTTCACCCTTTTATTGATTATGAGGTCTACTCTATCTCTTCTAAGGGATTTTTGCCCACAGTAGTTTATGAAGTGATCGTATGAATTAATTCACCATTCCTATCCATTTAAATTTACTTATACCCAAGATATCTATGTTTAATCTTTCCATCTTCTATTGGACCACAACCAGCTTACTGTGGTTCATAGACCTTACATTCTAGGTTCCTATGCAATATTGATCTTTATAGCATCAGACTTTCCTTTCATCACCAGATTCATCCACAGCTGTGCCTCCTTTTGGCTTTGACCCAGTTGTTTTATTAGTTCTGGAGCTACTTGTAGTTGTCCTCTGATTTTCCCCAATAGTGCATTGGACACCTTCTGACCTGAGGAGCTCATCTTCCATTGTCATCTCTTTCATCATTTTAGTATTGTCCATGTTTTCTTTTTCAAAGGTACCTTCAAAGATACACCAGCTCTCTCAAAAGAACTAGGAAAGGGCAGACTCTTGAACTTTTTGCCTTAGGGGTAAATGGTTTGATCACCTCATTAGCCCCCCAAGAGCATCACAGTATCAAAGCCTGTTTCAGTAATGTACATGTGGTCACCTAATCATGAACACATTGAATTATGTTTAGACTCCTCCAATTAAGATGCCAAGGAAGTGTATCATATATTTTAGAAAAATTTCCATCCAAAACATTGCTGTAATCTTGTCTTAGTATGGAACATCTCATTCCCTGATGAGGCCAGTAGTAACAATGGTAATAGCTTGTATGTCTATAAAGATTCAAATTTTGTGAAGAACTTTGCATATATTATCTCATTTTATACTTACAATAGTACTATTTCCAGGGAAATAGTTTGAGTGTTATTGTCCTCATTTTACATATGAGAAACCTGAGTGTCCCATTATATAACTTGTCCAGGGTTATACACCTCAGGAACAGTGAGGCTAAGATACTAACCTTATATTTTTTCATTCCTGTAGTCTTTTCATTACATTTGTTTAAGTGAGCTTTATGATTTCAGAGGTATAGGAAAATCCCAATAAGGAAATTTCTTCTACTAAATCACATCAGCACTTGCTCTACAACTTCTATCTTTCTGAGTCAACTGTCAAATTACAGTATTATGCTTAATAATTTTCTCATATTTATGTGGCAGTCTACACCTTATGTGGTGTTTTACCTGCAAAAGCCATGGGAGGTAAGAAGAACAAAAGGCCAGAAGAAATTATTCAACTTTAGTCACATGGCCAATGAATAGAGAAACCATATTAATTGTAGGTATTTTGACTCCAAGTCTATTCTGGCTCTCTAAATCTCTCTCTTTTCCTATCTAATAGATCTTGATACATTAGCTCTTTGAGAGTAGGGATTATTTCATTCTCTGAATTTGTGTCCTAAATACTTATCACAATGCCTGGAACATAATAAGCACTTAATAAATTTGTGCTGATTGATATTAGGAAGTATTTCCAAGAATGTCATTACCTATGCTTTGCAAAAATATCCTTCCATGTATATGATTGTGATGGAATACCAATGTGCTTTAAGAAATGATGAGCAAAATTGTTTCAGAACAGCCTAGGAAGACTTATATTAACTGATGCAAGGGGAGCAGAACCAGAAGGACATTGTACACAGTAACAGCAATATTATAATGATAATCAACTGTGATCGACTTAGCTATCCTTAAAGCAATAATCCAAGACAATTCCAAAGGACCCATGATGAAAAAATTCTATCTACCTCTAGACAGAGAATTGATGAACTCTGAGTGGAGCATTGAAGCATATTTTTTTCACTTTATTTTTCTTTTCTTTTTCATTAGCAGCTTCCACCATTTATTAACATCATGTTGATTTAATACAACCTCTGGGGTTTGCCCATGGTGCTTTTGATGTACAATGCCCTCACATTTTGCCTGTTTTTCTTCAGCAGAGAAACCAGGAAATTGACAGACAAATGAATATTGTAGACAAGTTCATCATCTGTCATCTTCACATGGCCAACAGCCACTGCCAGACACAGCACTTTCTTCATCTGGAACTTGATAGTAGATTTAACCTCATCAACCTTTGCCACTATATTCTCATTGTGGGTGAGCAGAGATGGAAACTTGCCGGCTTTGTTCAGACCAGGGCCCAGGATTTGAGGGATTTGCTTAATCAAAGACTCACAGGCCAAAAAGGCATCATACTTTTTAGCCAGCTTCTTGACCAATCTCTTGTTTTTATTCAACTTCTTCAGGGCCTCAATATCCATGTTGGGGATTTCTACAGCCTTGGCTCATCACAGTGCTGCTGGTCTCCAAGGACACACAGAGAAAATTTAGGTCAGGGTGTGGATTTGAGCCTGACGGTGCCAGAGAAACATTTGTCCTTTTGGGGATCATAGTTCTTCATACTGATTTGCAGCTCCACAGTCTCCAAAAATTTTCTGCATTTGCACTGGGTTCCATGCAGGACTTCCCACACAGCTTCATAGAATGTGTCATGAGAGACTTTGCTGCTTATGGCTGCTCACTGGTCACAAGCAGGGAAAAGTTCTTTTCTTTTTTTACAACTTGGCTTATGGAAATGTTTTGCATGACTTCACATGTATAACTGATATCATATTGCTTGCCTTCTCAATAGATGGTAGAGAGGCAGGACAAAGGGAAAGAATTTGAAATTCAATTTAAAAAATAATATTAAATAAAAATTACATATATATAATTCACACACATCTATCTATCATCTATGTCTCTTTCTCTATCTATCTATCTATCTATCTATCTATCTATCTATCTATATTTCCACTGCTTTCCACATGATTCTCTTACATTAATGGTCACCAGAAACACTGTCATTCTGAAGTAGAGTGCACAGAAGGAAATACTTGTTTTCTCAAATTGCCAGTGACCCAGACCTTGTTCTTTAATCAGAGACTGAGCTTTATAAAAATAAGAGCCTTGTATTTGGAATTTCTATCCCCCTTTAGGTTGTAGTAACTTATGCTATTCTTTCCTTTCAGCTTTTGTGCCATATTAATAGCATGTTTATTTTTCTAATGTTTATTTTCCTAAAGTTCATCAATTTGTTGACATGTTGCATTTGACCAAGACTCTTCCTGAAAGCACTCCTAAATAAAAGTTAATTTAGAAAAGTATTATTGACTTTTAGAAAAGAAAATAAATTCCAAGCACAAAAGTACCTCTGGAGAGATTAATTTGTAATTCAAGGAGATTGAAAATCACTTTCACTTTTGTCCAAGTGGTACTTCACAAAATGTTAGACTCACAGAATCTGAGATTTAGAAGGGAACTTAGAGGTTACCTAACCCAATCCATTATCAAATTCACAAATATTCTCTCAAGCATCCTTAGGATGCAGCTGTCCAGCTTTGTGACATCTCATGAATATTTCCAGTAATGAGAAGCTCACTTCCTCATAAAGTGGTTCATTCTACTGAAAGTTCTGAATATTTGATGTACTACCTCTGACTGAGATAAAAATCTACCTCCTTGAGTTATTATTTCCTCCTTCAATAACTCAATAAACATTTATTAAGTACTTATTGTTTGCAAAGTACTATGTTTGATCTCTGTACTCATTCAGCTTCCAGTCTAGGCAAGGAGAGGTATAAACATAGCATTATTAGTCCTGTCTTTGGAGTATTACAACATAGATTATATTTACTTTTCTGACATCAACATTTCAAATACTTGAAGATAGCTTTTGCAACCCATTGATATGTTTGTGTCCTGGCTAACAAGTCCATTTAATCCCCATTACTCTATTGTCACCACAGGACAGTTATTCGGTGCCTTCCATTTGTTTATAATTGTCTTGAGTGACAACATTCAGTCTTTTATAACCTAATATTGTTTTGTTTTGTTTTGTTTTTGATGCCAAGCCTAAATTACCTCTATCAACTTCCATCCATTGCTCCTACTTCTGCCCTCTGGTTTTATCAAACAGTACAAAGCTCATTCCTCTTCCACATAATAGTATTTCAAATAACTGAAAACAGCTTCTGTGTCCCCCACTAATCTTTTCTTCTCCAGCTGCTGCTACAATACAACTTAGGGGACTACTGAAAAAGCCAATGATGATATAGAACTCTAGAGATGGACTTATGTCTGTCATTCAAGGACCAGTCTAAGTTCAATGACATTATTGATCACTTGATTGGCCTCAGGTAATGTATTTTTTGGTGTGAGCAATTTTTATCATCATCTATTGAGTTGTAAAGTCAAGGAAGACAAACTGGACCACTTACAAGAAGAGGTGACTATTGCTATTTTCTGAAGATAGAGGATAACTACAGAGGGCAAGTAATATATAGTCACAGAGGAGAAGCCCACACTGATGAAATCACAGACCCTTGAAGTATGGAAATATATTCAGGGGCACTGCGTAAGTGGTAGCATCTCAAAAGAAGCATTGTGCCCCTACTCCTTTGTACCTATCTGATGACTTATTGATGAGAGCCAGATGGTAACAATGTCAAGGTTGGTTTTACCAGTGTTCGATTTACTCTTTTCTGTTGTCCAAAGACTTACACTTAATCTTCACTTGTATGTGTGGATACCAGTGGCTACCACCACACCAGTGGAGCTATGGTTAGAAATTTCAATGAACAAATTTAGGGTAAATGTAAGGAACAGCATATACACAATTAGGGGAGAAAAATATCCACTAGGGAGGTGAGATTGAGACCACATAGGAAGTAATGCCTCTGAGATATATTATATGCTATAGATCATTCCAAGAAAAAAAAAACATCTGTTTAGCATCATAGGGAAAAAAATCAAACTTTCTATGGGACACTTGGGTTTTTCATTCTCCTGAAGAATGTTGGGCAATCTTTCACTGAATATTAATGAAGCAAATTAGTGCAGAAACGTCCTACTGCATCTCAGCCACAGGAATCAACATGACTCATTAGGCTCCTGTTGATTAAAAATGTGAAAGTGGGTTTCCTTTCTTTTAATTCTAATTAAATAAATTTGACAAGCTTTCTTGATTCCCAATTGGTTAAAATCTCCCAAGCTTGAAATGAAAGAAAGATGTAACTTCCTTGTAAACAACATTTACTGGTTTACATTTTGGAAACTTTCTCTTGGGTAAAGCAACAAGAATCAGGCAGATAGTGGAACACTAGACATATGACTGGCCTCCCACATGGTAGTGAAAAGACAAAGGTGACAGTCATATGATTACACGTGAGTTAGATGGAAGTGGTAGATTGGGTCCAGTATGATTTGCAGAGGATTCTAATGTCACATAAGGGACAAGCCCAGATTTAATTCCCTGTTACACAGCTTAGCCATAGCAAGAAGTGGCGGTGAATGGAGCTGACTTATTTTTGCTGTCCACTCTGATTTATATGCATCCATATAGACCTGGTTGAAGACTATGCTTGAGAAGCTTATCATCAGAGTCACAGTACAGCAAGGGAAGACATTTATTTTTATTTCTGTCCTTTCTTTTCAGTGCCAAATAAAACCTTCCAAACCTTAAGTTGTACAATTCTGTGCACAGTTTATAACCACATAAATGCAATCTATTGTGGCAGTAAGCACAGGAATATAATAAAGACCTGAACAAGGCCTGACTTGAAGCATCAGGGAAAAAATGAAAAGGGGAATTGCTTTCCTCTCTATTTTGCTTCTCTCTTCTCTTCCTCTCTATTCTATCCCAAGCTTTCTAGCCCTCCCCTCCTCCAAAACCTTCAAGAAAGAGGACTTGAAAGTAAGATTTATGTGAAGGAAGGATTACTATGTGTTTCATTGTGATTTTCATTTTTTCAAGAAGTTTGTATTAATATCTTTTCAACATCATCTACATTTTTCAATGTAGTCCCCCCTTGAAAAACCATCTTATATATAAAAAAATAAAAATGATAAAGCAATGGTTCAGCTAAACTAACCAACATATCAAAAAGTCAATATTCTAAACCTTTATTAGATTGTTTGCCATATTGAGGAAGAGCAAAAGGAGGGAGGGAGGGAGGGAGGAAGAAAACATTTGGAACTCAAAATATTATAAAAATGAATGTTGAAAACTATCTTTACATGTAATTGGGATGATTTCAGACAAACCTGTCTATAGTATCACCAAATTTTGCACTTAAAATTTTTAAACATTTTTATTTGAAGTTTTGAGTTCCAAATTCTATCCTTTCTTCCCCTCCCCCCCTTAGACAGTAAGCAACCAGATATAAGTTATACATGTCAATTGTGTAAAACATTTCCATGTTAGTCATTTTGTACAAGAAGACTCAAATAAAAGAAAAAAAAAAGAAAGTGAAAAATAGCATCCTTTAGTCTATATTCAGTCAGTATCATTTCATTTTCTGGAGGCAGATATTATGCTTCATTATTAGTCCTTTGAGATTGTCTTGGGTCATTGTAATGCTGAGAATAACCAAGTCATTCACAGTTCTCCATCAAAAAATATTGCTGTTACTGTGTATGATGTTCCGGTTCTGTTCACTTCACTATGCATCAGTTCATATAAGTCTTTCCAGGTTTGTCTGAAATCATCCTGCTTGTCATTTCTTATAGCACAAGAATATTCCATTACAATCATATACCACAGCTTATTCAGCCATTCCACAATTGATGGGCATTCCTCTGATTTCCAGTTCTTACCCACCACAAAAAAAAGCTTCTATAAATATTTTTGTACAAATAGGTCCTTTCCTCTTTTATTTTGGATATCTTTGGGATATAGATCTAGCAGTGGTATTGCTGGATCAAAGGGTATTCTTAGATTTATATCACTTTGGGCATAGTTCCAAATTGCTCTCCAGAATGGTTGGATCAGTTCACAACTCCACTAACAATGCATTAGTGTCCCAGTTTTCCAATTTACCCTCCAACATCCAACATTTTCCTTTTTTGTCATATTAGCCACTCTGATAGGCGTGAGGTGATACCTCAGAGTCGTTTTAATTTGCCCTTCTCTGATCAATAGTGATTTACAGCATTTTTCTATTTCTTTGTCTGAAAACTGCCTGTTCATATCCTTTGACCATTTATCAATTGGGGAATGACTTGTATTTTTATAAATTTAACTCAGTTCTATGAGTCAAGAACTTCTCAGTTTTATTTGAGAAATGAGGGCTTTATTGGAGATACTTGTTGCAAAAGTCCCCCCCCCCCAGTTTTCTGCTTTCCTTATAATTTTGGTTACATTGGTTTTGTTTGTGCAAAATTTTTAAAAATTTTATATAATCAAAATTATCACAGATTTTACATTTTTGTACCAGAACTATGGCCATAACATGCAAAATTTTAAATGAATTATGAAACATTTTAACCAACCATTAATCTTACTATCAATGCTAACATTTATGAGGGAAAAGAAACTTTGTTGATAATTAATAGGTAGATATCCTTTTTTGATTATGTACTGGCTATTAATGAATACAATAATTATATAGCATGTTCTAGCTTCAATGTAATATGTAAATGGATAACAAGAGCCACAATTAAGATTATTTTTAGGAATTGTTAATATAATGAATGTTTAGTATGGAAGGATCATTATTTTCAAAAGAATATGAGAAAAGTAGAATTAGTATGCTTGTTCATTTCTAGAGTAAAGCTTAATAGCTTAATTATCACGATTAACAATCAAGGTTTTTTTAAACTGAATTAAGAATTTCTAAGAACATAAATTTGGTTCTACGAGCATTGGATAGAAAATTCATCTGGAATATAGGTATTTCACCTTTTGGGTTATCCAAGAGCATCTAGATTTCAAGAACAATAAAAACTGTTATTTCTATCATGTTTTAAGTTCTCCAAGGCATTAATCATAGTATTTCTTATTTAATTCTCAGAACAGTCTATGAGGTAAATCATACAAGTAATACTATACTTATTTCTTAATAGAAGAAATTGAGTAGGTACATAGAGGTTATGTGACTTGCTTATGACCACACAGCATTTGAATCTGTACAATTAAAAATTGATTTCAATCCTATTTTGCTAAGACTTAGTCAAGCTAGATTTCATATTCCCTTTCTTTTTTTTTCTTTTTTGTTTTATTTTTGTTTTTGGGCAATTAGGGTTAAGTGACTTGCCCAGGGTCACACAGCTAGTAAGTGTTATGTGTCTGAGGCCAGATTTGAACTCAGATCCCCCTGAATTCAGGGCTGGTACTCTATCCACTGCACCACCTAGGTGCCCCGATATTCCCTTTCCATAGCCCTTTGCCCTTGTAAACTTCATCTCCCACCCAAATCCTGGAGAATCTTGCCTGAAAAGTAAGCTTTTGTCTAGTAATTACATCCACCTTTGTAATCCCACCCATCTCCCACTTTCCAGATAAACTTGATTTAATTAAAAGGTCAAATCTCATTCATTTAAATTATTGTAGCCAACTGGAACAGTGCCAGGCCTGGAGTCAGGAAGATTCATCTTAGTGAGTTCAAATCTGGTCTCAGATATTTACTATGTCACCCTAGGCAAATCACTTAGCCCAGTATGCCTTAGTTTCTTCATCTGTAAAATTGAGCTGGAAAAGGAAATGACAAACCACTGTGGTATTTTTGCCAAGAAAACTCCAAATGGGGTTGTGAAGAATTGGACACAATTGAAAAATGACTGAACAGTAAAAGCTACTCCCATTGCCAGGAGCCTTTGTCTTGTGACTTGAATCACATGTCTTGGCTGTGATTAAGGAAGTTTCAGAAGGGGGAATTTAAACTCTGGATTCTGACTATGTCATCCGTAGTCAATCAGAAGAAGACATACCTACATTGCTCAAGATTTTGCTTTGTCATCTTGATAATTGTTATAAAAGATCCAGTTAGCACTCACCCAATGTCTTGGGTCATTAAGAGAGGCCATCAACCCAATTTCTTGGTTACTGCTAGCCTAATTAATCGATCATGCTCAGAACTTTATACTTCATTTTATCTTAACTTTTAAAAATAACAAATTGATGCATGGTCCTGAATCCTAGGCCAGAACTTTATCTACTAAGCCAAAAACTGAACATTCAATGAACTTTTACCCTTTCTTTTACAAATTAGAGATCAGAAAATTTGTTCACCATAGGAATAGGGAAAACAGGTGTGAAAAAGATGTCACAGGAACCCTCCATCAAATGTCCTTATGAAAATAAGGTATCTGTTTTCCTCTGAAGAGTCACTAAAAAAAGGCTAAAGGAACTCTCCCAAGAGCCCTATTTACTTTTGTCAAAAACATCCTCACAGTACTCTCTCCGTGCTCATACCATATATATCTTTGTTTCTACCTCTGTCTGCTTCAGTTTTTTCATCAGTAAAATAGGAAATAGGAATAAAATAGCACCTACCTCACAAGGTTGTTGTGAGGATAAATTGAGAAAATGTCTGTAAATCACTTTGTAAATCTTAAAGCAATCTATCAATTCTTCTAGTGCAAGGCATAATTCTAGGAACATAGTAGATACTTAGCAAATGCTAGTTGACTGATTATTATTCAAAATTATAGTAAGCCTTCCCTTCTGGAAACTTCTTTTGCACATATGTGCAAGTCTCATGTAAAATCTGATTTACTGTTTCCATGATGTATCCCCATTAGATTATAAAATCCTAGAGGGCAGGTATTATCTTTTTTTGTATATTTAGTACTTGGCACAGAGTCTGGCACATAGTAAATCCTTAATAAATGCTTATGGACTTGACTTATGGACAACCTGGCCTCAGGTTTGCACTTGCTTGTTCTCTAATTACTTCATCTAGTCACCTAGCTTTACTTCTCTGAAGGTAGAGAAGCTCCATCTTAATTGCATTACTTTCACACAGTCATCCTATAGCACTTCTGTGGACCAATAAGGATGGACTTTAGCTCCAGAGCTGAGGGTGCAAGTTTCATCTATTGCTATGGCTTGATTATAGGTGCCAACAGGTGAAGATCATTTAAGCTAGCTGAAACAAAGAAAACATTTCCAGGAGAAAGCCTGCTCCAATGTCAATGGTTTAGTGGGGGCGAGCAATTATCCTCAGTGTGATTCATGTCATTAGGCCTCTGTCTTCACTGTTTGTCAAGATACTGCAGGTGTTATTTCCTCTGGCTTTGTAGAGACAGTTGGTATTTTTTCCCTTTGTGTTGAAAGTCAGGTTGTATTGTAGGAGTGGTTGCAAAGTCACTTGGTGACAGTAAAATTGTAAACCAAATCCCCAGAGTACCACTACTTGAAGTAATGGTTAAATGTGTATGTGTGGTGGTGGGGGAAATGATCTAACAGTTTCCTCCTTTACTAGCTAGGCAAGTGATTATCACCAATTATATTATGCCATAAAGTGGAGGCACTAAGAAGCTCTGTGAGAACACAAAAATGTGTAATGGCTATTTCTTGGGGGACTAATAGACTAGACAGGGAAGAACAATGAAACGAATTATTCATTTGTATTGAATGCCATTTGGGCAGATTAAGTATTTCATCCTTGTGGTTTCTTTTCACCTGTGATCATATTTTTGACTGAAAAAATGCTTTAATGGAAAAGTATGCTACATTCTCTCTCTCTCTCTCTCTCTCTCTCTCTCTCTCTCTTTCTCTCTCCCTCCATTTTTCTCCTTCTCTTTTGCTCCATCTTTCTCTGTCTCTATCTCTCTATCTGTCTCTCTCCTCCTTTCCTCTACATAATAAGTGTTTTCTCAATGCTTGTGAAATTGAGTTGGATTTTGCTGTGAAAAGAAAACAAAGGTATTTAGGTAATTTTCAAAGCTGTGCAATATAAGAGAAACAAGTCTATAGCATTTGGCGAGCCCATCTTTTCCATTAATTGTTTGGTACCTATTTACCTCTCTAGGGCTCAGAAGGATACACTCTCTTTTTTCATTTTTCATTTTATTTTTAATTTGTAGAATAAAACAAGCATAATAACAAAGTATAATAAAAAAGATAATTGCGCATGAAACTGCAAATCTATTATCTACAACTTGCTATTCTTTTTAAATATGTATTAAAGTTATCATGTAGATTTATTTTTTTCTTCTTTCTCCATCCCCACCCTAATGATGGCTACTATTAGACACAAATATATATATATATATATATATATGTAATTATTCTAAACATGCTTCTATTTATCAGTTCTTTCTTTGAATGTAGATGGTGTCTTTCTTCATGTCCTCTATAGTTAATTTGGATATTTATAATAATCAAAATGATTTCCTCATTCAAAGTCATTCTTAAAATAATATTGCTGTAACTTTTACAATGTTCTCTTGGTTTTGTTCCTTTCACTTTTCATTATTTTGTGCAAAGAACTAGAAATTGTTGAGATGCCCATCAATTGGGGAATGGCTGAACAAGGTGTGGTATATGATTGTGATACAATGCTATTGTGCTATAAGAAATGATGTGCTCAATGATCTTGGAAAAACAAAGAGGATGGACTCTCAACACCTCTCTCAGAGCACAACAGGATATGTCCCAGAGTCATAAACTCATTAAATCATGTAAAGTTCAAGTTAAGAACTCATTTAGATATCATCAAGGTCAATTTCCTCATTTTAACAATGTGGAAACTGAGGTCTAGAGATGGGAAATGACTTTCTTGAGAACCCACAAATTGTTAGTGGCACAGCCAGGCCTTCTTACTCACAAGCCAATGTTTTCCTACATACATGACTGCTTTTCCCCAGATCCCAGAGATCTCTCTTTGATTGAAACTCAACTAGAAGAGAGAATTAGTCAGTCACATATACATACTGCTCAAGTTTTTAACCACTAGAGAAACATCATTTCAACTCTGCACAAACATCTGTGACATTCAATATCTATCCATTCTCCAGCCATTCATCCATTCCACAAATAAATAGGTACCTACTTGTCAGACTTTGAAGATGTAAATGAGGCAATGACTTGTAGCTGAAACTAGCTTCAGGATGACTAGCTGTAAATCCTCTCCCTGATATTGGCTGCAGGATGACAAGTTGTGAATCCTCTTTCTGACACCTGCCACATATTTGACCAGGCACCCAACCAGCCTGAAGTTCAATTTGCTCAATGTAGAATGGTTATAGAGGTTGTGTAACCAAGTAAATAGAGAACAATCCATGAAGCTAGAAAGACTGGGATTCATACCTGCCTTTGGCACATAACTGACTTTGTGACCCTAGACAAGTCACGTGCTTAAGGCAACTCTCTAAGGCTTTATGTTGCAGAAAAGGTACTGACCCATATAGGTAAGGGGAGTTTCTTCACCTAGGAGTCCTCCAGGGCCAATGCTATTGAAATTACAGGTTAAGTCCCTATGGGTAAAGAGGAGATTCAATGACTGGATAGGGGAAAGAGAGTTGATGAGCTTTTGAGTGCTAGTTTAAATGTAGAGATGGTAAGTGCAGGTAGAACTTTGATCCTTTATCTGAGAAAAAAAATTCCTGGGGACAATGGGGCAGACTGCATCTTTGTATTCCCTCCCCCCAACAACAACCACAACAATAATATATTTATGAACATGAAGTGTAGTAATAAAATTCTAATAATCACATTTGGCCTAAATTCACTTAATTTTCATACAGGTACATCATGCAAGGCATGGTGGTATTATGTCACTAGTCTGAACTATTGACTGAGCTCTTCCTATGCTTCTTTTGATAATAATGAATAAATTTGTGGGAGAGAGAGAGAGAGAGAGAGAGAGAGAGAGATAGGAGATTAGCACAAAGGGACCTAGGGAATTGTGCCTTTGACTGCCACAAGATCATGTCATCCTTGTATTAGCCACCGCTGGGGAAGATTCAAAATTAAGATGAGATGTATTTCCACATGGGATGGGTGGGAAGGAGGCAAGATGAAGGTAACTGGGTCTCCTCCTAAACATGTTAGGGTCCATTAAGAAACCAAAGCATCTACACTCAGTACTGTAGCAACCAACCCTTCTTATACATTATAGGAATCAAAGGTACCTTAGGCAAGATGATAGAGTAGACAAAATTTATTTTCCATTTCTATTCCCCTTGCACACTGCTCTAATCTGCCTTCCTAGATAGCAGAACCATGCTCCAGATCACTTTCCAGCCCCTCTTTTACTCTATTTTTTCAAGGCCCTACTAGACAATTGAAGCTAATCTGATAAGCAACTGTACAATTGGTGTTAATGGCTGATAAAAGCATAACGTGATTAATCCTGAGATATATTAGTATTTTTACAAGTGACTTTAACATAGAAGAAATTCCTAATAGTTGGAATTTAAACACCATGGAAGGAAGATGGAAGAGATATTTTAGGATGATAGGAGTCTTTTGGAGATCCTGAAATCTAACTCCATAGGCAGCTTCCTATTCTTCCTATAAATATGGATAGATGACTCATACAACACTTTGCATTTTGAAAAGTGGGATCATAGATTTAGAGCTAGGACTCATAGTAGCTTCTTAAAGTATTCACTTTTAAAATGAGCTAACTGAGATCCAGAGATCTCTATAGGAAGGTTTAATGACTTTCCTAAAGGTATATGGGCAGCGAGGTTGCACAGTGAGTAGAGTCCTGGGTTCGGCTTGTCTTCATGCCCCATTGTCTTCATGAGTTTGAATTTAGCCTCAGACACTTACTATCTGTGTGACCCTAGGCAAGTCATTTAACCCCGTTTGCCTGAAACCCTCATCTGTAAAATGAGCTAGAAAAGGAAATGGCAAGCCACTTTAGTATTTTTGCCAAGAAAATCCCAAATGGGCTCATGAAAAATCAGACATGATGGAAACAACTGAATAACAACAAAGGGTATACAGATAATAAGCAACAGAAGAAGGATTTGAAGCCAAGTTCTCTGGTTCCTTACCCAAAAAAACTGGTCATCTTCTGATTGGGGAATTTTATTTCCAGTGATCAATAAAAGGCTAAAGGTCATGAAATGATTTTGTCAAAATATGTTCAAGAGCCTCATTTCTGACTTCTAAAAATGGCCATGTCAGGGTTGCATTCATGGCAAGGCAGGTGTTATCATTCCGCACAGAGAACTAAGATATGAGTCAATTCAGCTAGTTTTTACTAAACACTTCACTATATGCTTTACTATGTGCCAGACAAAGTGTTAGGCACTGCAGGCACAAAGACAACATTGAAAACATCTCATGCCCTCAGGGCACTTTCCATTTCTCAGGTCACACACATTCATGATGTCCAGTACCACCCAAATTTAATCCACTAGACATTTATTAAGATCTTCCAGCACAAGACACTACAGGTGACAGGGGATGCAAAAGGTCAAAAAGAAATATTTGGTGTATTTAGTGAGGTTATTTTCTACTGCCTTTGGCAGAGAGCATGTTTACTCAAATGAATGTAATATAAGGAAAATGGAGGAGGAGAGGGAAGGAAACAGAGGCATTGAAAGGGATGGGAGAAGGAGGGTGGAGAGAGAGAGAGAATCAACAACAGAGACAGAGAGAAAGAAAAAAGAGACAGAGAGACAGAGACAGAGATGTAGAGAGATAGAGAGAGAAATAGAGAGAGAAGAAGAAGAAGAAGAAGAAGAAGAAGAAGAAGAAGAAGAAGAAGAAGAAGAAGAAGAAGAAGAAGAAGAAGAAGGAGGAGGAGGAGGAGGAGGAGGAAGAGGAGGAGGAGGAGGAGGAAGAGGAGGAGGAGGAGGAGGAGGAGGAGGAGGAGAAGGAGGAGAAAAAGAAGGAGGAGGAAAGAGGGAGGGAGGGGAGAAGAGAGAGAGAGATCTAAGTCCTGGAGTGACAAAAGAAGACTTCAGAGAAAATATGACACTTAAATTAAATACTCAAGGGATCACATTCCAGGCCTGAGGGATATCCTGTGAAAATATATGGAGGTAGGAGATTAAGCAATGAAATGAGAAATTGACAGGAATGTGTATCGGTTGAATCATTGGAAATACAAAGACATGGGGAGAGCTTATTATTAAATTTTCTGTGGGAGCATTTACACCTCAGAAATCTGCAAGCACAAATCAGGCCTTTGGTTTATTGTTTTGTTGATTGTCTAAACTTAAGAAAAGAAAGGGAAGAAATGTTAATAATGCAGATTAAAGCGTATCCTGCTTTTTGCAGAACTGATTGTTAAACATTTACCAACAAAAAAGGGGGAGAGAAAACATACAATTCAAATATATTCATATATATGTATGTATGACCAAATTAGGTATGTGTATATATATATAGTATATCTGTAAATGCATATGTAACATACATATATACACATGTGTATGTTCACATATGTGTATATATGTATAGCTATCACATATAAAGGGTTTCATAGAATTTGTCAAAGGGATTATTAAGAGATAAGACTCTGTGACCATCTATCTTTAAGTGCCAGCCAGAGGAATGGATATTTTATCCTGTAAGTATTTAGGAGCCATAGGATGGTTTTGAGTAGGAATAAGGGTCATGTAGTTAAACCTATGCTAGGGGAAAATTCATTTAGTAGCCATTTGGAGGGTGGGTTGAGGAAGATCGATTAGGTGTCTATTCCCATAGTCAGGTGAGAGACGATTAAGGTTTGAGCTCTACTTGTGGCTATGTCGATGAATGGATAGGGACGGATGCAAGTGATGCATCAGTAAGTAAAATAAGTCACATTCTGTCAATGATTGGACTGGGGTAAATAAAAGAAAAGCATCAAAGCCAACTTTGAACTTATAAATTGGGGGTTGGGGAAGTTGTACATACCCCCAAAAGATAAAATAACATAACAACACTAAAGGGTAGAAATTAAAAGGATGTTCATTTCAGTAGAATACCTTGATGCTTCGATGCATACTTCTGTTGGTGTTAGTACCCCCTCTAACTTTGAATATGCTCTTCCAGAATTTATATGGCCAAAAACAATTTAAAAAAGAGTACATAATCCTGTAGCCAACCTGGAGATGAGTGTTTCTGAACTTAACTTGGATACTTGTTGAATGGCAGACATATACTCAGTCATTTGGCATCTACCAAACGGCATTACAGTCTGTTAGAGCCTTCAAAAGACTTCCTATTGGAAGAGCTTTCAAGAAGGTTGGGTTACCAAAATTAGTACATTTTGCCTCAAAGTAAAATAAAATTTTCCAGTATTTAGAGCTATCAAAAATGTACATGGCTACATCTTTAAGTAAGGTTGTTGTTATTCAGTCATTTCAGTTGTGTCCAACTCTTTGTGTCCATATTTGGAGTTTTCTTGACAAAGATACAGAGTGGTTTGACATTTTCTTCTTCAACTTGTTTTACAGATAAGGAAACTGAAGTAAACAGGTCACACAACTAGTAAGTGTCTGAGGCTAGATTTGAACTCATGAAGATGAGTTTTTCTGACTCCAGGCCCTATCCATTCTATCCACTGGGCCACCTACTTGTCCCTTTTAGTAGTGAGTCATTTATGATTAAAGATATTTCAGTAGGGGCTGTCTGCTTTTAGGGGATATTTCAGGTGATACTTCTGCTTTGAAAAATATTTGACTTTGATGACCTCTGAGGTCTATAATTTAAGGACATTAATAAGCTGGAATGTATCCAGAATAGAGCAACCAGGAGAGTAAATGGTCTGGAGTCTATATCATAATATCATATGTGGATAAGTTGAAGGAACTAGGGATGTTTAGTTCAGAGAAGAGAAGGGGTGTGTGTGTGTGTGTGCGTGTGTGTGTGTGTGTGTGTGTGTGTGTGTGTGTTTTGGAGTGGGGAAGGATATCTTCAAATATTTAAAGGGCTGTCATGCATAGAAGAGATTAGATTTATTTTATGTATCCCAGAGGGTAGGAACAGGAATGATGGATAAAAGCTTCGAAGAGGTAAGTGTAGGTTTTTTTTTTGTCAGGGAGAATTTCCTTACAATTCAAGTTGGCCCAAAGTAGAGTAGGCAGCAAGGGTGTTCCCTAAATAGGGTCTGTATGATCACTTCCTTTTGAAGACAAGTTGGATTAGATAGCCCCTGAGATCCCTTGCCATTCATCTCCCAAATTTAATGAGTCTACCCTGGGTATAAACATGTTGCATGTGAAACATAGTCAAGCCAAGTTGACTAGAAGCAAAATTTTGTGTTGACCAGTTGGTAGAGATAAGCATGGCTAAGTAACTTTCCATAATCATGTAAAATTTTGTTTCTCTGATGAAGGCTGGGCATACTCTCAGGTGCCTGCCTACCACAAAGCAAAATTAAACAGGTGGGGGCCTAAGAGGCAAATTCAGAGGCCTGCATATGTTTCTTCTGTTTGCCTAAGTGCCTGGTGCCTGAAATGTGGATAGAAAAACAATTGCCAAAGGCTCAGAGCCATCAGAAGAGTTATCGCCAAGGTCATTCAAACTAGATAAATGAATGTTTCCATTCTCCATCTGTCCCTTTCATGGTCACTGTGGTACTCCCTCAGGAGGGAGCACAAGTGTGCACAGTACATCTCCAATAGAAAAAGAAACATTGACTGTCATCATTTTGCCTACATTTAGTTAAATACAGCAGCAACTTCAACCTCTGAAGGAACTCTGGTCTTCTGGCTGGAGCTCAAGCCTTTAACAGCAATAACTTAAAAGATGTCATGTGGTATGTACTAATTAGGCATGCCAAATCCATTAAAAATCCAAGTCAGAGCACTTATGCAATTAGTAAAATTTTGGCCACTGTCCATACTTGCCAGATGGCCTCTCTGAAACCCCTATGTTCTTGGAGAAATTGTGCATGGAGACAAAGAACAGATTTCCTATAAAGTAGTGATGTAAACAGAGGGTCCAACCACATGAAGAAAAGAAACTATATGTAGTAGCCAGGCCAGTTTAGTGGAAATCTTATGGAAAAAATGGGAATAAGCATAGTACAATGGAAAAAACTCTTGAAATAAGAATCAAGAGATCTGGGTCCTAACTCCTACTACTAAGAATAAGAATAATTGCTCTTCACATAGCATTTGGAGCTTTCCAAAGTACTGTATAACCTCTCTCTTATTTCTGAGATAGGGTATAAGCTTCTTGAGGACAGGGACTGTCTTGCTTTTGTCTTTGTATCCCCAACAATTACTGCTGTTCCTGACACATAGTAGGTTTGTAATTAAGACTTGTTGATTGACCTTCACAATGACTATGTTAAGGAGTTACTACATATAATATCATCTCCATTTTAGAGGTGAAGAAATGAAACTCAAGGAGGTGATGTCATCAATCCATGGTCACTCAGCTACCAGATAAGCAGATACAGCTGATGGCTTAGTGGTGAAAGTGCTGGACCTAGAATCAGGAAGACACAAGTTCAAATCTGGACATAGTAAGTTGTGTGACCTTGGGTAGATCATGAAACTTTTGTTTGCCTGAGATTCCACAACTATAAAATGAAGATAATTATAGCACCTATATTGAAAGGTTGTTGTGAGGATTAAATAAAATTTTATTTGCAAAAGTGCTGTTTTTTTCTGCTTCTGGGAGCCAAGATGGCAGAATAAGAAGTAAGTTGCTCTCACCATCCCTTGTTAACCTCAGAAAGCCCAGAAAATATCACCCCAGGAAAAACCCTGGAACAGCTGAACCAGCAGAAAGATGGGGTGCAGCAGTCCTATAGCCCAGGAAGCTTGAAGGATTAATGAGAAAGGCCCCTCTTGCCCTGGGAGAGGGGAAGCAGTACAGAAAGGAAGACATCCCTACAAGCTAGCAGAAAGCCCCACCTCAGTATACCAGGGCAGATCCTGAACCCCAGGTGGTGGAGCAGGCAAGCACCAACACCAGGAACCCAGAGTGCCTCAGTACAGGGAGGGGAGCCACTGGAAAACCGACTCAGAAAACCACCACATGCCACAGTGTTCTCCAGCAGCCAAGTCTCCTTGTGCTTCAGCAAAACCCTGGGAAGCACAGCTCCAAGGGGGGAAGCCCCAGGTGGAGAGACATCCTGCAGCAGCGAAACATCCATCTGCAAGGAGCTAAAGAAAGCAAAAGACCCAGGTGAGCAGGTACCCTCCAGAGCCTTGACTACCCATCCCTACCCCTAGAGCTCCAGTGTTGCTGATTCTAGCCCAACACCAGGTAAACTGCCAGAAGCCTACAGCCTCCAACTGTCAGCATCTAAGGCCCCAACACACAAAGCCAGTGACCAAGCCCCAGAATCCCAGCACAAGAAGCTTGGGTTAGTGCCCCTTGTTCCCCAGCAGGAAAGCTCAATTTTTTAAAGGCCAGAAAATAAGCAAACTCCATGAGCAAAAAGAAATGTACCATAAATTCTTATTATGGGGATGTGAAGATCAAGGCAGAAATTTTGAAGAAGACAGCATTGCCAACAAACCCACATCTGAAACCTCAAAAGGGAATATGAACTGGTCTGAAGCCCAAAAAGCCTTCTTGGAAGAGCTCAAGAAGGATTTTAAAAAGTCAAATAACAGAGGTAGAAGAAAAATTGAGAAAAGAAATGAGAGATATGTAAGAGAGAGTAAATAGCTTGGAAAAGGAAGGACAAAAAATTAACTGTAGAAAACAAGTCCTTAAAAAACACAATTGTTCAACTGGAACAATGTACACTGGAGAAAACAACTCCTTAAAAAGCAGAATTGGCCAAAAGGAAAAGGAGGCACAAAAACTCATCGAGGAGAAGAACTCTTTAAAAAAAGTAAAATGGGACAAATAGAGAAGGAGGCACAAAATATAATAGAAGAAGATAATTTGTTAAAAATTAGAATTGGGCAAATGGAAGCTAATGACTGTGTGAAAGAGCAAGAATCAGTCAAACAGAAACAAAAGAATAAAAAAAAAGATTAAAAACCTAAAATATCTCATTGGTAAAACAACTGACCTGAAAAATAGATCCAGGAGAGACAATTTAAAAATTATTGCTCTACCTGAAAACCACAATGAAAAAAAAAAAGAGATTGGACAGCATCTTTTAGGAAACCATCAAGGAAAACTGCCCTGAGGTCCTAGAACCAGAGAGTAAAATAGCCATAGAATGAATCCACCGATCACCTCCTGAAAGAGATCCCAAATTGAAAACACCAAGGAATATAGTAGCCAAATTCCAAAATTACCAGATCAAAGAGAAAATACTGCAAGCAGCCAGAAAGAAACAATTTAAATATCCTGGAACCACAGTCAGGGTTATGCAGGACCTTGCAGCTTCTACATTAAAAGACCATAAGGTGTGGAATAGGATATTCCATAAGGCAAAAGAGCTTGGATTACAACCAAGGATCAACTACCCAGCAAAAATAAGTAGAGTCTCTCGGGGAGGAGATGGACATTCTATGAAATAGGGGACTTCCAAGCCTTCCTGATAAAAAGACAAGAGCTCAACAGAAAATTTGATCTTCAAATACAAGACTCAAGAGAAACATAAAAAAGTAAACAGGACAGAAAAAAAAAAGAACAGCAACATATTATTAATAAGGGCAAAATGTTTTCATCCCTACAAGGGAAGATGATACTTGTAACTCTTGAGAACTGTATTGTTATTATGCAATTTTACAGGGGTATACATAGAGGGGTGGGTATAAGTTGACTTTTATGCAATGAGAAAAAAATGAAATTAAGTGGGTTAAATGGATCTAAGTAAGTGGATTAATCTGACCTAATTAAGGGATTGTACTGGGAGAAAAGAAAAGTAGGAAGCAGAGAAGGGTAAATTACATTACAGGAAATGGCACAAAAGTCTATTACAGTAGAGGGAAAGAAGGGAGGGAAATGAGCATTGTTTGAACCTTACTCTCATCAGATTTCGCTCAAGGAGGAAATAACATAATCAGTTAGGTAAAGAAATCTAACTTGCCCTATAGGCAATAAGAGGGGAAAAAAAGGGAAAGAAAAGGGAGGGGGACAAAAGAGAAGGAAGACATACTAAGGGTAAAGGGGAAGAAAAGGGAGGGGGCTAATAGAAGGGAGGTGGGACTGAGGGAGGTAGTGGTCAAAAGTAAAACACTAGTGAGGAGGGAAAGGGAGAAAGAAGTAAGAAAAGCATAAATGGGGAGGGGGGGAAATAGGATGGAGAGAAAGACACAAATAGTAATCATAACTTTGAATGTAAATGGGATGAATTCTCACAAAAAAGGGAAGTGAATGGATGAATGGATTAAAAACCATAATCCTGGGGCAGCTAGGTGACGCAGTGGATAGAGCACTGGCCCTGGATTCAGGAGAACCTGAGTTCAAATTCGGCCTCAGACACATAGCATGTACTAGCTGTGTGACTCTGGGCAAGTCACTTAACCCCCATTGCCCAACTAAAACAAACAAACAAACAAACCATAATCCTATAATATGTTGTTTACAGGAAGCACATTTGAAGATGAGGGACACACACAAGGTAAAGGTAAAAGTCTGGAGTAGAATGTATTGTGCCTCAGCTGAAGTAAAAAACAAACAAAAACAGGGGTAGCAATCCTCATCCTAGACAAAGCAAAAGCAAAAATAGATCTAATTTATTAAAAGAGATAAGGTAGGTAACTACATCCTGCTAAAAGGCACCATAGACAATGAAGTAATATCATTACTAAATATATATGCACCAAATGGTATAGTGTCCAGATTTTTAGAGAAGTTCAGGGAGTTACAGGAAGAAATAGACAGCAAAACTATACTAGTGGGGGACCTCAACCTCCCCCTCTCTGAACTAGATAAATCTAACCCCAAAATAAACAAGAAAGAAGTTAAGGAGGTGAATAGAATTTTAGAGAAGTTAGATATGGTAGACCTCTGGAGAAAATTCAGTGGGGATAGAAAGGAATATACTTTTTTCTTGGTGGAACACGGCATATACACAAAAAATCACCATGTACTAGGGCATAAAAACCTCACAATCCAATGCAGAAAGGCATAAACATTAAATGCATCCTTTTCAGATCATGATGCAATAAAATTATATGTAATAAAGGGCCATAGAAAGATAGACTAAAAAATAACTGGAAACTAAATAATCTAATCCTAAAAAATGATTAGGTCAAAACAAATCATAGAAACAATCAATAACTTCATTCAAGAAAATGACAATAATGAGACAACATACCAAAACTTATATGATGCAGCGAAAGCAGTGCTTAGGAGAAGTTTTATATCTCTAAATGCTTATATGAATAAAATAGAGAAAGATGAAATCAATTAATTGGACATGCAACTAAAAAACTAGAAAAAGAACAAATTAAAAATCCCCAATTAAATACCAAATTAGAAATCCTGAAAACCAAAGGAGAGATTAATAAAATTAAAATTAAGAAAACTATTGAACTAATAAGTAAAATTAAGAGCTGGTTTTATGAAAAAAACAATAAAATTGATAACCTTTTGGTCAATTGAATTAAAAAAAGAAAGAAGAAAACCAAATTACCAATATCAAAAATGAAAAGGGTGAATCCACCAGCAAGGAAGAGGAAATTAAAACAATAATTAGGAATTATTTTGCCTAACTGTATGCCAATAAATTTGACAATCCTAGTGAAATGGATGAATATTTACAAAAATATAAATTGCCTAAATTACAGAAGAGGAAATAAAATACTTAAATAACCCCATCTCAGAAAAAGAAATTGAACAGGTTATTGATGAACTCTCTAGGAAAAATCTCCAGGGCCAGATGTATTTACAAGTGAATTCTATCAAACATTTAAAGAACAATTAATTCCAATACTACATAGACTATTTGGGAAAACAGGTGAAGAGAGTCTTACCAAATTCTTTCTATGATACAAATATGATACTGATACTTAAACTCAGAAGAGTCAAAAAAGAGAATGAAAATTATAGACCAATTTCCTTAATGAATATAGATGCAAAAATTTTAAATAAAACATTAGCAAATATATTATAGCAACTTATCCCAAGAATAATACACTATGACCGGGAATGCAGGGCTGGTTCAATATTAGGAAAACTATCAGCATAATTGATCATATCAACAACAAAACTAACAGAAACCACATGATCATCTCAATAGATTCAGAAAAAAAAAAACTTTTGACAAAATACAACACCCATTCCTATTAAAAAACACTAGAGAGCATAGGAATAAATGGAGTCTTCCTTAAAATAATAAGTAACATCTACCTAAAACCTTCAGCAAGCATCATATGTAATGGCAATAAGCTAAAAGCATTTTGAATAAGATATGGAGTGAAACAAGGATATCCATTATCACCACTGTTGTTCAATATGGTACTGGAAACGTTAGCTTTAGCAATAAGAGAAGAAAAAGAAATTGAAGGTATTAGAATGGGTAAAGAAGAAACAAAACTATCACTCTTTACAGATGATATGATGATATACTTAGAGTCCTAGACTGATATAAAAAAACTACTTGAAATAATAAACAACTTTAGCAAAGTTGCAGGCTATAAAATAAACCCACATAAAAAGTGCTTAGTATTGTACCTGAAGCATGGTAGGAGCTATATAAATGCTTATTCTTTTCTCCTCCTTTATTGTATTACATAAAACTTTTTTGGGGGGGCTAGGCAATAGTGTTAAGTGACTTGCCCAGGGTCACACAGTTAGTAAGTATCAAATGTCTGAAGGTAGATTTGAACTCAGGTCCTTCTGACTCCAGGGCCAGTGCTCTATCCACCACACCACCTCGCTGCCCCTCCATAAAACTTTCTGATATGGGGTGCTGTCTTTCCAGCCAGTTTATAAAGAAGTCATTAGAATGTCATTCTGCAGGCTTTAAAAGCACATTTACCTTTTATCCCTCAAATCAAAGTCAATTGCAAGTCATGTCATTATCTCCCTGATGTCATGATCCTCTTCCAGAACAAAGGAAAAAACATACACACAACAACCACAACCACACACACACACACACACACACACACACACAATCTTTTTTTATCCCAGATGTTTTTTTTTTTTTCCACAACCTGACTATCCCTCTTTTTAACAGTTTTGGTTCAAAGACTTTTGGCTACAGATTTCAGAAATCCTATCCCTCCTCCAAACATGGAACTTAGACATTTTGAATACAGAAAGGAATGTGCCTCAAGGCATTTAGGCAGTCTTTACATAGGAACTGCTACAATGTGTTGAGTAGTAATCATATTGTTAGAATAAGTGTATACCCTTGCAAGGAGACTTTTTTGGATTAGAAGACATTCATTTTAATATCTAAGTTCCAATTCATTTTTTGAAAAATCTCATATGACTGTACACTCATACTGGATACATGAGAACAATTCAATCCAGCAAATATGTATAAAGCACATATATTGCAAAATACTAGGACAATGAGAGAAGATATTGAAAGTGCTTTTCAATCCTTAAAGCAACACAAATGTTAGCTATTATGATCAGTAATCAAAAAGACAAAATGAAAGAATCCATGCCCTCACAGAGTTTACAATCTACTTAGGGATCAAATAAAACAATAGAATTTGAAGAGGAAAGGAGCTCTGAAGACTGGGAGAGGGAGGTGAGCCTTTAAGGAAGGGAATAATGGTGAAGAAAGAACATATTTCAGATATTCAGAAGTTTGTGGCAGAGTACAGAAGTGAGAGAATGTCAAATTCAAGAGAAATTAATACCAGAAGATGTGGGCTAGAGAATTGATGCCCCAAAATGCAGAAGAAGAAGACCGTTCCATGTCTTATCTATGTGCCTTTGTACAGGCTGTTTCTCATGTCTGGAATGTTTTCCCGCCCCACTTCTTCCTCTTGGCATCCCTCCAAGGCTCAACTCAAGAGCTACCTCCACACTAAACCTTTTCTGATTGTTGCATGTGTTAATACATTCCTCTTCTCTCCAACTGCCCCTCTCCTGAATATATATGCACACACCTATGTATGTATATATGTATACATGTATATATATATATATTAGAGAGAGATCTATAGATAGATAGAAATAGATATGGATAAATAGATACACTTTGTATAAAATATTTTATATGTTTATATTTGTACATGTTGTTTCCTGCCAGTAAAATGTAAGTTTCTTGAGAGCAGAACAGTAGTGTGTGTGTGTGTGTGTGTGTGTGTGTGTCTTTGTAGCCTAGCCTCCTAAGCCAGTTTCTGTTAGGTGCCTTATAAATGCCTGTTGTAGTTCACTTATGGTCTCTTCCCCCAACATTTTCAGAAATCTCCTGAGTGTTTTCAAAACTGGAAACTGTTCCCATCCAATTTAAAGAAGCAAATCATTTGCCTCCCAAACTAAATTACAATCTCATCTCACTGATTTCCAAAGTCAAGCATCAGTAGGTTTTGGAAAGCTTGTCCTTAGGAGTAGAAAACAACTTAAGATAATTTCAGAGGAGACAAATAAGTCTGGGATAATGTGTTCAATACAGGCAAGGAGATGAGGCCATGTGATGTTTGATAAAGTCATGGAGAGGCAGTGAGAACAAGGTAAATCTCCACTTGCCTCTCCTGCTCACCTCTTACCTCAGCCCATTGTTGAAAAGTTAGAGTTTCCCAAATCCCAGTTGTTTCTGAACTACATATGGAGTCATATAAAATGAGAGAGATGGAGCCAAAATCAGTTAACAAACGAATTAAGAAGGATTATTTGTTTATTACCTACTGTGTGCCATGCATAATGCTAAGCAATAGGAATGCAGAAATCAAAATTAAATAGTCCCTGCTCCTCAAGGTGCTTATATTCTTTTAAGATAACATGTCTCTCTTAAAAAAATAAACACACAAAATACACACACACACACACACACATATATACCCTAATGCCCATTACATCAACATATATTTTATGCAATGCATATTATATAATATTTATATGTGTACATTGTGTGTAATATAATGTGTATGTATGTGTGTGTATAAAATTTGTTAATGGAATAGATGTCAGCAATGGAGGGATAGAGATAATAAAGGCCCCCATTTAGAAAATGGAGATTGAGCCGAATTTGAAAGGAAAGAAAGCAATCTATGAGATAAAGGTGAAGAATGGGTGTATTGCCGGGATGGGAGCCAGCCAGCAGTTGGGAGTCAGAGTTTTGTTTCTAAAGACTAGTGTCTTGCTGACTGGAATGATTTCATGTTGTGGATGCAGGGTCCGTGAGCAAGGAGGATTTGGCATGAGATCTCTTACACAATGGCATTTCACTAAGGTAGTCCCATTGATTTTCTCTTTTGAGTTTTTTGGGAGGCTGCTAAGAGATGTGAGAAAGCACCACCAACTTCTGTGAGTAACAGGTATGTTCAAATAAAGTCAGTGTAATTTGGGGGAATGTCACATCCATTAGATATTCAGAGTCCCTTTCAAGGGAGCAAAATTAGAAAAGTGAAAATGGCAAATCCGTTCTTCGTATCCTGAGCACTTAACAGAGTGCCAGGCACATAATAAGTACTTAATAAATACTTATTTACTGACTGACTGAAACTGTTTTATATTTGAGCTTTGAAAGTAGCATATGGAACATCCTAACTAGAGTACCTCCCTTGATGGTTTAGTCCTTTCACCATAGTAAGCATCCAATTTCTTTTTTTTTTAATTTTAATATTTTTTTAACTTAACAAGAATTTGTTTATTTTTTCTCCCAAGGGAAAAAAAAGAAGAAAGATAAAACCCTTGTACCAAATATTAAGCACCTAGTTTTATTTTTTTTACAAAGTTAAAAGACATTCATGTCACATGCAATGTAATCTCCTATATTTATTGTCTCCTCCTATTAGATTGCGAGGTTCTTTTGCGTACCTAATACAGCACAGAACTTTGCACATAATTAAGTATTTTAAATGAGTATTTCACTCATTAATTTGGGAATTATATGACATTCTTTGTCTCCTGCAAACATGTTCAAAAGTGCCTTGATTTCATTGGTTTGGCAGTGACTTCAATCTAGCCTACTGAGTGAATGGATGATAACAATAGCAAAACAGAAAGGACACTTTCCAGGGTAGAAACGCTGTCCTCCACCATGGAATGAGCCTAACAGCTAGGCCTTTGCTTTGGATTATTGTGCCAAGCCCAGGAGGAGATAAGCCTCTGTAAAGAAGGAGAAGTCAAAGCCCCTACCTTCAAGTTGTTCATAAATGATTATTTTTTCTGTAAGAATGGAAGTCTGCCTTTATGTTACATGTTTGGGTTTTTATTCCATTCAAGAATGATGGAAAGTTTATTCTATCAAAAGTTTTCAGACAGAGCACACTTCTAAGGGCTATAAAGCAGGTGAGCACATGTGGCATTACTTGGACATTAATATGAGGAGCCCTTTGCCAAGAAACAAGTCAGTCAATCAAAAATTGCTTATGATGTGCCAGGCAGTGTGTTACATGCTGGGGATACAAGTACAAAGAATGAAATAATTCCTACTTGTAATTATCTTTCATTAAGATTTAAGATAGATGATAGATAGAGATATAGACAGGCAGCTAGAAAATGATAGAGGACATAAAGACAGACAGACAGATACATACATATATACACACATACACACATACACACATACATACATGCACACTTCCTTACAATATGTATATATGTGAGTGTAAGATATATGTGGGTATATGCAGGATAACTTTTCACTTAATGACTGACATTCCATCATTATCACAGACTTATTCATTTAGGTTAAGTAGAGCTTTTTCTTTGATTCTTGTTTCATAGATCCTTTTGTGCAAAACCTTAAGTAGCAATATTTTCACTGTTCTAATCTCATAAATGTATGGGATGGGGGAGGGGTTGTCTTAGTTTGTGTGCTAGGAATGAAAAAGCAAATCCCAGACAAAGATATGGGGTGTATAGTGTGCTATAGTCACCAATGGGGAGAAATGAGCCTTTGCTATCAGGGACAGAATTAGGCAGCAGAGAGCAGAGATATGGCTAGAAGTGGGAAAGGCAAGGGAGGGGAATATCTCCAAGAAAGGTCTATCAGCATGTCAAAATTCCTACCCTTGGGAAAAGCCACAACAGCTCCATCCAAATTATAATTCTAATATCATGGGATGTAAAATTGGATAAAAGAGTTAATTTAGGTTTCTTTCTTTTTGGTGAGGCAATCAGGGTTAAGTGACTTGCCCAGGGTCACACAGCTAGTAAGTTTCAAGAGTCTGAGGCTGGATTTGAACTCAGGTCCTCCTGACTCCCAGGCCAGAGCTCTATCCACTGTGCCACCTAGCTGCCCTAGCTTTCTTTCTTTTAAGACAAGATTATTCAAGGCAAAGAGACAATGAAGTAGAGTAGACAGTATTTAGACTTGGATTCATGAGACTTGAGATCAAATCCTGCTTCTAATACTTATTTTTGGAGGTGCCCTAGGCAATGGGGTTAAGTGACTTGTCCAGGGTCACATAGCTAGTAAGTGTTATGTGTCTAATATCAGATTTGAACTCAGGTCCTCCTGCATCCAGGGCTGGTGCTCTATCCACTGTGCCACCAAGCTGCCCCAAAATCTATTTATTTATTTATTTATTGGCTAGGCAATGGGGTTAAGTGACTTGCCCAGGGTCACACAGCTAGTAAGTGTTATGTGTCTGAGGTCAGATTTGAATTCAGGTCCTCCTGACTCCAGGGCCGGTTCTCTATCCACTGCGCCACCTACCTGCCCCTCTAATACATATTAACTTTGTGGCCATGGGCAAGCTATTTAATCTCTTTGTGCCTCAATTCTCATCGGTAAAATGTGAATATTAATACTCTTGCCACCACAGAGTTTTCAAAAGGAACACATCTTGTTTACCTCTAAGTGTTATATAAATCTGAACTATTATCAGTTGTGATTCTGATGCTACAAGATTTGAATTTCATATCTCACTTTTACGAAATAGCAATTTTTTTTCCTTCCATGACAAGACTGCAAAAGGTAGTGAGGCAGCATGGTAGAGAGGTATGCGGATTTTGGGTCCATGACTCCATGTGCTTGTAAGAGGACCAGGTAGGCACACACTTTAATGCTGTGACAGTTACTTGCATTCCCTGACCATACATACATGGGAATAATGGATCAGGGAAATGAAAGACCCCACCAAAACATACCTTTATTTAAAAATGAAGCCAGTGACCCAAGAGTTATGAAAGCCTTTCAGGAGCGGCAATTCCCTACACTTCCCCAAATCTCTCTCATTGCTAACACCGACCTAAAATCAGTCAGTACTAGCCTTAATTGTGTTTAGTAGCTCCACGAACCATGTATTTCCCTTGTGACTCATTTTCAAGCCATGTGATGCTCCTGTTGAATAGGTGATAAGATGTAGGCAGTTGCTGCGAAATATTTCTTTTAATAGATATTTCATCTACCCAGAAGACATGCAATTTTCTTACAAAATAGATCTCCAGCATTTGCAGGGTGTGCACAAAATAGTACTTCACTAGCTCAAGTTTTTTTTTTTCTCCCTCTGACCTCCAAGTCCCCACATGTGTTTGAATCTTATCTCATTAAAAGTTAATACACACTTGAATTGGAGCTATTCATTGTTTCTGGTCACCTCCTTTTTTTTTGGAATTTCACTAGAGCACAGTCTGTGTTTTGATTATAAGTGTACTGCCTGTATGTGAAACTCCAATGTATCTAGGTTTACCTATGATCTAGTTGCACAGTCAGATAGCCATAATCAATAGCTGATCATTGATAAATGGAAATCATTACAAAGAATACAGATTCAAATGACAGCTCCAAAATGGATGCCAGCTATTTGTTGTTGGGTAATTCCATTGTGTCAGGAGGTAACAATGAGAAATTGTTTTCCCCGAATCATTATCCAGCCCAGGGGAGGAGTGCTAAACATTAATACTGGAGCTGTGGAAGCCTCAGAAACTTGTCTACAAGGCAAGCTTTAAAAAAAAAGGAGAAAAAGAGATTAGGAAGCTTAAATTCCTCAAGCAAGTATTGATAGGGTCCATTTATTTCTTTGACCACCATTTCTTGGGGACTATGGTCCAGAAATTGGTGGTGCCATCCTGGGAGTCATCAGGCCCTTGAAACTGATGGACTTATCTATTGTTTTGGAATTATTCCTACTGAGACATAGAATAAAATGGGATTGAAAATGAGGGCAGAAAAGGCAGGAAAAGAGCTGTTAATTAGTATTGCTCAATCTTGCCACTAGGACAGCGGTCAAGTGCACTGCGGCTATTCATACAGGGAATAGAAGAGAACAAGCATTTATTAAACACCTAGTACATGGCTGGCACTGTGCTAAGTGCTTTACAAATGCATTCCCAGGAGACATCCCCTAACAAAGTACATGAAGAATATTTTATATGTGCCCAAGTCCAACTTTTTGAGAAAAAATTCTACAACATCACACTGATAGATCTCTCCTTTGGAAACCAGTGGCTTCTTCCATCCCTGTTGTTCCATGACAATTTGCCTTCATTATAAAAGAAAAAAGAACCTTGTGTCTTATAACGAAATAATGATTGCATGAATATTAGTAAAGGTTTACTTTTACTTACTTGAGATACCAATTTCTAGGGTATTCACTTTAGCATCTACTTTATGGTAAGAGAAGTCGATTATACGTAAAAGAGTATTTTAATAATTACACAGGGAATAGGCAGTGTCATTTTCATAAGTCAGAGTAAAGGAGCTCATTTAGTCATGTGCATTGTGCTGTCTAGTCTACAACAGGGGAAAGAACTCATGATACACAGCTATAAGCACAGTGGTTATTCCAAGAGAGAATTATTAATTAATGTTCCTTATTTATGCAATATCTTCCCTAATTACATATGGAACAAAACCCAAAGAAAAGCTGTGTTATGGTGACTTAGAATAAAGCCTTTTTAAACAGTGGCCTATTAGTAGCAAATCAAGGGTGCTTACTGAATGGAACTGAATGATACATCTGTTTTTACTTTCAAGTAGATACTTTCATCAGCATACATAACGACAACCACATACCTACTGTTAACTATTATGTCAAATTCATCAATCCTTCATGCCATGTAATCAAACCATCTGCCTCTGTAATAAAATTCTATGATATATTTGAATGAAATAGAATCATTCTACTCCAATGCCTCATAGTGGTATGGCCATTACCTTGAGTTCTCAAGGTAGAATTTTTATAGAGAGAATTATAAAGGGTATAACCCCTAGAAGATCATATAATAATATATTTAGAACTGGAAGGAACTGACAAGTGATCTAGTTCAAGTCTTGATTTATTTATGGATGGGGAAAATGAGACCCGGGGAGGCTAAGTGATTTGCCCATTGTCATGTGGGTAATAAAGGAGAGAGGGTAGATTTGAATCCAGGTCCTCTGACACCAAATCTCTTGCTCTATGCACTATGCTATGATTCCTTTTGAGTACAACAAAAGAACACATTAAAACTAAGACCATTTATAAAGTGTCTACTAGGTTCAAGAGCTGGGAACACAGAGACAAAATTAAAACTGTTACTACTTACTAGAAGCCAGCATTCAGCTGGAGCTATCCTAGGTAGTGGTGGAAATCAAATACTTTGCAAAGGAAGTGGCAACCAACCACAGCCTTGAAAGAAATTGTGGATTTCAGGAGCTGGAGGTGAGTAGGGAATATATTCCAAGCATAGCAACATTTTGAGTCAATCCTCCTGTATAAACTGAGTGGGATGAGCAACTGTCCCTCTATCAGCTATTAGCTCAGTTTCCTCATTCATTCTTATCCCAGGCTCAAAGGCAATCAAGTTATGTTATGGTATTTCCTTAGTGGCTCCTGAATTAACAACATTTCATGAATTTATCAATTAAGCCTAATCATTAACCCAGATTTGTTAAATAACAAACTAGAGAAACCTTTTGTTTTTTCTCACAAGCATTTGTTCATCTCTCTCTCTTTTCCATCTCTCTCTTTTTCTTCATATCTGTATATAGATACATATCAAGATTGATGTTATTATTTATATATCTTTAGTTTATATATCCTTATCCCTTATGCTTCAATAATCATTAAGATTACTGACTATGCTATTTATTAACAGTATAACAAAACTTATAATAAATACAAATAATTATAGTACATCAACTGTGATAAAGTTCACAGTCAAAGTTATATCAGAGGAATAGCTAGTAGTTCATGTTTTGGAACATGGTATTTGTAGTATGAGATAATGCTAGAAAGGAAGATGGGAACCAGTCAGTAAAGGACTTTAAATGACAAGTTGAGAAGATTGTATTTTGTCTTAGTCAACAGAGAGACAGAAGATTTTTAAATGGTTGAGTGATATGGTCAGATCTATACATTAGGAAGATTATTTGAGTAAACTTTGTGAAGGATGAATTGTAAATGTAAAAGATAAAAAATGGGGACCAAGTGAGAAGCTACTTTAATACTTCCTATGAGAGGGGATGGAGTCTGACACTGAAACGGTGACCATGTCAATGGAGACAACATGATAAGCAATGTAGCAGGTAGAAATATGTCAGGGAAACACTATAGTACATGTTACATGATTAAGTTTTCTTATTTTTACTCATTGGAGTTAGCCTATGACAAATGAAACAAAAACAAAGACAACTAGCTATAGTGTTAGCCTTCATATGCAGTGGTGACACTACTTAAATAGGCATTAGACAACATGAGTGTTTTTTTTTCTAATCCTAAGCAAGTATCCAGTTCTCTCACCTCGATGAGCTGCTCTCACCTGGATAACTCTTTACTTGGGCTTTGGCAACAACCTGTGACCCTCATATCCTTTGTACAGAGCCAGCTCTTTCTTTGTAGGGTTCCAGGGATGGATATTTGATTTTCACCATTGGTCACTGAGCATATTGATTTCAAGTGGAGTAACCTTACCCCTACCAGGATGGCTTATCCATACATAATTGGGACTCTGATTTAAGGCTACAAGTCCATGTAGACACAGCCCATATTGATGTACTTTTCAGTCTAGTCTCCAACTTAGTTTTTCATTATGTGGTAGCTGCAGAAAAATAAAATAACAAAATGGCCTAAACCATGGAGAACTAGTGCTTCAAGTTACTTCATGGGAAAATAAGAAGTGATATGAGTGGGACTAGGGAATAGAATTGTGCCCACCCAGGTGTGTTTGCTTGTTTGTTTGTTTTGGTTTTTTAGTATAAACCTTTATCTAACCAAGGGCTAAAAATACCTCATGTAACATTTTTGAGTAGATATCAATAACAAGAACACAGATACACTGGAAATGTGTCCCCATAAAATCAAGAGGTTTACACATCTACCAAACATTAGTTTATACATAAATTTCTAACTTTTAGTAGGAAATGAAGTGGAGGTAAGAAATATGAATTATCATCTGATTATCTGAATTGAAGTCAGCATTAAAAAAGACAAAGTACATCTTTGAGAGCTGTATTAATTTACCTGGTGTGGCCTGCAGGTGTAGCTAGGTACAAGCCTAATATGAATTGGGGTCATGGTTTTCCATGCCATTAACTGTAACCCCCTGGGCCATGATGTCTGCATGGGCTGCAGCCATGGGGAACAATAGATCTAAAGCAAGAAAACATTTCGGGGGTCATCTCATCCTATCTTTACATTTCACAGATGGGGAAACTGAGACCCTGAAAAAGCATTTTAGCAGTCATCTATTCCTACACTTACATTTCACAGACATGGAAACTGATACTGTGAGGCCCATAAAGGTTATATGAGTTACCAAAGGTAGCGGATCTGGCATAACAAAAGTGCTTAACAGATGTCTGTTGACTGACTTAATTGAGGTCCCGTGCCTCCATATTCAGTTTCAGGTTCAGTGCTCCTTCCATGACACCCAGGACGGAAGTGGTACAGGGGTCTTGCTGAGTGGGAAGTGGTTGCTAGGACTTTGGAGCACTGAGCTCAGTGGCCAAAGGATTTACCTCCGGGTTAGAAGCAGCAGGCCAAATCCCTAGCAGAATCTGGGGTTAGTGCTAGGATCAAATTGAATCTGAGGAGGGAGGAAAACGAAATGGCCTGGGGGCAGCTGCGAAGCCGGGATGATGGAGAGGGTTAGAGGGGCATAGAGTTTGCACAATTTGTTCTACAGTGTCTTCGCCTGTCTGGCCTCTTCCACCTCCCTCTCAATTGGCTGCAGCTGCATGTCTCCCCACTGCGGCTAGTAGTGGCACTCCCTAAGAAAATGGCCTGCTCTATGCAGGAGGAGGCAAACAATATTATTGATGTGAATCTGGGAAGGCATTCAAAGTAATGTTTTCATCCACAATCTTATTTCCACGATGACATAAAGTTTTAGCAGAAAACCATTAGACACAAAGCTGTGGTACTGGTTAATAGATTAAACATTTAAAAAACCCTGACATTGTGATTTTTATTGATGTAGGGAACTCTCAGTGTGGGCTGTCCCTCTTCTGATTCAGATTGTCAACTCATGCGTGTTAAAAGAGTTGCCTGTGATATTGGTCTGTTCACAGTAATTCAGAAGGAGGACTTGAACCTAGATTCTCTTGACTTAAAGGTCAGCCTTCTACATGCCACACTGCCTCAATCATTGAACATAGAATCATAGAATTTTATAGTCAGAAGGATCTAGCCCCTTCATTTTACTCTTGAAAAAACCGAGGACCCTAGAGGTAAAGTGACTTGCCCCTGGTCACATAATCTGATTGTGACAGAGCCAAGACTACAGACTCCCTTGGACTGAATCTGTACTGGTGCCTGGGGACACCCTGGAAGTAACTCTTAAAAACAAAATACTAATTGGAGTTTGTCTTGTCATTTGCCTCTTTCTCCTAAATGCTGAGTGCAGACAAATTCCAGTTAATTGGACTTTCTCTTTAGATGGGTGTTGGGTAATTGATCGTTTGCCATCCTACCGCTCAGCACCATGCCATACGCAGATCCTATAACTGTTATGTCAAGATGATGATTGAGAAAGATGAAATCAAATGAATGAGAGGGAAGAAAAAAGGCATCTCCTTCTGAATGCATCCTATGTGCTTGAGAAAATATGTGAAGAGGAATCTGAGCCTATTTTCACCGAGAAATGGGAGGATTTATTTCTCTATAATTGTCACTCTTACATTGTTGTAATAATCCAATCGTAGATGTGATATTTGCTCAAGATATCTTGCTCATCACAAATAATTCATTTAAAATTCTAACATGGTTACTCTGGCTATCCTGGGAAATAAGTATGCAGATGTTACATCTAAGCTGCAGGTGGCTCGAAAGTCACATTCTTAATACAGAATAGACCTTCAGATTTTCTCCCAACTGTTCATGAAGTATATTGTACCAACTTCAAGAACTCCTGGTGGTGAATTTTGATATAATTAATCATATATTGCATTGTCCTATCTGTATGAAAAAGGAGTTTTGAACCCTCAGCCCCTAGGCTGTGTGATGACAGCTTTTTTCTCCCCCATAGTGATTCTGGGTTGGGCTCTGAGCTATTCCTGCTTTGGGACCTGGTGCTACCCTTCCCACCTCTCATGATTTATGCATTTAGGAAACAGCTGGCAAGAAGTGAGGATGGGATGAGTGACATCCCATTTTGCTCAGAACAAAGCAGACTTTATTGGCCTAGAAAGGAATTAAACTCTTGACCTTGGTCTCAGAACTACACTTTAGCCATCAGAAGATCTATCTAAAGCATTGTTGGCAAAATTATTATTTTTCTTTCCAATTTTAGTTTCCCTCAGGTATCTATTCATTCATTTACAAAGTATGTATTACATGCCTACTATGTGCTGGGAATTGGGGATGCTAATGAGAAAAGCAAAAAGACAGAAATGAGTTTTGCTCTCTGAAATTTTACATCTTCTTTAAATATCTACGCATACAAGTAAAACAAATATAAAACATATACAATATAACTACGGGGTTTATCTTAGAATTTTTACATCATTTTCTTGAGAGAAAGTGCTGGACTTGAAGTCAGAAAGAACTGAGTTCAAATCTTCTCTCAGACACCAGCCATGTGACCCTGGGCATTTGACCTGTATCAGTCTCCATTTACTCATTTGAAGAATGGGGACAATGATAGCACCTACCTCCCAGACTTCTGTGAGAATAAAATGAGGTACTTGTAAAGTGTTTTACCAAGCTTAAAGTGATATATAAATGAGAACTGGCTTCTGTGAACCTTTATCAATGGCTTTGTCATCTAGATAATCTGTGAGATAAAAGAAGCCTCAGAGGACATCTATCCCAATCCCGCTACAGCTGAATAAATGATTATCCAACTACCACTTAGAGACCTCCAGTGCTAGGGAGGCAGTCCCATCTATTGCTCCACAGAACTAGTTATCTGGAAGTGTCTCTATTTAATGAGCTTCCATATAATTTGTAAACATTTGCCCTATTTCTCCTCTCTGGGACCCAGTACAAGTGGACCAATCCTTCTTTCACATAAGAACCCTTCAAATGCTTAAAGTCAGTAAATCTCCTCATCTGTCACCTAAGCTAGTAACTCCCTACCTGAGGAATGTAGACCCCTAGGGGTACTCAGAGTTATTACAAATGATCTGAAAATCCATATCTAAGATAAATAATAGTGACTTCGACCTTTACTTCGCTCCAGCAAATATGCAACATGACAGTATAATAAATAAGCAAACATACCTGCCGTAGCCAGAGTAAATAAAGATTCACACATGTATTTGTTGCTACCTTTCAAATGTGTGGAATTGAGATTGTGATAACTAAACTACAAGTTCATTTAAAAGAGCTTTTAAATATATCACAGCATTTTATCACTGTGTTGCTTTTGTTGTTGCTGTTTTTTGTTCTGTTTTAATCAATGGGTGATAATTGTACAAGTCTGACCAGAAGAGGGATGACTTTTTTTTTAGTAGTAAGAAGCCAGCCCTCATAATTAGAAAGACTGGGCACTACTGGGCTAAATACTCCCAGTGACTTTTGGCAATCATTACATGGTTTGGGGTTCAATCCCCTCCTCTTTATATTCTCTTTCTCCAGCTTGTCATAATCCTTCCTAAAACATGATGCTAGAACAGGCCCCCAAACTACAACAGGGTGTCCCCTCCCTATCACTGGGCTGCTGTACCTCTATTAATTCAGCCCAAGTTTGCATTTACTTTCTTTTCATTTTTTGAAGGGTTGCTCAGTCATACTTTTAAACTTACCATTCCCTAAAATAGGTCTTTTTCCCCATGGGAATGATCAGATCTCTTTGGTATTGGGCTTGTTTTTCCTCAGTCTTCTATGACTTCAATTTAAAGTGTTGTTTTCGTTATTCAGTCTTCTTCAGTAGTGTCTCACACATTGTGACCCTATTTGGGGTTTTCTTGGCAAAGAAACTAGAGTGGTTTTCCATTTCCTTCTCCAGATCATTAAACAGTTGTGGAAACTGAGACAAACAGAGTTAAGTGATTTGACCAGGGTCACACAGCTAGGAAATATCTGAGGCCAGATTCGAACTCAGGAAAATGAGTCTTCCTGACACTAGACCCAGCACTTCATCCATTGCACCACCTAACTGCCCCTCAATTTCAAGTACACTAGTGTTATTTCCCCTTCCATGCCCAATGACATATTTTATTGAAAAAATCAAAATATCAAGATGATGACTTACTTCTTAACCTAACATTTCATGCTAGACAGAGCTAAAACATTTTGCACAGTTTGAGCAATTCTTTGATTTTATTACACGGGGTGGGAGGAATACACCAGGGAGAACTGATCAGACAGAGTGTGAGAAGGCCAGGCCTAGCTCTTGTTTAATTTTTTATACCCACAGACTAGCACAGTTGTACTCCTAATAAATATTTACCGATAGATCATCAATGCTCCATTTCTCCTGCAGAAAAGCACACAAACACACACAAAAAGATTACCCCACAAGTCATGGAACAAATTCGTTAATTCCAAAAGTTAATCCGTATACCTCAGACAGCATCACCTGAAATTTGAGGTGCTTTAGTATCATTGTCATCTATAAAATGGGGATCATCATAGGAATTACTGCACAGGAGTGTTGTGAAGATGAAAAGAGATAATACCTGTAAAGTGTTTTGTAAACCTTCCGTGGTACACGTATGTATGTGATTTGTCAAGACCATAATTATCATCATTCCCCTCATTTAGTATTTTTGGTGAGGCTGTGCATCTGTGATGTGTTCAAAGTCACCCCAAACAGCCGGGACCAAAACATTGTAGGAGCGTAGACTTAGAGCAGGCAGAGACTTCAAGGGCCATTTCATCCAACTCACTTGTTTCTTATATGAGGAAAGGATGACCCCAAGAGGTTTAGTGATTAGTTCAAAATCAGACAGTGAGTAGATCATTGACTTTGAGCTAGGCTTCAGAGGATGTCTAGTACAACCTCCTTGTTTGATTGAGGAAACTGAGGCCTAGAGGGGAGAAGTGACTTAATGAAAGTCACACAAGTCATAAGGGTCAGAGGTAGGATTTGAACCCAGTTCCTGAATTCAGAGACAGTGTCCCTTCCATGGAACTACACTACTGAGAATTCTTCAGGTGACTCTATTTTGATTTCTGTTTTACCTGAATCATTGTCCCTCTTCATAAATTTTTTCAGTTGGTGTTATATTTTAGAAGTTTTAGAAGGGGAAAAATAAACAAAACACTGCTAAAACTTGACTCCAAAACCTCGCCATTGAATGGAGGTGACTCTGGGCTCTTAACGGCTATGACGGTGGAATTCAAACACTGATTGAACTTACTGCGTCTTCATTTGTGGGCTCCAGGTGACTCTTGCTATCTGAAAATCAGCCAGAGGCTCCTTAGCCTGGTAAGATCACAGGGACATGAATTTCTTCAGCAATATTAGCTCTCAAGGACCGTCGTCAGGGCACGAATGGGTCGTGGGCCACTTTGGTGGAAACAATAGCCAAACAAGGAAAATGATTGATTCTTGAAGTAGGTCAAAGCTTCTGACTATTCTCATATATATAGAGGGAGATCAAAGATGTGTGTCCTGAGCAGAATGTGGAGACAAAAGTGAGCAGATGTGCTGCTGGCAGACACACAGAGTAAAGGTATGGAAATATAATAATAATAACAATAACATTTATATTATGCTTCAAGGTTTGCAAATTTCTTCACATATGTTAAATCATTTGATGTGGATAGGAAGAAGGGTAACAGAAAGTCCTTGCTGCAAAAGCTATGCTAGTTTTGTGTGTTTTAAGTAGGGCACAATAGACGTTGTTGAGGAGGAGGGCTTGGGCTGCCATGCCTTATGCTGATCTGCATTTTTGAAGGTGAGAGTATATTTGCACATCTGCCAGACCACAACTGAAGTCCCTTCCCTCTCTTTTCCCATTTTTCTACAGGTAGCCCCACACAGTATGATACATCCTGAATAATCTCTCTATTAGTATGCCTTGAAAGGGATTGGTGGCTGCTAGGCATTTTTTTCTATTTTTTGATATATGAGAGGATTCAATTGGGGTACATGGGGTAGGGAAATTGTATCAGAAGGTTCACCTGAGTTCTCATTGAGCTCCCAATAATTCCTTTTTGATTTAGCTGATGTTATCCTTCATGGATTCTGGAGGAAGAAAGAGAAAAAAAAAAGTGTCTACAATGTGCCAGCCACTATGCCAAGTACCTTATAAATGCTGTCTAATTTGATCTACATAGCAACCTTTTGAGGTAGGTACCATTACTATCCCCATTTTTACATTTGAGGAATTTGAAGCAAACAGAGGTTAAGTGACTTGCCCATGGTTCTCATAGCTAATGTCTGAGGCCAGGTTTTAACTCAAGTCCAGTATTCTATCCACTGATGGAAAAAGACAGTAGTGATTTATCTTTTTACTATATTTAAGTGGTTCCTTTAATCTCTCACTAAAGTCAATTTTAATTATATTTCATAATCCACATTGCCTTATTTTAGCTTATTTTAAACTTCTAACACGAATGGTTAAATTGATTCTCTTTAGGCCTAGTCCACAATTTCCCAGTAGGTTTCTCTACTAAATTGTATATATATGTAGGTGTGTATGTATATATGCATGTGTATATATATGCATGTATGTGTATATATGTATATGTATGTATGCAGTATATGTGTATATGTATGTGTGTAGAGGTGTGTGTGTGTATATATATATATATTTTATTTTTAACATTCTTTTTAAATTTTGAGTTCTGAATTTTTTCCATTTCATTCCCTCCCTCTTCAGTCCTTTTGTTTTTGCTCCTATGTTTATTTTTATATGAATCAAGATGTATAATGGAAGTTGAAGGAAGATTTCATACCCCAGCCCCCCATACATGTCCTGTGGGATTTTTCTGCATGGCATCTCAAACTGGGTATGGGGGAAGTAGTCTGACAAAAAAGGTACAGATGGTTGACCTGAGCCAGGGTCCTAACATTGTAAACAGGAGAAAAGAGGTCAAATAGACAATCTTAGAAGAAGACTAAGACTAGACTTCATCTTAGCTGAGTAGTATAGATGGGTGGAAGGGAAAGGAAATGACTAGAGGTGCTGGCTTGAAACCCTACTCTGTGTACTAAAAGGGCTTTAGACCTCCTTTGCCGGGGATAGGCTTACTGATGGCTGTGCCCTGGAAGATGGCATCGTAGAACAGTCAAAGATGATGAAGACCAGTAGATCACAGTGAAAAACACCTTGATAATCATACAAATAGCAGATATAGAGAACAGGGACTGAAGAAGTGAAGTTTCTTGGAGAACAACTTTACAATATCACCAAAGGACCTTGGAAATTACAGGGTCAGATGTATGAGTTGACCCAGACATGAATGTACTCTTACTCTAAGATGTTCTTCACATGACTTTCACATCTCTGTTCTATCTATCTATCTATCTATCTATCTATCTATCTATCTATCTATCTATCT